>NW_027645531.1:0-540000 GCF_951640355.1 Cnephaeus nilssonii | reverse complement strand
TTTCATATCTTTCCCACTATTCTCTCACAATTCTGTGATATTCATTGGTATTTGCTCTGAATTACTACTGGTTTCTTACCGTGTCCTATAATGGGCCTTCTGCTCTATTTGTGGGACCACACCAAAAGTACAAACAACATTATACACTCCTTTCTGAACTTCAGAAGGTATATACACTTGTCTCTCAACTCTTTTACAGTTGAATGCTCCTTTTCAGTGAATTCTAGTGATTTCAAACCCTGGTTTCATGTGCACAAACTCTATTTCAAGTATTTCTCAGTGTACAACATTTTTTCTAGAATAGAGACCTACATATTGATGTCTTTTCCACTCGTTCTCTCACAATTCTGTGATATTCATTAGTATTTGCTGTGAATTACTACTGCTTTCTTATCGTGTCCTATAATGGGCCTTCTGCTCTACTTGTGGGACCACACCACAAGTACAAACAACATTATACACTCATCCCTGAACTTCAGAAGGTATATACATCTGTCTCTGAACTGTTTTACAGTTGAATGCTACTTTTCAGTAAATTCTAGTGGTTTCAAACACTGGTTTCATGTGTACTAACTCTATTTCAAGTGTTTCTGCAGTGTACAACATCCTTTCTAGACTGGAGACTAACATTGTGATGGTTTTTGACATGTTCTCTTACAATTCTATGATATTCATTATTATTTGCTCTGAATTACTACTGCTTTCTTGCAGTGTCCTATAATGGGCCTTTTGCTCTACTTGTGGGACGTCACCACATGTAAAACAATTTTATGCACTCTGCTCTGAATTTGTGAAGCTACATACTCTGGATTATCAACTGTTTTATAGTTGAGTGCTACTTTTCAGCGAATTCTAGTGGTTTCAAACACTGGTTTCATGTGCACTAACTCTATTACAAGGATTTCTGCAGTGTTCAACATCCTTTCTAGACTAGAAACTTACATTTTGATGTCTTTTCCAATTATTCTCTCACAATTCTGTGATATTTATTAGTATTTGCTCTGAATTACTACTGGTTTATTACCGTATCTATAATGGGCCTTCTAGTATACTTGTGGGACGTCACCACATGTACAAAAAACTTTATACACTCTTCTCAGAACTTGGGATGCTATATACACTAGTTTCTCAACTCTTTAACAGTTGAATGCGACTTTTCAGTGAATTCTGGTGGTTTCAAACACTGGTTTCATGTAAAGTAACTCTAGCTCAAGGATTTCTGCAGTGTACAACATCCTTTCTAGACTAGAGACTTACATTTTGATTTCTTTTCCACTTGTTCTCTCACAATTCTGTGATATTCATCAGTATTTGCTCTGAATTACTTCTGCTTTCTTGCAGTGTCCTATAATGGGCCTTCTGCTCCACTACTGGAACTTCACCACGTTTACAAAACAACTTTATACACTCTTCTCTGAACTTGAGCTGGTATATACTCTTGTTTCTCAACAGTTTTATACTTAAATTCTACTTTTAAGTGAATTCTAGTGGTTTCAATCACTGGTTTCATGTGCACTAACTCTAGTTCAAGTATTTCTGCAGTGTGCAATATCCGTTCTAGACTTGAGACTTACATTTTAATGTCTTTTCCAATTGTTCTCTCACAATTCTGTGATATTCATCAGTATTTGCTCTGAATTACTACTGCTTTCTTGCAGTGTCCTATAATGGGCCTTCAGATCTACTTGTGGGAATTCACCACATGTACAAACAACTTTATACACTCTTCTCTGAACTTGAGAAGCTATATACACTAGTTTCTCAACACTTTTATAGGTGAATGCTACTTTTCCGTGAATTCCAGTTGTTTCAAACACTGGTTTCATGTGCACTAACTCTATTTCAAGTATTTCTGCAGTGCACAACATCCTTTATAGACTAGAGACTTACATTTTGATGTCTTTTCCACTTGTTCCCTCACAATTCTGTGATATTCATCAGTATTTGCTCTGAATTACTACTGCTTTCTTGCAGTGTCCTATATGGGCCTTCTGCTGTACTTTGGGAATTCACAACATGTACAAACAACTTTATACACTCTTCTCTGAACTTGAGAAGCTATATACACTAGTTTCTCAACACTTTTATAGGTGAATGCTACTTTTCCGTGAATTCCAGTTGTTTCAAACACTGGTTTCATGTGCACTAACTCTATTTCAAGTATTTCTGCAGTGCACAACATCCTTTATAGACTAGAGACTTACATTTTGATGTCTTTTCCACTTGTTCTCTCACAATTCTGTGATATTCATCAGTATTTGCTCTGAATTACTACTGCTTTCTTGCAGTGACCTATATGGGCCTTCTGCTGTACTTTTGGGAATTCACAACATGTACAAACAACTTTATACACTCTTCTCTGAACGTGAGAAGCTATCTGTTATATTCGTTATTATGTGCTCTGAATTACTTCTGTTTTCTTGAAGTGTCCTGAAATGGGCCTTTTGCTCTACTTGTGGGACTTCACCATATATACAAACAACTTTATACACTCTTCTCTGAACTTGAGAAGCTACATACACTGGTTTCTCAACTGTTTTACAGTTGAATGCTACTTTCCAGTGAATTCTACTGGTTTCAAACACTGGTTTCATGTGCACTAACTCTATTTCAAGTATTTCTGCAGTGTACAACATCCGTTCTAGACTAGAGACTTACATTTTGATGGTTTTACACTTGTTCTCTCACAATTCTGTGATATTAATCAGTATTTGCTCTGAATTACTACTGCTTCTAGCAGTGTCCTATAATGGGCCTTATGCTCTACTTGTGGGTCCTCACCACAAGTACAAACAACATTATACACTCTTCTCTGAACTTGAGAGGCTACATACACTGGCTTCTCAACTGTTTTACATTTGAATGCTACTTTCCAGTGAATTCTAGTGGTTTCAAACACTGGTTTCCTGTGCACTCAGTCTATCTTAAGGATTTCTGCAGTGTAAAACATCATTTCTAGACAAGACTTACATTGTGATGTCTTTTCCACTTGTTCTCTCACAATTCTGTGATATTCATTAGTATTTGCTCTGAATTACTACTGCTTCTAGCAGTGTCCTATAATGGGCCTATGCTCTACTTGTGGGACTTCACCACATGTGCAAATAACGTTATACACTCTTCTCTGAACTTGAGAAGCTATATACACTTGTCTCTCAACTGTTTTTCAGTTGAATGCTACTTTTCAGTGAATTCTAGAGGTTTGAAACACTGGTTTCATGTTAACTCACTCTATTTCAAGGATTTCTACAGTGTACAACATCATTTCTAGACTAGAGAATTACATTTTGATGGTTTTCCACTTGTTCTCTCACAATACTGTGATATTCATTAGTATTTGATCTGAATTACTACTGGTTACTTACTGTGTCATATAATGGGCCTTCTGCTCTACTTGTGGGACTTCACCACATGTGCACATAACGTTATACACTCTTCTCTGAACTTGAGAAGCTACATACACTAGTTTCTCAACTGTTTTACAGTTGAATGGTACTTTTCAGTTAATTCTAGTGGTTTCAAACACTGGTTTCATGTGCACTAACTCTATTTCAAGTGTTTCTGTAGTGTACAACATCCTTTCTAGACTGGAGACTAACATTGTGATGGTTTTCGACATGTTCTCTCACAATTCTGTGATATTCATTAGTATTTGCTCCGAATTACTACTGCTCTTGCAGTGTCCTCTAATGGGCATTTTGCTCGACTTGTGGGATGTCACCACATGTAAAACAACTTTATGCACTCTGCACTGAATTTGTGAAGCTACATACTCTGGTTTATCAACTGTTTTACAGTTGAATGCTACTTTTCAGTGAATTCTATAGGTTTCAAACACTGGTTTCATGTGCACTAACTCTATTACAAGGATTTCTGCAGTGTACAACATCCTTTATAGACTAGACTCATTTTGATGTCTTTTCCACTTGTTCTCTCACAATTCTGTGATATTTATTAGTATTTGCTCTGAATTACTACTGGTTTATTACCATATCTATAATGGGCCTTCTGGTATACTTGTGGGACGTCACCACATGTACAAAAAACTTAATACACTCTTCTCTGAACTTGATAAGCTATATACACTTGTCTCTCCACTGTTTTACAATTGAATGCTACTCTTCAGTGAATTCTAGTGGTTTCAAACACTGGTTTCATGTGCACTAACTCTATTACAAGGATTTCTGCAGTGTACAACATCTTTTATAGACTAGACACATTTTGAGGTATTTTCCACTTGTTCTCTCACAATTCTGTGATATTTATTAGTATTTGCTCTGAATTACTACTTCATTCTTGCAGTGTCTTATAATTGGCCTTCTGCTCTACTTGTGGGACTTCACCACATGTATAAACAACTTTATACACACTTCTCTGAACTTGAGAAGCTATATACATTGTCTCTCAACTGTTTTACTGATGAATGCTAATTTTCAGTGATTTCTAGTGCTTTCAAACACTGCTTTCATGTGCACTAACTATATTACAAGGATTACTGCAGTGGACAACATCCTTTCTATACTAGAGACATATATTTTTATGTCTTTTCCACTTGTTCTCTCAAGATTATGTGATATTCATTAGTATTGGCTCTGAATTACTACTGCTTTCTTGCAGTGTCCTATAAGGGGCCTTCTGCTCTACGTCTGGGACTTCTCCACATTTACAAACTACTTTATACACTCTTCTCTGAACTTGATAAGCTATATACACTAGTCTCTCCACTGTTTTACAATTGAATGCTACTCTTCAGTGAATTCTAGTGGTTTCAAACACTGGTTTCATGTTAACTCACTCTATTTCAAGGATTTCTACAGTGTACAACATCATTTCTAGACTAGAGAATTACATTTAGATGTCTTTTCCACTTGTTCTCTCAAAATTCTGTGATTCATTAGTATTTGCTCTGAATTACTACTGCTTTCTTAAAGTGTCCTATAATGGGCCTTCTGCTCTACTTGTGGGACTTCACCACATGAACAAACAACTTTATACACTCTTCTCTGAACTTGGGCAGCTATATACACTTGTCTCTCAACTGTTTTAGACTTTAATTCTACTTTTCAGTGAATTCTACTGGTTTCAAACACTGGTTTCATGTGCACTAACTCTATTTCAAGTGTTTCTGCAGTGTACAACATCCTTTCTAGACTGGAGACTAACATTGTGATGGTTTTGGACAAGTTCTCTCACGATTCTGTGATATGCATTAGTATTTGCTCTGAATTACTACTGCTCTTGCAGTGTCCTATAATGGGTCTTTTGCTCTAATTGGGGGCGTCACCACATGTAAAACAACTTTATGCACTCTGCTCTGAATTTGTGAAGCTACATACTCTGGTTTATCAACTGTTTTACAGTTGAATGCTACTTTTCAGTGAATTCTAGTGGTTTCAAACACTGGTGGTTTCTTGTGCACTAACTCTATTGGAAGAATTTCTGCAGTGTACAACATCCTTTCTAGACTAGAGACTTACATTTTGGTGTCTTTTCCACTTGTTCTCTCACAATTCTGTGATATTCATCAGTATTTGCTCTGAGTTACCACTGCTTTCTTGCAGTGTCCTATATTGGACCTTCTCGTCTATTTATGGGACTTTACCACATTTACAAACTACTTTTTACACTCTTCTCTGAACCTGAGATGCGATATACCCTTGTCTCTCAACTGTTTTACATTTGAATGCTACTTTTCAGTGAATTCTAGTGGTTTCAAACACTGGTTTCATGTGCACCTGCTCTATTTCAAGTATTTCTGCAGTGTACAACATCCTTTCTAGACTAGAGACTTACATTTTGATGTCTTTTCCACTTGTTCTATCACAATTCTTTGATATTCATCAGTATTTTATCTGATTAACTACTGCTTTCTTGCAGTGTCCTATAATGGGCCTTCTGGTTTACTTGTGGGAATTCACCACATGTACAAACAACTTTATACACTCTTCTCTGAAGTATAGAAGCTATATACACTAGTTTCTCAACTCTTTTACAGTTGAATCCTACTTTTCAGTGAATTCGAGTTGTTTCAAACACTGGTTTCAAGTGCTCTAACTCTATTTCAAGTATTTCTGCAGTGTACAACATACTTTCTAGACTAAAGACTTACATTTTGATGTCTTGTCCACTTGTTCTCTCACAATTCTGTGATGTTCATTAGTATTTGCTCTGAATTACTAATGGTTTATTACCGTTTCTATAATGGGCCTTCTGGTCTACTTGTGGGACTTCAACACATGTACATAAAAATTTATACACTCTTCTCTGAACTTCAGAAGCTATATACCCTAGTCCCTCAACTGTTTTACACTTGAATGCTACTTTTCAGGGAATTCTATTAGTTTCAAGCACTGGTTTCATGTGCACCTGCTCTATTTCAAAAATATCTACAGTGTACAACATCCTTTCTAGACTAGTGACTTACATTTTTTTGTTTTTTCCACTTATCCTCTCAAAATCAGTGGTATTCATTAACATTTTGTCCGAATTACCACTGCTTTCTTAGAGTGTCATATAATGGGCCTTCTGTTCTACTTGTGGGACTTCACAACGTGTACAAACAACTTTATACACTCTTCTCTGAACTATAGAAGCTATATACAATTGTCTCTCAACTGTTGTACAGTTAAATGCTACTTTACAGTGAATTCTAGTGGTTTCAAACACTGGTTTCATGTGCACTAACTCTATTTCAAGTATTTCTGCAGTGTACAACATCCTTTCTAGAATAGAGATTTACATTTTGATGTCTTTTCCACTTGTTCTCTCACAATTCTGTGATAGCCATTAGTATTTGCTCTGAAGTACTACTGCTTTCTTGCAGTGTCCTACAATGGGCCTTCTGATCTACTTGTTGGACTTCACCACATGTGCAAACTACTTTTTACACTCTTCTCTGACCTTGAGAAGCTATATACCCTTTCCCATCAACTGTTTTACAGTCAGTATTTGCTCAGAATTACTACTGCTTTCTTGCAGTGTCCTTAATGGGCCTTCTTCTCTACTTATGGGATTTCACCTCATGTACAAAGAATTATTTACACTCTTCTCTGAATTTGAGAATCTATATACACTTGTCTATCAGCTGTTTTACAGTTGAATGTTACTTTACCATGAATTCTAGTGGTTTCAGACACTGATTTCATGTGCACTAACATTATATCAGGTTTTTCTTCAGTGTACAAGATCCTTTCTCAACTAGAGACTTACATTTTGTTTTCTTTTCCACTTGTGCTCTCACAATTCTGTGATATTCATTAGTATTTGCTCTGAATTACTACTGCTTTCTTCCAGTTTCCTACAATTGGCCTACTGGTGTACTTGTGGGACTGCACCACATGTACAGACAACTTTATACACTCTTCTCTGAACTTGAGAAGTTTTATACACTTGTCTCTCAACTCTTTTACAGTTTAATGTTACTTTTCCATGAATTCTAGTGGTTTCAAACAGTGGTTTCATGTGCACTAACTCTATTTCAGGTATTTCTTCAGTGTACAAGATCCGTCCTCCACTAGAGACTAGCATTTTGATGTCTTTTCCACTTGTTCTCTCTCAATTCTGTGATATTCATTAGTATTTGCTCTGAATTACTACTGCTGTCTTGCAGTGTCCTATAATGGGCCTTCTGCTGTACTTGTGGGACTTCTCCACATGTACAAAGAACTTTTTACACTCTTCTCTGAACTTGAGAAGCTATACACACTTGTCGCTCAACTGTTTTACAGTTGAATGTTACTTTTCCATCAATTCTAGTGGTTTCCAACACTGGTTTCATGTGCACTAACTCTATTGCAGGTATTTCTTCAGTGTACAAGATCCGTTCTAGACTAGAGACTTGCATTTTGATGTCTTTTCCACTTGTTCTCTCACAATTCTGTGATATTCATTAGTATTTGCTCTGAATTACTACTGCTTTCTTGCAGTGTCCTATAATGGGCCTTCTGCTGTACTTGTGGGACTTCACCACATGTACAAACAACGATATACACTCTTCTCTGAACTTGAGAAGCTATATACACTTTTCTCTCAACTGTTTCCATTTGAATGTTACTTTTCCATGAATTCTAGTGGTTTCAAACAGTGGTTTCATGTGCACTAACTCTATTTCAGGTATTTCTTCAGTGTACAAGATCCTTTCTCAACTAGAGACTTACATTTTGATGTCTTTTTCACTTGTTCACTCAAAATTCTGTGATATTCATTAGTATTTGCTCTGAATTACTACTACTTTCTAGCAGTGTCCTACAATGGGCCTTCTGCTCTACTTGTGAATCTTCACTACATGTACAAAGAACTTTTTACACTCTTCTCTGAACTTGAGAAGCTATACACACTTGTTGCTCAACTGTTTTACAGTTGAATGTTACTTTTCCATCAATTCTAGTGGTTTCAAACACTGGTTTCATGAGAACTACCTCTATTTCAGGTATTTCTTCAGTGTACAAGATCCTTTCTCAACTACAGACTTGCATTTTGATGTCTTTTCCACTTGTTCTCTCACAATTCTGTGATATTCATTAGTATTTGCTCTGAATTACTACTGCTTTCTTGCAGTGTCCTATAATGGGCTGTCTGCTGTACTTGTGGGACTTCACCACATGTACAAACAACTATATACACTCTTCTCTGAACTTGAGAAGCTATATACACTTGTCTCTGAACTGTTACACAGTTGAATGTTACTTTTCCATGAATTCTAGTGGTTTCAAACACTGGTTTCATGTGCACTAACTCTATTTCCGGTATTTCTTCAGTGTACAAGATCATTTCTAGCATAGAAATTTACGTTTTGATGTCTTTTCTACTTGTTCTGTCACAATTCTGTTTAATTCATTAATATTTGCTCTGAATTACTACTGCTTTCTTGCAGTGTCCTATAATGGGCCTTCTGCTCTACTTGTGGGACTTCACATGTACAAACAACTTTATACACTCTTCTCGGAACTTGAGAAGCTATATACACTTGTATCTCAACAGATTTCCATTTGAATGTTACTTTTCCATGAATTCTAGTGGTTTCAAACTCTGGTTTCATGTGCACTAACTCTATTTCAGGTATTTCTTCAGTGTACAATATCCATTCTCAACTAGAGACTTGCATTTTGATGTCTTTTCCACTTGTTCTCTCACAATTCTGTGATATTCATTAGTATTTGATCTGAATTACTACTGCTTTCGTGCAGTGTCCTATAATGGGCCTTCTGCTGTACTTGTGGGACTTCACCACATGTACAAACAACTATATACACTCTTCTCTGAACTTGAGAAGCTATATACACTTGTCTCTCACCTGTTTTCCATTTGAATGTTACTTTTCCATGAATTCTAGTGGTTTCAAACAGTGGTTTCATGTGCACTAACTCTATTTCACGTATTTCGTCAGTGTACAAGATCCTTTCTCAACTAGACAATTACATTTTGATGTCTTTTTCACTTGTTCACTCACAATTCTGTGATATTCATTAGTATTTGCTCTGAATTACTACTTCTTTCTTGCAGTGTCCTATAATGGGCCTTCTGCCGTACTTGTGGGAATTCACCACATGTACAAACAACTATATACACTCTTCTCTGAACTTGAGAAGCTATATACACTTGTCTCTCAACTGTTTTCCATTTGAATGTTACTTTTCCATGAATTCTAGTGGTTTCAAACACTGATTTCATGTGCACTAACTCTATTTCCGGTATTTCTTAAGTGTACAAATTCATTTCTAGAATAGAAATTTACGTTTTGATGTCTTTTCTACTTGTTCTGACACAATTCTGTTATATTCATTAATATTTGCTGTGAATTACTACTGCTTTCTTACAGTGTCCTAAAATGGGCCTTCTGCTCTACTTGTGAATCTTCACATGTACAAAGAACTTTATACACTCTTCCCTGAACTTGAGAAGCTATATACACTTGTCTCTCAACTGTTTTACAGTTTAATGTTACTTTTCCATGAATTCTTGTGGTTTCAAACACTGGTTTCATGTGCACTAACTCTATTTCCGGTATTTCTTCAGTGTACAAGATCATTTCTAGAATAGAAATTTACGTTTTGATGTCTTTTCTACTTGTTCTGTCACAACTCGGTTATATTCATTAATATTTGCACTGAATTACTTCTGCTTTCTTGCAGTGTCCTATAATGGGCCTTCTGCTCTACTTGTGGGACTTCACATGTACAAACAACTTTATACACTCTTCTCGGAACTTGAGAAGCTATATACACTTGAATCTCAACTGTTTTCCATTTGAATGTTACTTTTCCATGAATTCTAGTGGTTTCAAACACTGGTTTCATGTGCACTAACTCTATTTCAGGTATTTCTTCAGTGTACAAGATCCGTCCTCCACTAGAGACTTGCATTTTGATGTCTTTTCCACTTGTTCTCTCTCAATTCTGTGGTATTCATTAGTATTTGCTCTGAATTACTACTGCTGTCTTGCAGTGTCCTATAATGGGCCTTCTGCTGTACTTGTGGGACTTCTCCACATGTACAAAGAACTTTTTACACTCTTCTCTGAACTTGAGAAGCTATACACACTTGTCGCTCAACTGTTTTACAGTTGAATGTTACTTTTCCATCAATTCTAGTGGTTTCCAACACTGGTTTCATGTGCACTAACTCTATTGCAGGTATTTCTTCAGTGTACAAGATCCGTTCTAGACTAGAGACTTGCATTTTGATGTCTTTTCCACTTGTTCTCTCACAATTCTGTGATATTCATTAGTATTTGCTCTGAATTACTACTGCTTTCTTGCAGTGTCCTATAATGGGCCTTCTGCTGTACTTGTGGGACTTCACCACATGTACAAACAACGATATACACTCTTCTCTGAACTTGAGAAGCTATATACACTTTTCTCTCAACTGTTTCCATTTGAATGTTACTTTTCCATGAATTCTAGTGGTTTCAAACAGTGGTTTCATGTGCACTAACTCTATTTCAGGTATTTCTTCAGTGTACAAGATCCTTTCTCAACTAGAGACTTACATTTTGATGTCTTTTTCACTTGTTCACTCAAAATTCTGTGATATTCATTAGTATTTGCTCTGAATTACTACTACTTTCTAGCAGTGTCCTACAATGGGCCTTCTGCTCTACTTGTGAATCTTCACTACATGTACAAAGAACTTTTTACACTCTTCTCTGAACTTGAGAAGCTATACACACTTGTTGCTCAACTGTTTTACAGTTGAATGTTACTTTTCCATCAATTCTAGTGGTTTCAAACACTGGTTTCATGAGAACTACCTCTATTTCAGGTATTTCTTCAGTGTACAAGATCCTTTCTCAACTACAGACTTGCATTTTGATGTCTTTTCCACTTGTTCTCTCACAATTCTGTGATATTCATTAGTATTTGCTCTGAATTACTACTGCTTTCTTGCAGTGTCCTATAATGGGCTGTCTGCTGTACTTGTGGGACTTCACCACATGTACAAACAACTATATACACTCTTCTCTGAACTTGAGAAGCTATATACACTTGTCTCTGAACTGTTATACAGTTGAATGTTACTTTTCCATGAATTCTAGTGGTTTCAAACACTGGTTTCATGTGCACTAACTCTATTTCCGGTATTTCTTCAGTGTACAAGATCATTTCTAGCATAGAAATTTACATTTTGATGTCTTTTCTACTTGTTCTGTCACAATTCTGTTTAATTCATTAATATTTGCTCTGAATTACTACTGCTTTCTTGCAGTGTCCTATAATGGGCCTTCTGCTCTACTTGTGGGACTTCACATGTACAAACAACTTTATACACTCTTCTCGGAACTTGAGAAGCTATATACACTTGTATCTCAACAGATTTCCATTTGAATGTTACTTTTCCATGAATTCTAGTGGTTTCAAACTCTGGTTTCATGTGCACTAACTCTATTTCAGGTATTTCTTCAGTGTACAATATCCATTCTCAACTAGAGACTTGCATTTTGATGTCTTTTCCACTTGTTCTCTCACAATTCTGTGATATTCATTAGTATTTGATCTGAATTACTACTGCTTTCGTGCAGTGTCCTATAATGGGCCTTCTGCTGTACTTGTGGGACTTCACCACATGTACAAACAACTATATACACTCTTCTCTGAACTTGAGAAGCTATATACACTTGTCTCTCACCTGTTTTCCATTTGAATGTTACTTTTCCATGAATTCTAGTGGTTTCAAACAGTGGTTTCATGTGCACTAACTCTATTTCACGTATTTCGTCAGTGTACAAGATCCTTTCTCAACTAGACAATTACATTTTGATGTCTTTTTCACTTGTTCACTCACAATTCTGTGATATTCATTAGTATTTGCTCTGAATTACTACTTCTTTCTTGCAGTGTCCTATAATGGGCCTTCTGCCGTACTTGTGGGAATTCACCACATGTACAAACAACTATATACACTCTTCTCTGAACTTGAGAAGCTATATACACTTGTCTCTCAACTGTTTTCCATTTGAATGTTACTTTTCCATGAATTCTAGTGGTTTCAAACACTGATTTCATGTGCACTAACTCTATTTCCGGTATTTCTTAAGTGTACAAATTCATTTCTAGAATAGAAATTTACGTTTTGATGTCTTTTCTACTTGTTCTGACACAATTCTGTTATATTCATTAATATTTGCTGTGAATTACTACTGCTTTCTTACAGTGTCCTAAAATGGGCCTTCTGCTCTACTTGTGAATCTTCACATGTACAAAGAACTTTATACACTCTTCCCTGAACTTGAGAAGCTATATACACTTGTCTCTCAACTGTTTTACAGTTTAATGTTACTTTTCCATGAATTCTTGTGGTTTCAAACACTGGTTTCATGTGCACTAACTCTATTTCCGGTATTTCGTCAGTGTACAAGATCATTTCTAGAATAGAAATTTACGTTTTGATGTCTTTTCTACTTGTTCTGTCACAACTCGGTTATATTCATTAATATTTGCACTGAATTACTTCTGCTTTCTTGCAGTGTCCTATAATGGGCCTTCTGCTCTACTTGTGGGACTTCACATGTACAAACAACTTTATACACTCTTCTCGGAACTTGAGAAGCTATATACACTTGAATCTCAACTGTTTTCCATTTGAATGTTACTTTTCCATGAATTCTAGTGGTTTCAAACACTGGTTTCATGTGCACTAACTCTATTTCAGGTATTTCTTCAGTGTACAAGATCCGTCCTCCACTAGAGACTTGCATTTTGATGTCTTTTCCACTTGTTCTCTCTCAATTCTGTGATATTCATTAGTATTTGCTCTGAATTACTACTGCTTTCTTGCAGTGTCCTATAATGGGCCTTCTGCTGTACTTGTGGGACTTCTCCACATGAACAAACAACTATATACACTCTTCTCTGAACTTGAGAAGCTATATACACTTGTCGCTCAACTGTTTTCCATTTGAATGTTACTTTTCCATGAATTCTAGTGGTTTCAAACAGTGGTTTCATGTGCACTAACTCTATTTCAGGTATTTCTTCAGTGTACAAGATCCTTTCTCGACTGGAGACTTACATTTTGATGTCTTTTCCACTTGTTCACTCACAATTCTGTGATATTCATTAGTATTTGCTCTGAATTACTACTGCTTTCTTGCAGTGTCCTACAATGGGCCTTCTGCTCTACTTGTGAGTCTTCATCACATGTACAAAGAACTTTATATACTCTTCTTAAAACTAGAGAAGCTATATACACTTTTCTCTCAACTGTTTTTCATTTGAATGTTACTTTTCCATGAATTCTAGTGGTTTCAAACACTGGTTTTATGTGCAGTAACTCTACTTCAGGTATTTCCTCAGTGTACAAGATCCTTTCTTTACAAGAGACTTACCCTTGTAAGTCTTTTTCACTTGTTCTCTCACAATTCTGTGATATTCATTAGTATTTGCTTTGAATTACTACTGCTGTCTTGCACTGTCCGAAAATGGACTTCTGCTCTACTTGTGAATCTTCAATACATGTACAAGGAACTTTATACAGTCTTCTCTGAACTTGAGAAGCTATATACACTTGTCTCTCAACTGTTTTACAGTTGAATGTTACTTTTCCATGAATTCTAGTGGTTTCAAACACTGGTTTGATGTGCACTAACTCTATTTCAGGTATTTCTTCAGTGTACAAGATCCTTTCTCAACTACAGACTTGCATTTTGATGTCTTTTCCACTTGTTCTCTCACAATTCTGTGATATTCATTAGTATTTGCTCTGAATTACTACTGCTTTCTTGCAGTGTCCTATAATGGGCTGTCTGCTCTACTTGTGGGACTTCACCACATGTACAAAGAACTTTATACACTCTTCTCTGAACTTGAGAAGCTATATACACTTGTCTCTCAACTGTTTTCCATTTGAATGTTACTTTTCCATGAATTCCAGTGATTTCAAACTCTTGTTTCATGTGCACTAACTCTATATCAGGTATTTCTTTAGTGTACAAGATCCTTTCTCGACTAGAGACTTACATTTTAATGTCTTTTCCACTTGTTCTCTCACAATTCTGTGATATTCATTAGTATTTGCTCTCAATTACTACTGCTTTCTTGCAGTGTACTATAATGGGCCTTCTGCTCTACTTGTGGGACTTCACCACATGTACAAACAACTATATACACTCTTCTCTGAACTTAGGAAGCTATATATACTTGTCTCTCAACTGTTTTCCATTTGAATGTTACTTTTTCCATGAATTCTAGTGGTTTCAAAGAGTGGTTTCATGTGCACTAACTCTATTTCAGGTATTTCTTCAGTGTACAAGATCCTTTCTCGACTAGAGACTTGCATTTTGATGTCTTTTCCACTTGTTCTCTCACAATTCTGTGATATTCATTAGTATTTGCTCTGAATTAGTACTGCTTTCTTGCAGTGTCCTACAATGGGCCTTCTGCTCTACTTGTGAGTCTTCATCACATGTACAAAGAACTTTATATAATCTTCTTAAAACTTGAGAAGCTATACACACTTGTGTCTCAACTGTTTTCCATTTGAATGTTACTTTTCCATGAATTCTAGTGGTTTCAAACACTGGTTTTATGTGCAGTAACTCTACTTCAGGTATTTCTTCAGTGTACAAGATCCTTTCTTTACAAGAGACTTACCTTTGTAAGTCTTTTTCACTTGTTCTCTCACAATTCTGTGATATTCATTAGTATTTGCTTTGAATTACTACTGCTTTCTTGCACTGTCCGAAAATGGGCCTTCTGCTCTACTTGTGAATCTTCACATGTACAAAGAACTTTATACACTCTTCTCTGAACTTCAGAAGCTATATACACTTGTCTCTAAACTGTTTTACAGTTGAATGTTACTTTTCCATGAATTCTGGTGGTTTCAGACACTGGTTTGATGTGCACTAACTCTATTTCAGGTATTTCTTCAGTGTATAAGATCCTTTCTCAACTAGATACTTGCATTTTGATGTCTTTTCAACTTGTTCTCTCACAATTCTGTGATATTCATTAGTATTTGCTCTGAATTAGTACTGCTTTCTTGCAGTGTCCTACAATGGGCCTTCTGCTCTACTTGTGAGTCTTCATCACATGTACAAAGAACTTTATATAATCTTCTTAAAACTTGAGAAGCTATATACACTTGTGTCTCAACTGTTTTCCTTTTGAATGTTACTTTTCCATGAAATCTAGTGGTTTCAAACAGTGGTTTCATGTGCACTAACTCTATTTCAGGTATTTCTTCAGTGTACAAGATCCTTTCTCGACTAGAGACTTACATTTTGATGTCTTTTTCACTTGTTCACTCACAATTCTGTGATATTCATTAGTATTTGCTCTGAATTACTACTGTTTTCCTGCAGTGTCCTACAATGGGCCTTATGCTCTACTTGTGAATCTTCACATGTACAAAGAACTTTATACACTCTTCTCTGAACTTGAGAAGCTATATACACTTGTCTCTGAACTGTTTTACAGTTTAATGTTACTTTTCAATGAATTCTAGTGGTTTCACACACTGGTTTCATGTGCACTAACTCTATTTCCAGTATTTCTTCGTCTATAAGATGCTTTCTAGATTAGAGACTAACATTTTGATGTCTTTTCCACTTGTTCTCTCACAATTCTGTGATATTCATTAGTATTTGCTCTGAATTACTACTGCTTTCTTGCAGTGGCCTATAATGGGCCTTCTGCTGTACTTGTGGTACTTCACCACATATGCAAACAACTTTATACACTCTTCTCTGAACTTGAGAAGCTATATACACTTGTCTCTCAACTGTTTTACAGTTTAATGTTACCTTTCAGTGAATTCTAGTGGTTTCAAACACTGGTTTCATGTGCACTAACTCTATTTCCGGTATTTCTTCGATTGTAAGATCCTTTCTAGACTAGAGACTAACATTTTAATGTCTTTTCCACTTGCTCTCTCACAATTCTGTGATATTCATTAGTATTTGCTCTGAAGTACTACTGCTTTCTTGCAGTGTCCTGCAATGGGCCTTCTGCTCTACTTGTAAATCTTCACTACATGTACAAAGAACTTTTAAACTCTTCTCTGAACTTGAGAAGCTATATACACTTGTCGCTCAACTGTTTTACAGTTGAATGTTACTTTTCCATGAATTCTAGTGGTTTCAAACAGTGGTTTCATGTGCACTAACTCTATTTCAGGTATTTCTTCAGTGTACAAGATCCTTTCTCGACTAGAGACATGCATTTTGATGTCTTTTCCACTTGTTCTCTCACAATTCTGTGATATTCATTAGAATTTGCTCTGAATTAGTACTGCTTTCTTGCAGTGTCCTACAATGGGCCTTCTGCTCTACTTGTGAGTCTTCATCACATGTACAAAGAACTTTATATAATCTTCTTAAAACTTGAGAAGCTATACACACTTGTGTCTCAACTGTTTTCCATTTGAATGTTACTTTTCCATGAATTCTAGTGGTTTCAAACACTGGTTTTATGTGCATTAACTCTACTTCAGGTATTTCTTCAGTGTACAAGATCCTTTCTTTACAAGAGACTTACCTTTGTAAGTCTTTTTCACTTGTTCTCTCACAATTCTGTGATATTCATTAGTATTTGCTTTGAATTACTACTGCTTTCTTGCACTGTCCGAAAATGGGCCTTCTGCTCTACTTGTGAATCTTCACATGTACAAAGAACTTTATACACTCTTCTCTGAACTTGAGAAGCTATATACACTTGTCTCTGAACTGTTTTACAGTTTAATGTTACTTTTCAATGAATTCTAGTGGTTTCACACACTGGTTTCATGTGCACTAACTCTATTTCCAGTGTTTCTTCGTCTATAAGATGCTTTCTAGATTAGAGACTAACATTTTGATGTCTTTTCCACTTTTTCTCTCACAATTCTGTGATATTCATTAGTATTTGCTCTGAATTACTACTGCTTTCTTGCAGTGGCCTATAATGGGCCTTCTGCTGTACTTGTGGTACTTCACCACATATGCAAACAACTTTATACACTCTTCTCTGAACTTGAGAAGCTATATACACTTGTCTCTCAACTGTTTTACAGTTTAATGTTACCTTTCAGTGAATTCTAGTGGTTTCAAACACTGGTTTCATGTGCACTAACTCTATTTCCGGTATTTCTTCGTTTGTAAGATCCTTTCTAGACTAGAGACTAACATTTTGATGTCTTTTCCACTTGCTCTCTCACAATTCTGTGATATTCATTAGTATTTGCTCTGAATTACTACTGCTTTCTTGCAGTGTACTATAATGGGCCTTCTGCTCTACTTGTGGGACTTCACCACATGTACAAACAACTATATACACTCTTCTCTGAACTTAGGAAGCTATATATACTTGTCTCTCAACTGTTTTCCATTTGAATGTTACTTTTTCCATGAATTCTAGTGGTTTCAAAGAGTGGTTTCATGTGCACTAACTCTATTTCAGGTATTTCTTCAGTGTACAAGATCCTTTCTCGACTAGAGACTTGCATTTTGATGTCTTTTCCACTTGTTCTCTCACAATTCTGTGATATTCATTAGTATTTGCTCTGAATTAGTACTGCTTTCTTGCAGTGTCCTACAATGGGCCTTCTGCTCTACTTGTGAGTCTTCATCACATGTACAAAGAACTTTATATAATCTTCTTAAAACTTGAGAAGCTATACACACTTGTGTCTCAACTGTTTTCCATTTGAATGTTACTTTTCCATGAATTCTAGTGGTTTCAAACACTGGTTTTATGTGCAGTAACTCTACTTCAGGTATTTCTTCAGTGTACAAGATCCTTTCTTTACAAGAGACTTACCTTTGTAAGTCTTTTTCACTTGTTCTCTCACAATTCTGTGATATTCATTAGTATTTGCTTTGAATTACTACTGCTTTCTTGCACTGTCCGAAAATGGGCCTTCTGCTCTACTTGTGAATCTTCACATGTACAAAGAACTTTATACACTCTTCTCTGAACTTCAGAAGCTATATACACTTGTCTCTAAACTGTTTTACAGTTGAATGTTACTTTTCCATGAATTCTGGTGGTTTCAGACACTGGTTTGATGTGCACTAACTCTATTTCAGGTATTTCTTCAGTGTATAAGATCCTTTCTCAACTAGATACTTGCATTTTGATGTCTTTTCAACTTGTTCTCTCACAATTCTGTGATATTCATTAGTATTTGCTCTGAATTAGTACTGCTTTCTTGCAGTGTCCTACAATGGGCCTTCTGCTCTACTTGTGAGTCTTCATCACATGTACAAAGAACTTTATATAATCTTCTTAAAACTTGAGAAGCTATATACACTTGTGTCTCAACTGTTTTCCTTTTGAATGTTACTTTTCCATGAAATCTAGTGGTTTCAAACAGTGGTTTCATGTGCACTAACTCTATTTCAGGTATTTCTTCAGTGTACAAGATCCTTTCTCGACTAGAGACTTACATTTTGATGTCTTTTTCACTTGTTCACTCACAATTCTGTGATATTCATTAGTATTTGCTCTGAATTACTACTGTTTTCCTGCAGTGTCCTACAATGGGCCTTATGCTCTACTTGTGAATCTTCACATGTACAAAGAACTTTATACACTCTTCTCTGAACTTGAGAAGCTATATACACTTGTCTCTGAACTGTTTTACAGTTTAATGTTACTTTTCAATGAATTCTAGTGGTTTCACACACTGGTTTCATGTGCACTAACTCTATTTCCAGTATTTCTTCGTCTATAAGATGCTTTCTAGATTAGAGACTAACATTTTGATGTCTTTTCCACTTGTTCTCTCACAATTCTGTGATATTCATTAGTATTTGCTCTGAATTACTACTGCTTTCTTGCAGTGGCCTATAATGGGCCTTCTGCTGTACTTGTGGTACTTCACCACATATGCAAACAACTTTATACACTCTTCTCTGAACTTGAGAAGCTATATACACTTGTCTCTCAACTGTTTTACAGTTTAATGTTACCTTTCAGTGAATTCTAGTGGTTTCAAACACTGGTTTCATGTGCACTAACTCTATTTCCGGTATTTCTTCGATTGTAAGATCCTTTCTAGACTAGAGACTAACATTTTAATGTCTTTTCCACTTGCTCTCTCACAATTCTGTGATATTCATTAGTATTTGCTCTGAAGTACTACTGCTTTCTTGCAGTGTCCTGCAATGGGCCTTCTGCTCTACTTGTAAATCTTCACTACATGTACAAAGAAATTTTAAACTCTTCTCTGAACTTGAGAAGCTATATACACTTGTCGCTCAACTGTTTTACAGTTGAATGTTACTTTTCCATGAATTCTAGTGGTTTCAAACAGTGGTTTCATGTGCACTAACTCTATTTCAGGTATTTCTTCAGTGTACAAGATCCTTTCTCGACTAGAGACTTGCATTTTGATGTCTTTTCCACTTGTTCTCTCACAATTCTGTGATATTCATTAGAATTTGCTCTGAATTAGTACTGCTTTCTTGCAGTGTCCTACAATGGGCCTTCTGCTCTACTTGTGAGTCTTCATCACATGTACAAAGAACTTTATATAATCTTCTTAAAACTTGAGAAGCTATACACACTTGTGTCTCAACTGTTTTCCATTTGAATGTTACTTTTCCATGAATTCTAGTGGTTTCAAACACTGGTTTTATGTGCATTAACTCTACTTCAGGTATTTCTTCAGTGTACAAGATCCTTTCTTTACAAGAGACTTACCTTTGTAAGTCTTTTTCACTTGTTCTCTCACAATTCTGTGATATTCATTAGTATTTGCTTTGAATTACTACTGCTTTCTTGCACTGTCCGAAAATGGGCCTTATGCTCTACTTGTGAATCTTCACATGTACAAAGAACTTTATACACTCTTCTCTGAACTTGAGAAGCTATATACACTTGTCTCTGAACTGTTTTACAGTTTAATGTTACTTTTCAATGAATTCTAGTGGTTTCACACACTGGTTTCATGTGCACTAACTCTATTTCCAGTGTTTCTTCGTCTATAAGATGCTTTCTAGATTAGAGACTAACATTTTGATGTCTTTTCCACTTTTTCTCTCACAATTCTGTGATATTCATTAGTATTTGCTCTGAATTACTACTGCTTTCTTGCAGTGGCCTATAATGGGCCTTCTGCTGTACTTGTGGTACTTCACCACATATGCAAACAACTTTATACACTCTTCTCTGAACTTGAGAAGCTATATACACTTGTCTCTCAACTGTTTTACAGTTTAATGTTACCTTTCAGTGAATTCTAGTGGTTTCAAACACTGGTTTCATGTGCACTAACTCTATTTCCGGTATTTCTTCGTTTGTAAGATCCTTTCTAGACTAGAGACTAACATTTTGATGTCTTTTCCACTTGCTCTCTCACAATTCTGTGATATTCATTAGTATTTGCTCTGAAGTAATACTGCTTTCTTGCAGTGTCCTGCAATGGGCCTTCTGCTCTACTTGTAAATCTTCACTACATGAACAAAGAACTTTTAAACTCTTCTCTGAACTTGAGAAGCTATATACACTTGTCGCTCAACTGTTTTACAGTTGAATGTTACTTTTCCATGAATTCGAGTGGTTTCAAACACTGGTTTCATGTGCACTAATTCTATTTCAGGCATTTCTTCAGTGTACAAGAACCTTTCTCAACTAGAGACTTGCATTTTGATGTCTTTTCCACTTGTTCTCTCACAATTCTGTGATATTCATTAGTATTTGCTCTGAATTACTACTGCTTTCTTGCAGTGTCCTACAATGGGCCTTCTGCTCTACTTGTGGGACTTCACCACATGTACAAACAACTTTATACACTCTTCTCTGAACTTGAGAAGCTATATACACTTGTCTCTCAACTGTTTTACAGTTGAATGTTACTTTTCCATGAATTCTAGTGATTTCAAACTCTGGTTTCATGTGCACTAACTCTATATCAGGTATTTCTTTAGTGTACAAGATCCTTTCTCGACTAGAGACTTACATTTTGATGTCTTTTCCACTTGTTCTCTCACAATTCTGTGATATTCATTAGTATTTGCTTTGAATTACTACTGCTTTCTTGCACTGTCCGAAAATGGGCCTTCTGCTCTACTTGTTAATCTTCACATGTACAAAGAACTTTATACACTCTTCTCTGAACTTCAGAAGCTATATACACTTGTCTCTCAACTGTTTTACAGTTGAATGTTACTTTTCCATGAATTCTAGTGGTTTCAGACACTGGTTTGATGTGCACTAACTCTATTTCAGGTATTTCTTCAGTGTACAAGATCCTATCTAGACTAGAAATTTATGTTTTGATGTCTTTCCCACTTGTTCTCTCACAATTCTGTGATATTCATTAGTGTTTGCTCTGAAGTACTACTGCTTTCTTGCAGTGTCGTACAATGGGCCTTCTGCTCTACTTGTAAATCTTCACCACATGTACAAAGAACTTTTACACTCTTCTCTTTACTTGAGAAGCTATATACACTTGTCTCTGAACTGTTTTACAGTTGAATGTTACTTTTCCATGAATTCTAGTGGTATCAAACACTGGTTTCATGTGCACTAACTCTATTTCAGGTATTTCTTCAGTGTACAAGATCCTTTCTCGACTAGAGACTTACATTTTGATGTCTTTTCCACTTGTTCTCTCACAATTCTGTGATATTCATTAGTATTTGCTCTGAATTACTACTGCTTTCTTGCACTGTCCAAAAATGGGCCTTCTGCTCTACTTGTAAATCTTCACATGTACAAAGAACTTTATACACTCTTCTCTGAACTTCAGAAGCTATATACACTTGTCTCTCAACTGTTTTACAGTTGAATGTTACTTTTCCATGAATTCTAGTGGTTTCAGACACTGGTTTGATGTGCACTAACTCTATTTCAGGTATTTCCTCAGTGTACAAGATCCTTTCTCAACTAGAGACTTGCATTTTGATGTCTTTTCCACTTGTTCTCTCACAATTCTGTGATATTCATTTGTATTTGCTCTAAATTACTACTGCTTTCTTGCAGTGTCCTATAATGGGCCTTCTGCTGTACTTGTGGGACTTCACCACATGTACAAACAACTATATACACTCTTCTCTGAACTTGAGAAGCTATATATACTTCTCTCTCAACTGTTTTCCATTTGAATGTTACTTTTCCATGAAATCTAGTGGTTTCAAACAGTGGTTTCTTGTGCACTAACTCTATTTCAGGTATTTCTTCAGTGTACAAGATCCTTTCTCGACTAGAGACTTACATTTTGAAGTCTTTTTCACTTGTTCACTCACAATTCTGTGATATTCATTAGTATTTGCTCTGAATTACTACTGTTTTCCTGCAGTGTCCTACAATGGGCCTTCTGCTCTACTTGTGAATCTTCACATGTACAAAGAACTTTATACACTCTTCTCTGAACTTGAGAAGCTATATACACTTGTCTCTGAACTGTTTTACAGTTTAATGTTACTTTTCAATGAATTCTAGTGGTTTCACACACTGGTTTCATGTGCACTAACTCTATTTCCGGTATTTCTTCGTTTGTAAGATCCTTTCTAGATTAGAGACTAACATTTTGATGGCTTTTCCACTTGTTCTCTCACAATTCTGTGATATTCATTAGTATTTGCTCTGAAGTACTACTGCTTTCTTGCAGTGTCCTACAATGGGCCTTCTGCTCTACTTGTAAACCTTCACCACATGTACAAAGAACTTTTACACTCTTCTCTGAACTTGAGAAGCTATATTCACTTGTCTCTGAACTGTTATACAGTTGAATGTTACTTTTCAATGAATTCTAGTGGTTTCAAACACTGGTTTCATGTGCACTAACTCTATTTCAGGCATTTCTTCAGTGTACAAGAACCTTTCTCAACTAGAGACTTGCATTTTGATGTCTTTTCCACTTGTTCTCTCACAATTCTGTGATATTCATTAGTATTTGCTCTGAATTACTACTGCTTTCTTGCATTGTCCTATAATGGGCTGTCTGCTCTACTTGTGGGACTTCACCACATGTACAAAGAACTTTATACACTCTTCTCTGAACTTGAGAAGCTATATACACTTGTCTCTGAACTGTTATACAGTTGAATGTTACTTTTCTATGAATTCTAGTGGTTTCAAACACTGGTTTTATGTGCAGTAACTCTACTTCAGGTATTTCTTCAGTGTACAAGATCCTTTCTTTACAAGGGACTTACCTTTGTAAGTCTTTTTCACTTGTTCTCTCACAATTCTGTGATATTAGTATTTGCTCTGAATTACTACCGCTTTCTTGCAGTGTCCTATAATGGGCCTTCTAGTGGTTTCAAACACTGGTTTCATGTGCACTAACTCAATTCTAGTGGTTCAATTCTAGTGGTTTCAAACACTGGTTTCATGTGCACTAACTCTATTTCAGGTATTTCTTCAGTGTACAAGATCCGTTCTCAACTAGAGACTTGCATTTTGATGTCTTTTCCACTAGTTCTCTCACAATTCTGTGATATTCATTAGTATTTGATCTGAATTACTACTGCTTTCATGCAGTGTCCTATAATGGGCCTTCTGCTGTACTTGTGGGACTTCACCACATGTACAAACAACTATATACACTCTTCTCTGAACTTGAGAAGCTATATACACTTGTCTCTCAACTGTTTTTCATTTGAATGTTACTTTTCCATGAATTCTAGTGGTTTCAAACACTGGTTTAATGTGCATTAACTCTATTTCAGGTATTTCTTCAGTGTACAAGATCCTATCTAGACTAGAAATTTATGTTTTGATGTCTTTCCCACTTGTTCTCTCACAATTCTGTGATATTCATTAGTGTTTGCTCTGAAGTACTACTGCTTTCTTGCAGTGTCCTACAATGGGCCTTCTGCTCTACTTGTAAATCTTCACCACATGTACAAAGAACTTTTACACTCTTCTCTTTACTTGAGAAGCTATATACACTTGTCGTTCAACTGTTTTACAGTTGAATGTTACTTTTCCATCAATTCTAGTGGTTTCAAACACTGGTTTCATGTGCACTAACTCTATTTCAGGTATTTCTTCAGTGTACAAGATCCGATCTCGACTAGAGACTTGCGTTTTGATGTCTTTTCCACTTGCTCTCTCACAATTCTGTGATATTCATTAGTATTTGCTCTGAATTAGTACTGCTTTCTTGCAGTGTCCTACAATGAGCCTTCTGCTATACTGGTGAGTCTTCATCACATGTACAAAGAACTTTATATACTATTCTTAAAACTTGAGAAGCTATATACACTTGTCTCTCAACTGTTTTCCATGTGAATGTTACTTTTCCATGAATTCTAGTGGTTTCAAACACTGGTTTGATGTGCACTAACTCTATTTCCGGTATTTCTTCAGTGTACAAGATCCGTTCTCAATTAGAGACTTACATTTTGATGTCTTTTTCACTTGTTCACTCACAATTCTGTGATATTCATTAGTATTTGCTCTGAATTACTACTGTTTTCTTGCAGTGTCCTACAATGGGCCTTCTCCTCTACTTGTGAATCTTCACATGTACAAAGAACTTTATACACTCTTCTCTGAACTTGAGAAGCTATATACACTTGTCTCTCAACTGTTGTACAGTTGAATGTTACTTTTCCATCAATTCTAGTGGTAAAAACACTGGTTTCATGTGCACTAACTCTATTTAAGGTATTTCTTCAGTGTACAAGAGCCTTTCTAGACTAGAGACTTACATTTTCATGTCTTTTTCACTTGTTCTCTCACAATTCTGTGATATTCATTAGTACTTGCTCTGAATTACTACTGCTTTCTTGCAGTGTCCTACAATGTAACTTCTGCTATGCTTGTGAGTCTTCACCACATGTACAAAGAACTTTATACACTCTTCTCTGATCTTGAGAAGCTATATACACTTGTCTCTCACCTGTTTTACAGTTTAATGTTACTTTTCCATGAATTCTAGTGGTTTCAAACAGTGGTTTCATGTGCACTAACTCTACTTCAGGTATTTCTTCAGTGTACAAGGTCCTTTCTTTAGTAGAGACTTACCTTTGTAAGTCTTTTTCATTGTTCTCTCACAATTCTGTGATATTCATTAGTATTTGCTCTGAATTACTACTGCTTTCTTGCAGTGTCCTACCATGGGCCTTCTGCTCTACTTTTGAATCTTCACATGTACAAAGAACTTTTTACACTCTTCTCTGAACTTGAGAAGCTATATACACTTTTCTCTCAACTGTTTTACAGTTTAATGTTACTTTTCCATGAATTCTGGTGTTTTCAAACACTGGTTTCATGTGCACTAACTCTATTTCAGGTATTTCCTCAGTGTACAATATCCTTTCTCAAATAGAGACTTGCATTTTGATATCCTTTCTACTAGTTCTCTCACAATTCTGTTATATTCATTAATATTTTCTCTGAATTACTACTGCTTTCTTGCAGTGTCCTATAATGGGTCTTCTGCTCTACTTGTGGGACTTCACATGTACAAACAACTTTATACATTCTTCTGAGAACTTGAGAAGCTATATACACTTGTCTCTCAACTGTTTTCCATTTGAATGTTACTTTTCCATGAATTCTAGTGGTTTCAAACTCTGGTTTCATGTGCACTAACTCTATTTCACGTATTTCCTCAGTGTACAAGATCCATTCTCGACTAGAGACTTACATTTTGATGTCTTTTCCACTTGTTCTCTCACAATTCTGTGATATTCATTAGTATTTGTTCTGAATTACTACTGCTTTCTTGCAGTGTCCTACAATGGGCCTTCTGCTCTACTTGTGAATCTTCACATGTACAAAGAACTTTATACACTCTTCTCTTACCTTGAGAAGCTATATACACTTGTCGCTCAACTGTTTTACAGTTGAATATTACTTTTCCATCAATTCTAGTGGTTTCAAACACTAGTTTCATGTGCACTAACTCTATTTCAGGTTTTCTTCAGTGGACAAGATCCGTTCTCGACTAGAGACTTGCATTTTGATGTCTTTACCACTTGTTCTCTCACAATTCTGTGATATTCATTAGTATTTGCTCTGAATTACTACTGCTTTCTTGCAGTGTCCTATAATGGTCCATCTGCTGTATTTGTGGGACTTCACCACATGTACAAACAAATATATACACTCTTTTCTGAACTTGAGAAGCTATATACACTTGTCTCTCAACTGTTTTACAGTTTAATGTTACTTTTCAATGAATTCTAGTGGTTTCACACACTGGTTTCATGTGTACTAACTCTATTTCTGGTATTTCTTCAGTGTATAAGATCCTTTCTAGAATAGAGACTAACATTTTGATGTCTTTTCCACTTGTTCTCTCACAATTCTGTGATATTCATTAGTGTTTGCTCTGAAGTACTACTGCTTACTTGCAGTGTCCTACAATGGGCCTTCTGCTCTACTTGTGAATCTTCATATGTACAAAGAACTTTATACACTCTTCTCTGAAATTGAGAAGCTATATACACTTGTCTCTCAACTGTTTTACAGTTTAATGTTACTTTCAAATGAATTCTAGTGGTTTCAAACACTGGTTTCATGTGCACTAACTCTATTTCAGGTATTTCTTCAGTGTACAAGAGCCTTTCTAGACTAGAGACTTACATTTTGATGTCTTTTCCACTTGTTCTCTCACAATTCTGTCATATTCATTAGTATTTGCTCTGAATTACTACCACTTTCTTGCAGTGTCCTACAATGGGCCTTCTGCTCTACTTGTGAATCTTCACATGTACAAAGAACTTTATACACTCTTCTCTTAACTTGAGAAGCTATATACACTTGTCGTTCAACTGTTTTACAGTTGAATGTTACTTTTCCATCAATTCTAGTGGTTTCAAACACTGGTTTCATGTGCACTAACTCTATTTCAGGTATTTCTTCAGTGTACAAGATCCGATCTCGACTAGAGACTTGCGTTTTGATGTCTTTTCCACTTGCTCTCTCACAATTCTGTGATATTCATTAGTATTTGCTCTGAATTACTACTGCTTTCTTGCAGTGTCCTACAATGGGCCTTCTGCTATACTGGTGAGTCTTCATCACATGTACAAAGAACTTTATATACTCTTCTTAAAATTTGAGAAGCTATATACACTTGTCTCTCAACTGTTTTCCATTTGTATGTTTCTTTTCCATGAATTCTAGTGGTTTCAAACACTGGTTTTATGTGCAGTAACTCTACTTCAGGTATTTCTTCAGTGTACAAGATCCTTTCTTTACAAGAGACTTACCTTTGTATGTCTTTTTCACTTGTTCTCTCAGAATTCTGTGATATTAGTATTTACTCTGCATTACTACCGCTTTCTTGCAGTGTCCTATAATGGGCTGTCTGCTCTACTTGTATGAATTCACCACATGTACAAAGAACTTTATACACTCTTCTCTGAACTTGAGAAGATATATACACTTGTCTCTCAACTGTTTTACAGTTGAATGTTACTTTTCCATGAATTCTTGTGGTTTCAAACACTGGTTTCATGTGCACTAACTCTATTTCAGGCATTTCTTCAGTGTACAAGATCCTTTCTCAACTAGAGACTTGCATTTTGATGTCTTTTCCACTTGTTCTCTCACAATTCTGTGATATTCATTAGTATTTGCTCTGAATTACTACTGCTTTCTTGCAGTGTCCTATAATGGGCTGTCTGCTCTACTTGTGGGAATTCACCACATGTACAAAGAACTTTATACACTCTTCTCTGAACTTGAGAAGCTATATACACTTGTCTCTCAACTGTTTTACATTTGAATGTTACTTTTCCATGAATTCTTGTGATTTCAAATTCTGGTTTCATGTGCACTAACTCTATATCAGGTATTTCCTCAGTGTACAAGATCCTTTCTCGACTAGAGACTTACATTTTGATGTCTTTTCCACTTGTTCTCTGACAATTCTGTGATATTCATTAGTATTTGCTCTGAATTACTACTCCTTTCTTGCAGTGTCCTACAATGGGCCTTTTGCTCTACTTGTGAATCTTCATCACATGTACAAAGAACTTTATATACTATTCTTAAAACTTGAGAAGCTATATACACTTGTCTCTCCACTGTTTTCCATGTGAATATTACTTTTCCATGAATTCTAGTGGTTTCAAACACTGGTTTTATGGGCAGTAACTCTACTTCAGGTATTTCTTCAGTGTAGAAGATCCTTTCTTTACAAGAGACTTACCTTTGTAAGTCTTTTTCACTTGTTCTCTCACAATTCTGTGATATTCATTAGTATTTGCTTTGAATTACTACTGCTTTCTTGCACTGTCCGAAAATGGGCCTTCTGCTCTACTTGTGAATCTTCACATGTAAAAAGAACTTTATACACTCGTCTCTGAACTTGAGAAGCTATATACACTTGGCTCTCAACTGTTTTACAGTTGAATGTTACTTTTCCATGAATTCTAGTGGTTTCAAACACTGGTTTGATGTGCACTAACTCTATTTCCGGTATTTCTTCAGTGTACAAGATCCGTTCTCAATTAGAGACTTATATTTTGATGTCTTTTTCACTTGTTCACTCACAATTCTGTGATATTCATTAGTATTTGCTCTGAATTACTACTGTTTTCTTGCAGTGTCCTACAATGGGCCTTCTCCTCTACTTGTGAATCTTCACATGTACAAAGAACTTTATACACTCTTCTCTGAACTTGAGAAGCTATATACACTTGTCTCTCAACTGTTGTACAGTTGAATGTTACTTTTCCATCAATTCTAGTGGTAAAAACACTGGTTTCATGTGCACTAACTCTATTTAAGGTATTTCTTCAGTGTACAAGAGCCTTTCTAGACTAGAGACTTACATTTTCATGTCTTTTTCACTTGTTCTCTCACAATTCTGTGATATTCATTAGTACTTGCTCTGAATTACTACTGCTTTCTTGCAGTGTCCTACAATGTAACTTCTGCTATGCTTGTGAGTCTTCACCACATGTACAAAGAACTTTATACACTCTTCTTTGATCTTGAGAAGCTATATACACTTGTCTCTCAACTGTTTTACAGTTTAATGTTACTTTTCCATGAATTCTAGTGGTTTCAAACAGTGGTTTCATGTGCACTAACTCTACTTCAGGTATTTCTTCAGTGTACAAGGTCCTTTCTTTATTAGAGACTTACCTTTGTAAGTCTTTTTCATTGTTCTCTCACAATTCTGTGATATTCATTAGTATTTGCTCTGAATTACTACTGCTTTCTTGCAGTGTCCTACAATGGGCCTTCTGCTCTACTTGTGGGACTTCACCACATGTACAAACAAATTTATACACTCTTCTCTGAACTTGAGAAGCTATATACACATGTCTCTCAACTGTTTTCCATTTGAATGTTTCTTTTCCATGAATTCTAGTGGTTTGAAACACTGGTTTGATGTGCACTACCTCTATTTCAGGCAGTTCTTCAGTGTACAAGATCCTTTCTCAACTAGAGACTTGCATTTTGATGTCTTTTCCACTTGTTCTCTCACAATTCTGTGATATTCATTAGTATTTGCTCTGAATTACTACTGCTTTCTTGCAGTGTCCTACAATGGGCCTTCTGCTCTACTTGTGAATCTTCACATGTACAAAGTACGTTATACACTCTTCTCTGAACTTGAGAAGCTATATACACTTGTCTCTCAACTGTTTTACAGTTGAATATTACATTACCATGAATTGTAGTGGTTTCAAACACTGGTTCCATGTGCTCTAACTCTATTTAAGGAATTTCTTTAGTGTAGAAGATCCTTTCTCAAGTAGAGACTTGCATTTGGTATCTTTTCCACTTGTTCTCTCACAATTCTGTGATATTCATTAGTATTTGCTCTGAATTACTACTGCTTTCTTGCAGTGTCCTATAATGGGCCTTCTCCTCTACTTGTGGGACTTCACCACATGTACAAACATATTTATACACTCTTCTCTGAACTTGAGAAGCTATATACACTTGTCTCTCAACTGTTTTCCATTTGAATGTTACTTTTCCATGAATTCTAGTGGTTTCAAACACTGGTTTCATGTGCACTAACTCTATTTCAGGTATTTCTTCAGTGTACAAGATCCTTTCTTGACTAGAGACTTACATTTTGATGTCTTTTTCACTTGTTCACTCACAATTCTGTGATATTCATTAGTAGTTGCTCTGAATTATTACCGCTGTCTTGCAGTGTCCTATAATGGGCCTTCTGCTCTACTTGTGGTACTTCACCACATATGCAAACAACTTTATACATTCTTCTCTGAACTTGAGAAGCTATATACACTTGTCTCTCAACTGTTTTCCATTTGAATGTTACTTTTCCATGAATTCTAGTGGTTTCAAACACTGGTTTCATGTGCACTAACTCTATTTCAGGTATTTCTTCAGTGTACAAGAGCCTTTCTAGACTAGAGACTTACATTTTCATGTCTTTTTCACTTGTTCTCTCACAATTCTGTGATATTCATTAGTACTTGCTCTGAATTACTACTGCTTTCTTGCAGTGTCCTACAATGTAACTTCTGCTATGCTTGTGAGTCTTCACCACATGTACAAAGAACTTTATACACTCTTCTCTGATCTTGAGAAGCTATATACACTTGTCTCTCAACTGTTTTGCAGTTTAATGTTACATTTCCATGAATTCTAGTGGTTTCAAACAGGGGTTTCATGTGCACTAACTCTACTTCAGGTATTTCTTCAGTGTACAAGTTCCTTTCTTTACTAGAGACTTACCTTTGTAAGTCTTTTTCATTGTTCTCTCACAATTCTGTGATATTCATTAGTATTTGCTCTGAATTACTACTGCTTTCTTGCAGTGTCCTACAATGGGCCTTCTGCTCTACTTGTGAATCTTCACATGTACAAAGAACTTTTTACACTCTTCTCTGAACTTGAGAAGCTATATACACTTGTCTCTCAACTGTTTTACAGTTGAATGTTACTTTTCCATGAATTCTAGTGGTTTCAAACACTGGTTTGATGTGCACTAACTCTATTTCAGGTATTTCTTCAGTGTACAAGATCCTTTCTCAACTAGAGACTTGCATTTTGATGTCTTTTCCACTGGTTCTCTCAGAATTCTGTGATATTCATTTGTATTTGCTCTGAATTACTACTGCTTTCTTGCAGTGTCCTATAATGGGCCTTCTGCTGTACTTGTGGGACTTCACCACATGTACAAACAACTATATACACTCTTCTCTGAACTTGAGAAGCTATATATACTTGTCTCTCAACTGTTTTCCATTTGAATGTTATTTTCCCATGAAATCTAGTGGTTTCAAACAGTGGTTTCATGTGCACTAACTCTATTTCAGGTATTTCTTCAGTGTACAAGATCCTTTCTTGACTAGAGACTTACATTTTGATGTCTTTTTCACTTGTTCACTCACAATTCTGTGATATTCATTAGTAGTTGCTCTGAATTATTACCGCTGTCTTGCAGTGTCCTATAATGGGCCTTCTGCTCTACTTGTGGTACTTCACCACATATGCAAACAACTTTATACATTCTTCTCTGAACTTGAGAAGCTATATACACTTGTCTCTCAACTGTTTTACAGTTTAATGTTACATTTCAATGAATTCTAGTGGTTTCAAACACTGGTTTCATGTGCACTAACTCTATTTCAGGCATTTCTTCAGTGTACAAGATCCTTTCTAGACTAGAAATTTATGTTTTGATGTCTTTTCCACTTGTTCTCTCACAATGCTGTGATATTCATTAGTATTGGCTCTGTATTACTACTATTTTCTTGCAGTGTCCTACAATGGGACTTCTGCTCTACTTGTGATACATCACCACATGTGCAAACAACTTTATACACTCTCCTCTGAACTTGAGAAGCTATATACACTTGTCTCTCAAATGTTTTACAGTATAATGTTACTATTCAGTGAATTCTAGTGGTTTCATACTCTCGTTTCATATGCCCTAACTCTATTTCAGGTATTTCTTCAGTGTACAAGATCCTTTCTAGACTAGAGTCTTACATTTTGAAGTCTCTTCCACTTTTTCACTCACAATACTGTGATATTCATTAGTATTTCCTCTGACTTACTACTACGTTCTTGCAGTGTCCTACAGTGGGCCTTCTGCTCTACTTGGAAACATCACCACATGTGCCAAGAACTTTATACACTCTTCTCTGAACTTGAGAAGCTATATACACTTGTCTCTCAACTGTTTTACACTTGAATGTTACTTTTCAGTGAATTCTAGTGGTATCAAACACTCTTTTCATATGCACTAACTCTATTTCAAGTATTTTTTTCAGTGTACAAGATCCTTTCTAGACTAGAGACTTACTTTTTGATGTCTTTTTCACTTGTTCTCTCACAATGCTGTGATATTCATTAGTATTTATTCTGAATTACTACTACTTTCTTGCAGTGTCCGACAATGCGCCTTCTGCTCTACTTGTGGGACTTCACCACATGTTGAAAGAACTTTATACACTCTTCTCTGAACTTGAGAAGTTATATACTCTTGTCTCCCAACTCTTTTACAGTATACGGTTACTTTTCAGTGAATTCTAGTGGTATCAAACACTCTTTTCATATGCACTAACTCTATTTCAAGTATTTTTTTCAGTGTACAAGATCCTTTCTAGACTAGAGACTTACTTTTTGATGTCTTTTTCACTTGTTCTCTCACAATTCTGTGATATACATTACTATTTGCTCTGAATTACTACTGCTTTTTAGTAGTGTCCTATAATGAGCCTTCTGATCTACTTCTGGGACTTCACCACATGTACAAACAACTTTATACACTCTTCGCTGAACTACAGAAGGTATATACACTTGTCTCTCAACTGTTTTAAATTTGAATGTTACTTTTCAATGAATTCTAGTGGTTTAAAACACCAGTTTGATGTGCATTACCTCTATTTCAGGTATTTCTTCAGTGTATAAGATACTTACTGGACTAGAGACTTACATTTTGATGTCTTTTTCACTTGTTCTCTCACAATTCAGTGATATTCATTAGTATTTGCTCTGAATTACTACTGCTTTCTAGCAGTGTTCTATAATGGGCCTTCTACTCTACTTGTGGGACTTCAGCACATGTACAAACAACTTATACACTCTTCTGGGAACTTGAGAAGCTATATCCACTTGTCTCTCAACTGTTTTACAGTTGAATGTTACTTTTCAGTGAATTCTAGTGGTTTCAAACACTGTTTTCATGTACACTAACTCTATTTCAGGTATTTCTTCAGTGTAAAAGATCCGTTCTAGACTAGAGACTTACATTTTGATGTCTTTTCCACTTGTTCTCTCACAATTCTGTGATATTCATTAGTATTTGCTCTTATTACTACTGCTTTCTTGCAGTGTCCTACAATGGGCCTTCTGCTCTACTTGTGGGATTTCACCACATGTAGAAATAACTTTATACACTCTTCTCTGAACTTGAGAAGCTATATACACTTGTCTCTCAACTGCTTTACAGTATAATGTTACTATTCAGTGAATTCTAGTGGTTTCATACTCTCGTTTCATATACCCTAACTCTATTTCAGGTATTTCTTCAGTGTACAAGATCCTTTCTAGACTAGAGACTTACATTTTGATGTCTCTTCCACTTTTTCACTCACAATACTGTGATATTCATTAGTATTTCCTCTGAATTACTACTACTTTCTTGCAGTGTCCTACAATGGACCTTCTGCTCTACTTGAAACATCACCACATGTGTCAACAACTTTATACACTCTTCTCTGAACTTGAGAAGCTATATACACTTGTCTCTCAACGGTTTTACACTTAAATGTTACTTTTCAGTGAATTCTAGTGGTTTCAAACACTCTTTTCATATGCACTAACTCTATTTCAAGTATTTTTTTCAGTGTACAAGATCCTTTCTAGAGTAGAGACTTACTTTTTGATGTCTTTTTCACTTGTTCTCTCACAATGCAGTGATATTCATTAGTATTTATTCTGAATTACTACTGCTTTCTTGCAGTGTCCGACAATGCGCCTTCTGCTCTACTTGTGGGACTTCACCACATGTTGAAAGAACTTTATACACTCTTCTCTGAACTTCAGAAGTTATATACTCTTGTCTCCCAACTGTTTTACAGTATAAGGTTACTATTCAGTGAATTCTAGTGGTTTCATACACTCGTTTCATATGCACTAACTCTATTTCAAGTATTTTTTCAGTGTACAACATCCTTTCTAGACTAGAGACTTACTTTTTGATGTCTTTTTCACTTGTTCTCTCACAATTCTGTGATATACATTACTATTTGCTCTGAATTACTACTGCTTTTTAGTAGTGTCCTATAATGAGCCTTCTGATCTACTTCTGGGACTTCACCACATGTACAAAAAACTTTATACACTCTTCTCTGAACTACAGAAGGTATATACACTTGTCTCTCAACTGTTTTACACTTGAATGTTACTTTTCAATGAATTCTAGTGGTTTAAAACACCAGTTTGATGTGCATTACCTCTATTTCAGGTATTTCTTCAGTGTACAAGATACTTACTGGACTAGAGACTTACATTTTGATGTCTTTTTCACTTGTTCTCTCAAAATTCAGTGATATTCATTAGTATTTGCTCTGAATTACTACTGCTTTCTAGCAGTGTCCTATAATGGGCCTTCTGCTCTACTTGTGGGACTTCAGCACATGTACAAACAACTTATACACTCTTCTTGGAACTTGAGAAGCTATATCCACTTGTCTCTCAACTGTTTTACAGTTGAATCTTACTTTTCAATGAATTTTAGTGGTTTCAAACACTGTTTTCATGTGCACTAACTCTATTTCAGGTATTTCTTCCGTGTACAAGATCCTTTCTAGACTAGAACTTTATACACTCTTCTCTTAACTTGAGAAGCTATATACACTTGTCGCTCAACTGTTTTACAGTTGAATGTTACTTTTCCATCAATTCTAGTGGTTTCAAACACTAGTTTCATGTGCACTAACTCTATTTCAGATATTTCTTCAGTGTACAAGATCCGTTCTCAACTAGAGACTTGCATTTTAATGTCTTTTCCACTTGTTCTCTCACAATTCTGTGATATTCATTAGTATTTGTTCTGAATTACTACTGCTTTCTTGCAGTGTCCTACAATGGGCCTTCTGCTCTACTTGTGAAACATCACCACATGTGCAAACAACTTTATACACTCTTCTCTGAACCTGAGAAGCTATATACACTTGTCTCTCAACTGTTTTACACTTGAATGTTACTTTAATGTGAATTCTAGTGGTTTCAAACACTCTTTTCATATGCACTAACTCTATTTCAAGTATTTTTTCAGTGTACAAGTTCCTTTCTAGACTAGAGACTTACATTTTGATATCTTTTTCACTTGTTCTCTCACAATTCTGTGATATACATTACTATTTGCTCTGAATTACTACTGCTTTTTAGCAGTGTCCTATAATGAGCCTTCTGATCTACTTCTGGGACTTCACCACATGTACAACTTTATACACTCTTCTCTGAACTAGAGAAGGTATATACACTTGTCTCTCAACTGTTTTACAGTTGAATGTTACTTTTCAATGAATTTTAGTGGTTTCAAACACTGTTTTCATGTGCACTAACTCTATTTCAGGTATTTCTTCAGTGTACAAGATACTTACTGCACTAGAGACTTACATTTTGATGTCCTTTCCACTTGTACTCTCACAATGCTGTGATATTCATGAGTATTTGCTCTGAATTACTAATACTTTCTTGCAGTGTCCTACAATGGGCCTTCTGCTCTATTTGTGAAACATCACCATATGTGGAAACAACTTTTTACAATCTTCTCTGACCTTGAGAAGCTATATACACTTGTCTCTCAACTGTTTTACAGTATAATGTTACTTTTCAGTGAATTGTAGTGGTTTCAAACACTCGTTTCATATGTACTAACTCTATTTCAAGTATTTTTTCAGTGTACAAGATCCTTTCTAGACTAGAGACTTACTTTTTGATGTCTTTTTCACTTGTTCTCTCACAATTCTGTGATATACATTACCATTTTCTCTGAATTACTACTGCTTTTTAGCAGTGTCCTATAATGAGCCTTCTGATCTACTCCTGGGACTTCACCACATGTACAAACAACTTTATACACTCTTCTCTGAACTAGAGAAGGTATATACACTTGTCTCTCAACTGTTTTACAGTTGAATGTTACTTTTCAGTGAATTCTAGTGGTTTCAAACACAGTTTTCATGTACACTAACTCTATTGCAGGTATTTCTTCAGTGTAAAAGAACCTTTCTAGACTAGAGACTTACATTTTGATGTCTTTTCCACTTGTTCTCTCACAATTCTGTGATATTCATTAGTATTGGCTCTGAATTACTACTGCTTTCTTGCAGTGTCCTACAATGGGCCTTCTGCTCTACTTGTGGGACTTCACCACATGTACAAACAACTTTATACACTCTTCTCTGAACTTGAGAATCTATATACACTTGTCTCTCAACTGTTTTACACTTGAATGTTACTTTTCAGTGAATTCTAGTGGTTTCAAACACAGTTTTCATGTACACTAACTCTATTGCAGGTATTTCTTCAGTGTAAAAGAACCTTTCTAGACTAGAGACTTACATTTTGATGTCTTTTCCACTTGTTCTCTCACAATTCTGTGATATTCATTAGTATTGGCTCTGAATTACTACTGCTTTCTTGCAGTGTCCTACAATGGGCCTTCTGCTCTACTTGTGGGACTTCACCACATGTACAAACAACTTTATACACTCTTCTCTGAACTTGAGAATCTATATACACTTGTCTCTCAACTGTTTTACACTTGAATGTTACTTTTCAGTGAATTCTAGTGGTTTCAAACACTCTTTTCATATGCACTAACTCTATTTCAAGTATTTTTTCAGTGTACAAGATCCTTTCTAGACAAGAGACTTACTTTTTGATGTCTTTTTCACTTGTTCTCTCACAATTCAGTGATATTCATTATTATTTGCTCTGAATTACTACTGCTTTCTTGCAGTGTCCGACAATGCGCCTTCTGCTCTACTTGTGGGACTTGACCACATGTTGAAAGAACTTTATACACTCTTCTCTGAACTTGAGAAGCTATATACACTTGTCTCTCAACTGTTTTACAGTATAATGTTACTGTTCAGTGAATTCTAGTGGTTTCATACTCTCGTTTCATATGCACTAACTCTATTTCAAGTATATTTTCAGTGTACATGATCCTTTCTAGACTAGAGACTTACATTTTGATGTCTTTTTCACTTGTTCTCTCACAATTCAGTGATATTCATTATTATTTGCTCTGAATTACTACTGCTTTCTAGCAGTGTCCTATAATGGGCCTTCTGCTCTATTTGTGGGACTTCAGCACATGTACAAACAACTTTATACACTCTTCTCTGAACTTGAGAAGCTATATACACTTGTCTCTCAACTGTTTTATAGTTGAATGTTACTTTTGAATGAATTTAATTGGTTTCAAACACTTTTTTCATGTGCACTACCTCTATTTCAGGTATTGCTTCAGTGTACAAGTTCCTTTCTAGACTAGAGACTTACATTTTGATGTCTTTTTCACTTGTTCTCTCACAATTCAGTGATATTCATTATTATTGGCTCTGAATTACTACTGCTTTCTTGCAGTGTCCTACAATGGGCCTTCTGCTCTACTTGTAGGACTTCCGCACATGTACAAAAAGCTTTATACACTCTTCTCTGAACTTGAGAAGCTATATACACTTGCCTCTCAACTGTTTTACAGTTTAATGATACCATTCAGTGAATTTTAGTGGTTTCAAAATTGGCTTAATGTGCACTTTGCAGTATTTAAAGGGTTTTTTGCAGTGTACAAAGACCTTTCTATACTATATATTTATATTTTGTTGTCTTTTTCACTTGTATTCTCACAATTCTGTTCTATTCACTATTATTTGCTCTGAATTACTAGCAGTTCGTTACAGTGTCCTATAATTGGCCTTTTCTTCTAACTACGGGACCTCCCCACATGTATAAACAACTTTCTACACTGATCCCTGAACTTGAGAATCTATATACACTTGTCTCTCAACTGTTTTACAGTTTATTGCTACTTTTCGGTGAATTCTAGTGGTTTCACAGACTGGTTTAATGTGCACTTGCTCTATTTCAAGGATTTCTGCAGTGTACAACATCCTTTCTAGACTCCACACTTACGTTTTGATGTCTTTTCCACTTTTTTTCTCACAATTCTGTTAAATTCATTGTTATTTGCACTGAATTACTAGTGGTTCCTTGCAGTGTCCTAGAATGTGCCTTCTGCTCTACTTGTGAAACTTCACCACATGTACAAACTCTTTTATACACTGTTCTCTGAACTTGAGAAGCTGTATACACTTGTCCCTCAACTGTTGTACAGTTGAATGTTACTTTTCAATCAATTCTAGTGGTTTCAAACATTGGTTTATGTGCACTAACTCTTTCTCCGGTATTTCTTCAGTGTACAAGATCCTTTCTAGACTAGAGACTTACATTTTTATGTCTTTTCCACCTGTTCTCTCACAATTCTGTGATATTCATTAGTATTCGCTCTGAATTACTACTGCTTTCTTGCAGTGTCCTACAATGGGCCTTCTGCTCTACTTGTGAAACTTCACTATATGTGCAAACCACTTTATACACTCTTCTCTGAAGTTGAGAAGCTATATACACTTGTCTGTCAACTGTTTTACTGTTGAATGTTACTTTTCAATGAATTCTATTGGTTTCAAACACTGTTTTCATGTGGACTAACTCTATTTCAGGTATTTCTTCAGTGTACAAGATCCTTTCTAGAGTTGTGACTTACATTTTGATGTCTTTTCCACTTGTTCCTCACAATTCTGTGATATTAGTACTCTGAATTACTACTGCTTTCTTGCAGTGTCCTACCATGGGCCTTCTGCTCTACTTGTAAAAATTCACTACATGTACAAACAACTTTATACACTCTTCTCTGAACTTGAGAAGCTATATACACTTGTCTCTCAACTGTTTTACAGTTGAATGTTACTTTTCAATGAATTCTAGTGGTTTCATACTCTGTTTCCATGTGCACTAACTCTATTTCAGGTATTTCTTCAGTGTACAATATCCTTTCTAGACTAGAGACTTACATTTTGATTTCTTTTCCACTTGTTCTCTCACAATGCTGTGATATTCATTAGTATTGGCTCTGAATTACTACTGCTTTCTTGCAGTGTCCTACAATGGGCCTTCTGCTCTACTTGTGGGACTTCACCACATGTAGAAACAACTTTATACACTCTTCTCTGAACTTGAGAATCTATATACACTTGTCTCTCAACTGTTTTACACTTGAATGTTACTTTTCAGTGAATTCTAGTGGTTTCAAACACTCTTTTCATATGCACTAACTCTATTTCAAGTATTTTTTCAGTGTACAAGATCCTTTCTAGACTAGAGACTTACTTTTTGATGTCTTTTTCACTTGTTCTCTCACAATTCAGTGATATTCATTATTATTTGCTCTGAATTACTACTGCTTTCTTGCAGTCTCCGACAATGCGCCTTCTGCTCTACTTGTGGGACTTGACCACATGTTGAAAGAACTTTATACACTCTTCTCTGAACTTGAGAAGTTATATACACTTGTCTCTCAACTGTTTTACAGTATAATGTTACTGTTCAGTGAATTCTAGTGGTTTCATACTCTCGTTTCATATGCACTAACTCTATTTCAAGTATTTTTTCAGTGTACATGATCCTTTCTAGACTAGAGACTTACATTTTGATGTCTTTTTCACTTGTTCTCTCACAATTCAGTGATATTCATTATTATTTGCTCTGAATTACTACTGCTTTCTAGCAGTGTCCTATAATGGGCCTTCTGCTCTATTTGTGGGCCTTCAGCACATGTACAAACAACTTTATACACTCTTCTCTGAACTTGAGAAGCTATATACACTTGCCTCTCAACTGTTTTACGGTTTAATGATACCATTCAGTGAATTTTAGTGGTTTCAAAATTGGCTTAATGTGCACTTTGCAGTATTTAAAGGGTTTTTTGCAGTGTACAAAGACCTTTCTATACTATATATTTATATTTTGTTGTCTTTTTCACTTGTATTCTCACAATTCTGTTCTATTCACTATTATTTGCTCTGAATTACTAGCAGTTCGTTACAGTGTCCTATAATTGGCCTTTTCTTCTAACTACGGGACCTCCCCACATGTATAAACAACTTTCTACACTGATCCCTGAACTTGAGAATCTATATACACTTGTCTCTCAACTGTTTTACAGTTTATTGCTACTTTTCGGTGAATTCTAGTGGTTTCACAGACTGGTTTAATGTGCACTTGCTCTATTTCAAGGATTTCTGCAGTGTACAACATCCTTTCTAGACTCCACACTTACGTTTTGATGTCTTTTCCACTTTTTTTCTCACAATTCTGTTAAATTCATTGTTATTTGCACTGAATTACTAGTGGTTCCTTGCAGTGTCCTAGAATGTGCCTTCTGCTCTACTTGTGAAACTTCACCACATGTACAAACTATTTTATACACTGTTCTCTGAACTTGAGAAGCTGTATACACTTGTCCCTCAACTGTTGTACAGTTGAATGTTACTTTTCAATCAATTCTAGTGGTTTCAAACATTGGTTTATGTGCACTAACTCTATCTCCGGTGTTTCTTCAGTGTACAAGATCCTTTCTAGACTAGAGACTTACATTTTTATGTCTTTTCCACCTGTTCTCTAACAATTCTGTGATATTCATTAGTATTCGCTCTGAATTACTACTGCTTTCTTGCAGTGTCCTACAATGGGCCTTGTGCTCTACTTGTGAAACTTCACCATATGTGCAAACCACTTTATACACTCTTCTCTGAAGTTGAGAAGCTATATACACTTGTCTGTCAACTGTTTTACTGTTGAATGTTACTTTTCAATGAATTCTATTGGTTTCAAACACTGTTTTCATGTGGACTAACTCTATTTCAGGTATTTCTTCAGTGTACAAGATCCTTTCTAGAGTTGTGACTTACATTTTGATGTCTTTTCCACTTGTTCTCTCACAATTCTGTGATATTAGTACTCTGAATTACTACTGTTTTCTTGCAGTGTCCTATAATGGGCCTTCTGCTCTACTTGTGGGACTTCAGCACATGTACAAACAACTTTATACACTCTTCTCAGAACTTGAGAAGCTATATACACTTGTCTCTCAACTGTTGTACAGTTGAATGTTACTTTTCAATCAATTCTAGTGGTTTCAAACACTGGGTTCATGTGCACTAACTCTATCTCAGGCATTTCTTCAGTGTACAAGATCCTTTCTAGGCTAGATACTTACATTTTGATGTCTTTTCCACTTGTTCTCTCACAATTCTGTGATATTCATTAGTATTTGCTCTGAATTACTACTGCTTTCTTGCAGTGTCCTACAATTCGCCTTCTGCTCTACTTGTTGGACTTCACCACATGTACAAACAACTTTATACACTCTTCTCTGAACTAGAGAAGCTATATACATTCTTTTCTCTCAACTGTTTCACAGTTTAAATCTACTTTGTAGTGAATTCTAGTGGTTTCTAAAGCTGCTTAAATGTGCTCTTTGCTCTATTCCAGGATTTCCCGCATTGTATGAAACACTTTCATTACTATATCCTAACATTGTGATGTATTTTTTCTGTATTCTCTAACTATTCTGTTCAATTTACTGCTTTTTTCCCCTTAGTTCCTTGTCTTTTTCACAATGTCTTACAATTGGCTTTCTGGTGCAGTTACCGGACGTACCTGCATTGTAAAAACAGCATTCTACAGTGTTCTCTGAAGTGGAGAAGCAATAAACACCTGTCCTCTAAGTATGTTTTACAGTTTAATGCTACGTTGTGGTGAATTCTAGTGGTTTCTAAAGCTGCTTAAATGTGCTCTTTGCTCTATTCCAGGGTTTCCCGCATTGTATGAAACACTTTCATTACTATATCCTAACATTGTGATGTATTTTCCATGTATTCTCTATCTATTCTGTTCAATTTACTGCCATTTTCCCCTTAGTTCATACTCTTTCTTACAATGTCTTACAATTGGCTTTCTGCTGCAGTTACCGGACTTACATGCATTGTACAAACAGCTTTCTACACTCTTCTCTGAAGTGGAGAAGCAATAAACACTTGTCTTCCAAGTATGTTTTACATTTCAATGTTACTTTTCAGTGAATTCTAGTGGTTTCAAACACTGGTTTAATGTGCACTTGCTCTATTTTAAGGATTTCTGCTGTTTACAACATCCTTTCTAGACTAAAGACTTACATTATGGTGTCTTTTTTACTTGTTCGCTCACAATTCTGTTATATTAATTAATATTTGCTCTGAATTACTACTGGTTTCTTCCAGTGTCCTATAATTGGCCTTCTGCTCTACTTATGGGACTTCGCCACATGTACAAACAACTTTATACACACTTCTCTGAACTTGAGAAGCTATATACACTTGTCTCTCAACTGTTTTACAGTTGAATGCTAATTTTCAGTGAATTCTTGTGGTTTCAAAGAGTGGTTTAATGTGCACTTGCTCTATTTCAAGGATTTCTGCAGTGTACAACATCCTTTCTAGACTACAGACTTACATGTTGATGTCTTTTCCACTTGTTCTCTCACAGTTCTTTTATATTCATTACTAGTAGCCTGTTTGCACGAAGATTCGTGCAATAGACCTACATTCACCTGGCTGCCTGCACCAGTTTTCTGCCGGCACCAGGGACCCAGGCCTTGGCTGTGGCCACCGCCTTCTGCCTTTTTCAGAGTCGGGGCTTGGCCCCAGGCGGTGGCCTTGGGCTCGGCGGCACCCAACATCCTTGCTAAGGACCGCAGGAGCCGACCCCCAGTGGTTTCCTGCGATCCTTGCAGGCTGCCCACTGGTGCCCAAGGCTGGGAAAGCCTCTGCCCCTGGCTTTCCTGGCCTTGGGCTTGCCGCACCCAGCGTCCATGCTACCCATCACAGGAGACAACCCCCAGTGGTTTCCTGCGATCGGTGCAGGCTCCCCGCTGGTACCCAAGGCCGGGAAAGCCTCTGCCCCTGGGACCCCCGGGAGCGGCTGGAGGATGGGCACGACCAAGCCCCCCCAGGTGGCCGATCGCCCCAGGCACCCCCGGGAGCGGCAGCATGGGTCCAGCCACGCCCCCCCGGGGTGCGGATGGCCCCAGGCACCCCCGGGAGCGGCGGCATGGGTCCAGCCACGCCCCCCGGGTTGCCGATGGGCCCGGCCATGCCCCCCCTGGGTGCCGATGGCCCCAGGCACCCCCGGGGAGTGGCGGCATGGGCCCGGCCACGCCCCCGGGGTGCCGATGGGCCCGGCCACGCCGCCCCGGGGTGCCTATCTCCCCAGGCACCCCGGTAGCGGAGGCATGGGCCCAGCCACTGGGCACCGCCATCTTGATCTTCTCAACGGCAGATAGGCCACCCGGAGTCCCGCCCCCAGCCTCCTGCCGGCCCAATCGTGGGCATAGCATAGGTGCGGTCAATTTGCATGTTTCTCTATTATAAGGTAAGATTATTTGCTCTGAAATACAACTGGTTTCTTGCAGTGTTCTATAATTGGCCTTCTGCTCTACATGTGGGACTTCACCACATATACAAACAACTTTATATACTCTTCTCTGATCTTGAGAAGCTATATACACTTGTCTCTCTACTGTTTTACAGTTGAATGCTACTTTTCAGTGAATTTTAGTGGTTTCACAGACTGGTTTAATGTACACTTGCTCTATTTCAAGGATTTCTGCAGTTTACATCATAATTCTAGACTATAGAGTTACATTTTGATGTCATTTCCACTTGTTCTCTAACAATTCTGTTATATTCATTACTAGGGGCCCGGTGCACCAAATTCATTCACTGGGATGGGGTCTCCACAGCCCAGCCTGTCCCCTCTCACATACTAGGAGCCCTCAGGGGAAGTCTGGCCTCCTTTGTTAGAGACAACCTGGCTGATCAGGGAAAGGCAGCAGCCTCATCACACTGCTGCAGGAGCTACTGCAAGTCACCGCAGCCACCAAGGTGTTTTCATCAACACGGACTCCAATCCCTTCACCAAGAAAAAATGACAACTTATTTTAGGCATTTTCAAGTTGTGTCTTTCATAGAATATGACATTTCTTTCTTTTTTTTTTATCCTCACCTGAGTATATGTTTCCATTGACTATTAGGGAATGTGAAAGAGAAAGGGGAAGACAGAGAGAAACATCAAAGTGAGAGGAATACTTAGATTGTTTGCTTCCTTCATGAGCCCTAACCTTGGCCCCAGCCTGGGAGGAGCCTGCAACTTAGGAACATGCCCTTGATCAGAATCTAACCTGGACTCTGCGCTTGGCAAATCTAGGCATTATCCACTGAGCCAAACCGTGTAGGGCAGGTTAGGACATTTCTTAGCCCTCCAGCAGCGGACCTTCGTATTTTTCTCCAGGAGTGTGGTGGAAAAGCCCTAGATCACTTTTTGGATTCTAATACCCAATTTGCTAAGAATATTACCATTGGCATACAGGGAGCTTAACCAATGAGCGGTCAGAAAAGGTTTCTCCTCTGTAGTTCACACCTATCTCCTGTGATCTCCGATTCCGCCCCTGCCAAGGTCTAAAGCCTCCAGCCCTTGGCAGGGGACCCCAGCTGGCTGGATCGCCAGGCTCAGCCCCTGGCCAAGGCCTCAAGCCTCTGTTTGAGGCTCTGGCCCTGGGCAGGGACCCCCAGCTGGCTCTGATCACCCTCAGGGGACAACAGCTGGCTCCTATCGCCAGGCTCCACCCCAACGGCCAAGGCGGCAAGCCTCTGGCCAAGGCTTGGGCTCTGGGCAGGACCTCCCAGCTGGCCCTGTTCGCCCCGCTCTGCCTCCAACCAATGCCATAAGCCTCTGTTTGAGGCTCAGGCCCTGGGCAGGGACACACAGCTGGTTCTATCCCCCCCTCCATCCAAGGCCAAGGCCTCAAGCTTCTGTTTGAGGCTCGGGCTCTGGGCAGGGACCCCCAGCTGTCTCCCATCGAGGGGCTCCACCCCCAGACAAGGCTGCAAGCCTCTGGCTGAGGCTTGGGCCCTGGTCAGGGAAGCCCAGCTGGCTCCAATCACCTCAAGGGACCCCAGCTGGTTCCAATGGCCCAGCTCCGCCCCCAGCCAATGCCTCAAGCCTCTGGGTGAGTCTCGGGCCCTTGCCAGGGACCCCAGTTGGCTCCGATCGCCTGCATGGGATCCCAGCAGGCTCTGATCACCTGTGGGGGACCCCCGCTGGCTCCGATCTTCCCACCTGATCTTCTGCTCCAATATCCCAATTCCAACAACCATGGCTCTCTGAGGTTGTAGCCACTTGGTTAAGTATATTTGCATATTCGCTTTCTGATTGGCTGGTGGGCGTGGCAGGTGGGCATGGCTTGTGAGTGTAGCAGAGTAATGATTTGCATATTACTGTTTTATTAGATAGGATTATTTGCTCTGAATTACTACTGGTTCCTTGCAGTGTCCTATAATTGGCCTTATGCTCTACTTATGGGACTTCCCCACATGTACAAACAACATTATACACTCTTCTCTGAACTTGGGAAGCTATATACACTTGTCTCTCAATGGTTTTACAGTTTAATGCTACTTTTCAGTGAATTCCAGGGGTTTCAAAGACTGGTTTAATGTGCACTTTGCTCTATTTAAAGGGTTTTCTGTAGTGTACAAAGACCTTTCTATACTATAGACTTATATTTTGTTGTCTTTTCTATGTGTATTCTCACAATTCTGTTCTATGCATTATTATTTGCTCTGAATTACTACTGGTTTCTTGCAGTGTCCTATAATTGCCCTTCTGCTCTACTTATGGGACTTCACCACATGTACAAACAACTTTATACACTCGTCTGTGAACTTGAGAAGCTATATAAACTTGTCTCTCAACTGTTTTCCAGTTTCATGATACCTATCAGTGAATTTTAGTGGGTTCAAAGACTGGCTCAATGTGCACTTTGCTGTATTTAAACGGTTTTCTGCAGTGTACAAAGTCGTTTCTATACTATATACTTATATTTTGTTGTCTTTTCCACTTGTATTCTCACAATTTTGTTCTATTCACTATTACTTACTCTGAATTATTAGTGGTTTCTTACAGTGTCCTATAATTGGCCTTCTCCTGTAATTATGGGTCTTCCCCACATGTACAAACAACTTTGTACACTCTTCTCTGAAATTGATAAGCTATATACACTTGTCTCTCAACTGTTATACAGTTGAATGGTACTTTGCAGTGAATTCTATAGGTTTCAAAAACTGGTTTAATGTGCACTTACTATATTTTAAGGATTTTTGCAGTGTACAACATCCTTTCTGCACTAAAGACTTATATTTTAATGTCTTTTCCACTTCTTCTCTCACAATTCTGTATATTCATTATTATTTGCTCTCAATTACTACTGGTTTCTGGCACTGTTCTATAATTGGCTTTCTGCTCTACTTATGGGATTTCACCACATGTACGAACAACTTTATACACTCTTCTCTGAACTTGAGAAGCTATATACACTTGTCTCTCAACTGTTTAGCAGTTCAATGCTACCTTTCAGTGAATTCTAGTGTTTTCAAAGACTGGTTTAATGTGCACTTTGCGGTATTTAAAGGGTTTTCTACAGTGTACAAAGACCTTTCTATACTATATACTTATATTTTGTTGTCTTTTCCACTTGTATTCTCACAATTCTGTTCTATTCACTATTATTTGCTCTGAATTACTAGCAGTTCCTTACAGTGTCCTATAATTGGCATCTTGTTCTAATTATGGGACTTCCCCACATGTATAAACAACTTTGTACACTCATCCCTGTACTTGAGAAGCCATATACACTTGTCTCTCAACTGTTTTACACTTTAATGCTACTTTTCAGTGAATTCTAATGGTTTCTAACACTGGTTTAATGTGCACTTGCTCTATTTCAAGGATTTCTGCAGTGTACAACATCCTTTCTAGACTACACACTTACATTTTGATGTCTTTTCCACTTGTTCTCTAACAATTCAGTTATTTCATTATTATTTGCTCTGAATTACTAATGGTTCCTTGCAGTGTCCTATAATTGGCCTTCTGCTCTACTTCTGGGATTTCACCACATGTACTTAAAACTTTATACACTCTTCTCTGAACTTGAGAAGCTATATACACTTCTCTCTCAACTGTTTTACAGTTTAATGCTACTTTTCAGTGAATTCTACTGGTTTCAAAAACTGCTTTAATGTGCAATTGCTCTATTTTAAGGATTTCTGCTGTGTACAACATCCTTTCTAGTCTAAAGACATACATTTTGATGTCTTTTCCACTTGTTCTCTCACAGTTCTGTTATATTCATTTTTATTTGCTCTGAATTACTACTGGTTTCTTGCAGTGTGCTATAATTGGCTTTCTGGTCTACATGTGCGACTTCACCACATGTACAAACAACTTTATACACTCTTCTCTGAACTTGAGAAGCTATATACACTTGTCTCTCAACTGTTTTACAGTTGAATGCTACTTTTCAGTGAATTCTAGTGGTTTCACAGACTGGTATAATGTACACTTGCTCTATTTCAAGGATTTCTGCGGTGTCACAACATCCTTTCTAGACTATAGAGTTACATTTTGATGTCTTTTCCATTTGTTCTCTAACAATTCTGTTATATTCATTACTAGGGGCCCGGTGCACCAAATTCATTCACTGGGATGGGGTCTCCCCAGCCCAGCCTGCCCCCTCTCACATACTAGGAGCCCTCAGGGGAAGTCTGGCCTCCCTTTGTTAGAGACAACCTGGCTGATCAGGGAAAGGCACTAACACCATCACCCTGCTGCTGGAGCTACTGCAAGTCACCGCAGCCACCATGGTGTTTTCATCAACACGGACTCCAGTCCCTTCACCTAGAAAAAATGACAACTTACTTTAGGCATTTTCAAGTTGTTTCTTTCATAGAATATGACATTTGCTTCTTGGTTTTTTTTTTTTTTTATCCTCACCTGAATATATGTTTCCATTGACTTTTAGGGAATGTGAAACAGAAAGGGAAAGACAGAGAGAAACATCAAAGTGAGAGGAATACTTAGATTGCTTGCCTCCTTCATGAGCCCTGACCTTGGCCCCAGCCTGGGAGCAGTCTGTAACTTAGGTACATGCCCTTGATCAGAATCTAACCTGGACTCTGCGGTTGGCAAACCTAGACATTATCCTCTGAGCCAAACCGTGTAGGGCAGGTTGTGACATTTCTTAGCCCTCCAGCAGCGGACCTTCGTTTTTTTCTCCAGGAGTGTGGTGGAAAAGCCCTAGATCACTTTTTGGATTCTAATACCCAATTTGCTAATAATATTACCAGTGGCATACAGGGAGCTTAACCAATGAGCGGTCAGAAGAGGTATCTCCTCTGTAGTTCACACCTATCTCCTGTGATCTCCGATTCCGCCCCTGCCAAGGTCTAAAGCCTCCAGCCCTTGGCAGGGGACCCCAGCTGGCTGGATCGCCAGGCTCAGCCCCTGGCCAAGGCCTCAAGCCTCTGTTTGAGGCTCTGGCCCTGGGCAGGGACCCCCAGCTGGCTCCAATCGCCTTCAGGGGACCCCAGCTGGCTCCTATCACCAGGCTCTACCCCAATGGCCAAGGCTGCAAGCCTCTGGCCAAGGCTTGGGATCTGGGCAGGACCTCCCAGCTGGCCCTGTATGCCCAGCTCTGCCTCCAGCCAATGCCATAAGCCTCTGTTTGAGGCTTGGGCCCTGGGCAGGGACACCCAGCTGGCACTATCCCCCGCTCCATCCAAGGCCAAGGCCTCAAGCTTCTGTTTGAGGCTCCGGCTCTGGGCAGGGACCCCCAGCTGTCTCCCATCGAGGGGCTCCACCCCCAGCCAAAGCTGCAAGCCTCTGGCTGAGGCTTGGGCCCTGGTCAGGGAACCCCAGCTGGCTCCAATCACCTCAGGGGACCCCAGCTGGTTCCAATGGCCCAGCTCCGCCCCCAGTCAATGCCTCAAGCCTCTGGGTGAGGTTCAGACCCTTGCCAGGGACCCCCAGCTGTCTCCGATCGCCTACAGGGGACCCCAGCAGGCTCTGATCACCTGTGGGGGACCCCCGCTGGCTCCGATCTTCCCCTCTGATCTTCCACTCCAATAGCCCAGTTCCAACAACCAAGGCTCTCTGAGGTTGCAGACATCTTGGTTAAGTATATTTGCATATTCGACTTCTGAATGGCTCGTGGGCGTGCCTGGTGGGCGTGGCTTGTGAGTATAGCAGAGTGATGATTTGCATATTACTGTTTCATTAGATAGGATTATTTGCTCTGAATTACTACTGGTTCCTTGCAGTGTCCTATAATTGGCCTTCTGCTCTAATTATGGGACTTCCCCACATGTACAAACAACTTTATACACTCTTCTCTGAAATTGAGAAGCTATATACACTTGTCTCTCAACGGTTTTACAGTTTAATGCTACTTTTCAGTGAATTCCAGGGGTTTCAAAGACTGGTTTAATGTGCACTTTGCTCTATTTAAAGGGTTTTCTGTAGTGTACAAAGACCTTTCTATACTATAGACTTATATTTTGTTGTCTTTTCTACGTGTATTCTCACAATTCTGTTCTATTCATTATTATTTGCTCTGAATTACTACTGGTTTCTTGCAGTGTCCTATAATTGCCCTTTTGCTCTACTTATGGGACTTCACCACATGTAAAAACAACTTTATACACTCTTCTGTGAACTTGAGAAGCTATATACACTTGTCTCTCAACTGTTTTACAGTTTCATGATACCTTTCAGTGAATTTTAGTGGGTTCAAAGACTGGCTTAATGTGCACTTGCTCTACATCAAGGATTTCTGCAGTGTACAAAGACCTTTCTATACTATAGACTTATATTTTCTTGTCTTTTACACTTGTATTCTCACAATGCGTTCTATTCACTATTATTTGCTCTGAATTGCTACTGGTTTCTTCAGTGTCCTATAATGGGCCTTCGGCTCTACTTATGGGACTTCACCACATGTACAAACAACTTTGTACACTCTTCTCTGAACTTGAGAAGCTATATACACTTGCCTCTCAACTGTTTTACAGTTTAATGATACCATTCAGTGAATTTTAGTGGTTTCAAAGACTGCCTTAATGTGCACTTTGCGGTATTTAAAGGGTTTTCTGCAGTGTACAAAGACCTTTCTATACTATATATTTATATTTTGTTGTCTTTTCTACTTGTATTTTCACAATTCTGTTCTATTCACTATTATTTGCTCTGAATTACTAGCAGTTCCTTACAGTGTTCTATAATTGGCCTTTTGTTCTAATTACGGGACTTCCCCACATGTATAAACAACTTTGTACACTCATCCCTGAACTTGAGAAGCTATATGCACTTGTCTCTCAACTGTTTTACAGTTTAATGCTACTTTTCGGTGAATTCTAGTGCTTTCACAGACTGGTTTAATGTGCACTTGCTCTATTTCAAGGATTTCTGCAGTGTACAACATACTTTCTAGACTACACACTTACATTTTGATGTCTTTTCCACTTTTTCTCTCACAATTCTGTTAAATTCATTGTTATTTGCACTGAATTACTAGTGGTTCCTTGCACTGTCCTAGAATGGGCTTTCTACTCTACTTATGGGACTTCCCCACATGTATAAACAACGTTGGACACTCTTCTCTGAACTAGAGAAGCTATATACATTCTTTTCTCAACTGTTTCACAGTTTAAAGCTACTTTGTAGTGAATTCTAGTGGTTTCTAAATCTGCTTATATGTGCTCTTTGCTCTATTCCAGGATTTCCCGCATTGTATGAAACACTTTCTTTACTATATCCTAACATTGTGGTGTATTTTCCCTGTATTCTCTAACTAATCTGATCAATTTACTGCTATTTTGCCCTTAGTTCCTAGTCTTTCTCACAATGTCTTACAATTGGATTTCTGCTGCAGTTACCGGACTTACGTGCATTGTAAACACAGCTTTCTACACTGTTCGCTAAAGTGGAGAAGCAATAAACACCTGTCTTCTAAGTATGTTTTACAGTTTAATGCTACTATGTGGTGACTTCTAGTGGTTTCTAAAGCTGCTTAAATGTGCTCTTTGCTCTATTCCAGGATTTCCCTCATTGTATGAAACACTTTCATTACTATATCCTAACATTGTGATGTATTTTCCCTGTATTCTCTAACTATTCTGTTCAATTTACTGCTATTTTGCCCTTAGTTCCTAGTCTTTCTTACAATGTCTTACAATTGGCTTTCTGCTGCAGTTACCGGACTTACCTGCATTGTACAAACAGCTTTCTACACTCTTCTCTGAAGTGGAGAAGCAATAAACACTTGTCTTCCAAGTATGTTTTACATTTTAATGGTACTTTTCAGTGAATTCTAGTGGTTTTACACACTGGTTTAATGAGCACTTGCTCTATTTCAAGGATTTCTGCTGTGTACAACATCCTTTCTATACTATACTCTTACATTTTTTTAATGTTTTTTTCCCATTTTTTTATTAAGGTATTATATGTGTACATATCTTACCATTGCTCCCCCACCACACTCCCATATATGCCCTCACCCCCAGAGTTTTTCATCCATTGGTTATGCTCATATGGATGCATACAAGTCCTTTGATTGATCTCTTATCTCCCCCACCTCTCCCTAACCTTCCCCTTAAATTATACACTTACATTTTGATGTCTTTTCCACTTTTTCTCTCACAATTCTGTTGTATTCATTATTATTAGCTCTGGATTACTACTGGTTACTTGAAATGTGCTATAATTGGCCTTTTGGTCTACTTATGGGGCTTACACACATGTACAAACAACTTTGTACTGTCTTCTGTGAACTTGAGAAGCTATATACACTTGGTTCTCTACTGTTTTACAGTTTAATGGTACTTTTCAGTGAAGTCTAGTGGTTTCAAACACTGGATTAATGTGCACTTGCTCTATTTCAAGGATTTCTGCAGTGTACAAAATGCTTTCTATACTATACACTTACATTTTGATGTCTTTACCACTTTTTCTCTCACAATTCTATTAAATTCATTATTATTTGCACTGAATTACTAGTGGTTCCTAGCAGTGTCCTAGAATGGGCTTTCTACTCTACATATGGGACTTCCCCACATGTATAAACAACTTTTTGCACTCTTCTCTGAACTTGAGAAGCTATATAACTTGTCTCTCAACTGGTTTACAGTTGAATGCTACTTTTCAATGAATTCTAGTGGTTTCAAACACTGGTTTCATGTGCACTAACTCTATTTCAGGTATTTCTTCAGTGTACAAGATCCTTTCTAGACCTGAGACTTACATTTTGATGTCTTTTCCACTTGTTCTCTCACAATTCTGTGATATTCATTAGTATTTGCTTTGAATTACTACTGCTTTCTTGCAGTGTCCTACAATGGGCCTTCTGCTCTACTTGTGAAACTTCACCACATGTACAAACAACTTTATACACTCTTCTCTGAACTTGAGAAGCTATATACACTTGTCTCTCAACTGTTTTACAGTTGAATGTTACTTTTCATTGAATTCTAGTGGTATCAAACACTGTTTTCATGTGCACTAACTCTATATCAGGTATTTCTTCAGTGTACAAGATCCTTTCTCCACTAGAGACTTACATTTTGATGTCTTTTTCACTTGTTCTCTCTCAATTCTGTGATATTCATTAGTATTTGCTCTGAATTAGTACTGCTTTCTTTCAGTGTCCTACCATGGGCCTTCTGCTCTACTTCTGAAACTTCACCACATGTACAAACTACTTTATACACTCTTTTCTGAACTTGAGAAGCTATATACACTTGTCTCCCAACTGTTGTACAGTTAAATGTTACTTTTCAATCAATTCTAGTTGTTGCAAACACAGGTTTCATGTGCACTAACTCTATCTCAGGTATTTCTTCAGTGTCCAAGATCCTTTCTCCACTAGAGACTTACATTTTGATGTCTTTTCCACTTGTTCTCTCACAATACTGTGATATTCATTAGTATTTGCTATGAATTACTACTGCTTTCTAGTTGTTTCCTACAATGGGCCTTCTGCTCTACTTGAGAAACTTCACCACATGTGTAAACAACTTTATACATGCTTCTCTGAACTTGAGAAGCTATATATACTTGTCTCTCAACTGTTTTACAGTATAATGTTACTTTTCAGTGAATTCTAGTGGTTTCAAACACTGGTTTCATGTGCACTACCTCTATTTCAGGTATTTCTTCAGTGTACAAGATCCTTTCTAGAGTAGAGACTTACATTTTGATGTCTTTTTCACTTGTTCTCTCACAATTCTGTGATATTCATTAGTATTTGCTCTGAATTACTGCTGCTTTCTTGCAGTGTCCTATAATGGGCCTTCTGCTCTACTTGTGTGACTTCAGGTCATGTACAAACCACTTTATACACTCTTCTCTGAACTTGAGAAGCTATATACACTTGTCTCTCAACTGTTTTACAATTGAATGTTATTTTTCAGTAAATTCTAATCATTTCAAACACTTGTTTCATGTGCACTAACTCTATTTCAAGGATTTCTACAGAGTACAATATTTTTTCTAGACTAGAGACTTACCTTTGGATGTCTGTTTCACTTGTTCTCTCACAATTCTGTGATAATCATTAGTATTTTACTCTGAATTACTATTACTTTCTTGCAGTGTCCTACAATGGGCCTTCTGCTCTACTTGTAAAACTTCACCACATGTACAAACTACTTTATACACTCTTCTCTGAACTTGAGAAGCTATATACACTTGTCTCTCAACTGTTGTACAGTTAAATGTTACTTTTCAATCAATTCTAGTGGTTTCAAACACTGGTTTCATGTGCACTAACTCTATCTCAGGTATTTCTTCAGTGTACAATATCCTTTCTAGACTAGAGACTTACATTTTGATGTCTTTTCCACTTGTTCTCTCACAATTCTGTGATATTCATTAGTATTTGCTCTGAATTACTACTGCTTTCTTGCAGTGTCCTACAATGGGCCTTCTGCTCTACTTGTGAAACTTCCCCACATGTGTAAACAACTTTATACACGCTTCTCTGAACTTGAGAAGCTATATACAGTTGTCTCTCAACTGTTTTACACTTGAATGTTACTTTTCAGTGAATTCTAGTGGTTTCAAACACTGGTTTCATGTGCACTAACTCTATTTGAAGTATTTCTTCAGTGTACAAGATCCTTTCTAGACTAGAGACGTACATTTTGATGTCTTTTTCACTTGATCTCTCACAATTCTGTGATATTCATTAGTATTTGCTCTGAATTAGTACTGCTTTCTTGCAGTGTCCTACAATGGGCCTTCTGCTCTTCTTGTGGGAATTCACCACATGTACAAACTTTATACACTCTTCTCTGAACTTGAGAAGCTATATACACTTGTCTCTCAACTGTTGTACAGTTGAATGTTACTTTTCAGTGAATTCTAGTGGTTTCTTTTTTATTATTTATTTATTTATTTAAATTTATTGATTAAGGTATCACATATTTGTCCTCGTCCCCCCATTCCCATCCCACACCCCTCACCACACATGCCCCTACCCCCCTGTTTTCCTTAACCGCTGGTTAGGCTCATATGCCTGCACGCAAGTCCTTTGTTTGATCTCCCTCTTTACCCCCACTCTTCCCTACCCTCCCCCTGAGGCCCGACAGTCTGATCCATGCCTCCTTGTTTCTGGGTCTGATCTTGTTCATCAGTCTATGTTGTTCATTATTTCCCCTAGATGAGTGAGATCATGTGCTATTAGAAATACACTTATAAGAACCGAAAATGAGACAAGCAATAATGGTTATGGTGACAGGCAAATGAATCAGTGTGTAGTGAGTTTCTTTCTGTGCCAACAGTTCTTTTGAGACCCAATTTCAATGTCCAACAGTTCCTTATGTGTACATGTCAGCACTGACATTTCAGTTCTGGATGTTGGACAAATGGTGGTAATGCAGGTCTGACTCTGTCCGGTTTGGTCCTGGGCAATCTGCAGTGATGCACAGCTGCTAACTGCTAGTATGGGAAGGCCACATCAGCGTCTTCCGTCTCTGGACTGCTTCTTTTCTGTCTTCATGGCTGGAGTAGTCCTGTCGATTCCTCTCTTGCTGGAATCCACATGGTCTCGGAGTTGTTTTCTGAAAATATACAAACATATTCTCGACCAAAGGTTAATAAAGGAATATTTTCTATAAATTTGACTGGGGATCCTTTTTTAATTTTTGCCCAAATGATTTTCCTCTGGCTTGTTTTGTCACCTTGTGTGTTTTTCATGGGTGTCTTGCTTTTAGCCTTACAATTAATTTTCTAAAGTATTAATTTTCTAGATGTAATTTACTTACAAGATATTTTTCCTTACATGATATTCCTCTACTATCCCCTCCTTTTTTGATTTAAATGATAGGAGGCTTTTGAAAATTTTATAATGTATTCTTGATGGGTTTTAAATTTTAATTTTTTGCACTATAATATTACTGTTTTAGGTTCATTGTATGGTGCACACTTTTATCATGAGATGAAGTACCAATAAAAATTTTAGTTGACTCTTTAGGAACACCTTTTTGTCTGGTACAATTAATTTTTCTAGAATATTCACTTGTTTCAACTAGCCAATTTAAATTTGACTGAAAACTTGACTACTATTTTACTGTCAAATTTATTACTCTAACAATAATCTTGTTTTACCCTGTAAATATTGGTGGAAGGGATTATTTGCCTTCTTGAGTAGGTCCTGAGCATTCCTGGTGGTAGGCTGGATTTAGATATTGTAAACCCCCTTCCCCACACCATGGGTACAAGGCAACTCAAACAATTCTTGTTGGAGTGAGAGGGCAGCTGCTGTCGGCCAAGTCTCTGTCGGTCACCTGGGTCCTGATCTGAGCTGGGCATGGGAAGCACAAAGCAGCCATGGGGGCAGGAGACCTCCCTCAGAAGGGGCTAGGATTCAGGCCCCTGCAATGTTGGGGGGGGTGAGGGTCTGTGCCCCACCTCTGTTGATCCCCAAATTCTCTCTTGATGGCCCCTCTGCGACTGTGCCTGTCTTAGGTTGTTCCTTCCTTGAGGAATCTTACCCGTCTCTGGCTAACCAGCCATCCTCCGGGGCCAAGCAGGGTGACGTGAGGTTCAGTTTTGTCTCCTTGGTAGCCTATGCCCCTGTGGCCTCCATGCCCAGCACCTGCCTTGGGATCCCCTCGCCTGCTGGCGGGGCCCCAGCACTGATCACATATCTTTTGGAACCCGGGTTTCTTCTCCAGGGAGGGCTCAGTTCGCCCTACTGGGTGAGAGACAGATCCATGGCACCAGTCATCACGAGACTTCAACCTCGACATGAACAGAGAGCTCATGCAACAGCTGTGAGCAATTGAATTGTGAGAAGAGGGTCTCTCTTGGCCTAAAGGGTAAGAGGGACCCATATAGAATGCTCAGGTGCCCTCCCAGGAGGCCCTCTACCCAATGAAAAGGGTTAAATCTTTACATGTCCTTTTTAAATTGCTGCCAGACATTCAAAGAATTAGTTTGTATGTTTGCTTGGGATAATTGTATATTATGCTGTAGTAATTCTAAAGTATCAAGAGATGTGTTAAGTTTGTCTCCAAGCACCAAACAGATGACTTATTTTATTTTATTTATTTTTTATCCCCAAGGGTGCGAGGAACTATTATAAGTACTGGGGGTGATCCAAATCTGGGAATAATTTTTAATGACAGTGTAGGATAATATCATGTAAGGATATTCTTTGTTCTAGTCCATGGGAATTCCCTTTCAGACTGGCTGTCCATTTCTTTTTATATAGACAAGGTCTTAGTTACATTTTCTGCACCTCCACCGGGGGCACGTAGTGATAGTAGTGACACCCTTTCTTTGGTGTCCACACAAGCCAGAAACCTCTCTTTAATTGTACACACAAAGGGGCATTGTTTTGATTTCGTATCATACAAAAGGGAAGCTGGGTGGAGACCCCTATGTATTTATACTTTCTTGCCTCACCCATGGACCTCCTAGATGTCCAGGGTGTTTGGTATTATTGGTAACTACATTAGTCAGAGGATCAGCCCACGTAATGGGTCTTACCCATGAAGGGTCAGGAGCATAAGATCAAAATACTTACCCTCTTGTCCCCGGTAAAATTACCATACATCTGATGATTGCTAGCGTGGCTAGAAAGGCGTTCTCAGCCATTCTTGGGTTTCTGGTTACCTCACAATTTCTTCCCTGCGGTTTGATGTTCTGATTGATGTTTCTCTGTTTCTTGATCTATTTTCCCCCCATCAGTTTATGTTGTTCATTATATTCCACAAATGAGTGAGATCATCTGATATTTATCTTTCTCTGCCTGGCTTATTTCACTATGCATAATGTTCTCCATCTCCATCCATATTGTTGCAAATGGTAAGAGCTCCTTCTTTTTTACCGCAGCGTAGTATTCCATTGTGTAGATGTACCACAGTTTTTTTAATCCACTCATCTGCTGATGGGCACTTAGGCTGTTTCCAAATCTTAGCTATGGTGAATTGTGCTGCTATGAACATAGGGGTGCATATGTCCTTTCTGATTGATGTTTCCAGTTTCTTGGGACATATTCCTAGAAGTGGGATCACTGGGTCAAATGGGAGTTCTATTTTTAGTTTTTTAAGGAAACTCCATACTGTTCTCCACAGTGGCAGCACCAGTCTGCATTCCCACCAGCAGTGCACGAGGGTTCCTTTTTCTCCACATCCTCTCCAGCACTTGTCATTTGTTGACTTGTTGATAATGGCCATTCTGACAGGTGTGAGATGGCACCGCATTGTTGTTTTGATTTGCATCTCTCTAATGATTAGTGATTTAGAGCAGGTTTTCCTATGTCTCTTGGCCTTCCTTCTGTCTTCTTTCGAAAAGTGTCTATTTAGATCAGTTGCCCATTTTTTGATTGGGTTGTTTATCTTCTTTTTGTTAAGCTGTATGAGTTCCCTGTAAATGTTGGAGATTAAACCCTTATCATTGATATCATTGGCAAATATGTTCTCCCATGTGGTGGGCTTTCTTGTTGTTTTATTGATGGTTTCCTTTGCTGTGCAAAAGCTTTTTATTTTGATGTAGTCCCATTTGTTTATTTTCTCTTTAGCTTCCATTGCCCTAGGAGCAGTATCAGCGAAGAAGTTCTTTTGGCATATGTCAGAGATTTTTTTGCCTGTAGATTCCTCTAGTATTTTTATGGTTTCCTGTCTTATGTTTAAGTCCTTGATCCATTTTGAGTTTATTTTTGTGTATGGTGTAAGATGGTGGTCTAGTTTCATTTTTTTGCATGTATCTGTCCAATTTTCCCAACACCATTTGTTGAAGAGACTGTCTTGACTCCATTGTATGTTCATGCCTCCCTGTCTTGTTCCTGTTCTTAGGGGAAATGGTTTTAGTTTTTGCCCATTGAGTATGATGTTGGCTGTGGGTTTGTCATATATGGCTTTTATTATGTTGAGGTATGATCCTTCTATTCCCAGCTTGCTGAGAGTTTATATCAAGAAAGGGTGTTGGATTTTGTCAAATGCTTTTTCTGCATCAATTGATATGACTATACGGTTTTTATCTCTCAATTTGTTTATGTGATGTATCACGTTTATTGATTTGCGAATATTGTACCATCCTTGCATCCCAGGGATAAATCCTACTTGGTCGTGGTGTATGATCTTTCTGATGTATTGCTGGATTCGATTTGCTAGAATTTTGTTGAGGATTTTGGCATCTATGTTCATGAGGGATATTGGCCTGTAATTCTCCTTCATTGTGTTATCTTTACCTGGTTTTGGTATTAGGGCGATGCTGGCTCCATAGAAGGAGCTTGGAAGTGTTCCTTCTTCTTGAATTTTCTGGAATAGTCTGAGGAGGATAGGTTTTAGCTCTTCCTTGAATGTTTTATAAAACTCCCCTGTGAAGCCATCTGGCCCCGGGCTTTTTTTTGCTGGAAGCTTTTTGATAACTTCTTCAATTTCTTCCATAGTTATCAGCCTATTGAGATTTTTAGTCTCTTCCTGAGTAAGTTTTGGAAGGTTGTGTTTTTCTAGGAATGAGTCCATTTCCTCCAGGTTGTCTAGTTTGTTGGAGTAGAGTTGTTCATAGTATTTTTTGACAATCCTTTGTATTTCTGCGGGGTCTGTTGTTATTTCACCTCTTTCATTTCTGATTTTGTTTATTTGGGTCCTCTCTCTTTGTTTCTTGGTGAGCCTGGCTAGAGGTTCATCAATCTTGTTTATCCTTTCAAAGAACCAGCTCTTGGTTTTGTTGATCTTGTGTATTGTTTTTTTGGTCTCTATGTCATTTATTTCTGCTCTGATCTTTATTATTTCCTTTCTTCTGCTCACTGTGGGCTTTTCTTGTTGCTCCCTTTCTAATTCTTTGAGTTGTTGAGATAGATGATATATTACCATTTTTTCTTGTTTTTTGAGGTAGGCCTGTAGAGCTATACATTTGCCTCTCAGGACTGCTTTCATTGTGTCCCATAGGATTTGCAATGTTGTGTTTTTATTGTCATTAGTCTCCAGGATGTTTTTAATTTCTTCTTTGATCTCATTGATAACCCAATCATTGTTTAGTAGCATGCTATTCAGTTTCCAAGTGTTTGAGTTTTTTGGAATGTTTTTATTGTAGTTTATTTCTAATATTATGCCATTGTGGTCTGAGAAAATGCTTGATATGATTTCAATCTTTTTGAATTTGGGGAGACTTTGCTTGTTACCCAATACGTGGTCCATTTTTGAGAATGTCCCATGTGCACTTGAGAAGAACGTATATCCCATGGCTTTGGGGTGAAATACTCTGAAGATGTCAATTAGGTCCATCTGATCTAGTGTGTCATTTAGAATTGCTGTTTCTTTGCTGATTTTTTGTCCAGAGGATTTATCCATTGATGTCAGTGGTGTATTAAAGTCCCCTACTATGATTGTATTGATGTCGATCTCTCCTTTGATATCTTCCAGCAGATTTTTTATGTATTTGGGCGCTCCTGTGTTGGGTGCATATACGTTTACCAGAGTTATATCTTCTTGCTGGATTGCTCCCTTTAGTATTATGTAGTGGCCTTCCTTATCTCTTATTAAAGCCTTTACATTGAAGTCTATTTTATCTGATATAAGTATTGCAACCCCAGTTTTTTTCTCATTTCCATTTGCCTGAAAAATGTTTTTCCATCCCTTCACTCTCAGTCTGTGTGAGTCTTTTGCTCTAAGGTGGGTCTCTTGTAGACAGCAAATATATGGGTCATGTTTTCTTATCCATTCAGCTACCCTATGTCTTTTGATTGGTGCATTTAATCCATTTACGTTTACTGTTATTATTGATAAGTATCTGTTTGTTGACATATTTTTCCTTAGTGTTTGTGTTTCTTCTTGCCTTTCTGTTTCTTCTTTTTACAGCATCCCCTTTAGCATTTCTTGCATTGCTGGTTTGGTAGTGATGAACTCTCTTAGCCCTTTTTTGTCTGTGAAGCTTCTGATTCCACCTTCAATTTTGAATGATAGCCTTGCTGGGTATAGTATTCTTGGATTCAGTCCCTTGTTTTGCATCACTTTGTATATTTCATTCCATTCCCTTCTGGCCTGGTGTGTTTCTGTTGAGAAATCAGTTGATATTCTGATAGGAGATCCCTTGTAGGTAACTTTCTGTTTCTCTCTGGCAGCCTTTAAGATTCTTGCTTTGTCATTGGTGTTCGTCAATTTAATTATGATGTGTCTTGGTGTCGGTCTTTTGGGGTTCAACTTGTTTGGGACTCTGTGTACTTCTTGGACTTGGATAGTTTTTTTCTTGCCAATATCAGGGAAGTTTTCTGTCATTATTTCTTCTAACAGGTTTTCTATTCCTTGCTTCTCTTCCTCTCCTTCTTTTATCCCTATTATTCGAAGGTTGTTTCGTTTTGCGTTGTGCCGAAGCTCCCTTAGGCTCTCCTCTTGCTTTTTAAGTCTTCTTTCCAGTTGCTGCTGTGTTTGTGTGTTTTTTTCCTACCTTGTCTTCTAATTCGCTGATGCGGTCCTCAGCCTCTTCTACTCTACTCTTTAAGCCTTCCATTGTGTTCTTTATTTCAGCTATGTCGTTCTTCATCTCCTCTTGGTTTCTTTTCATGTTGGTGACATTTTCATTCAGCTCCTTATAGCTCTCATTGAGTTGTGTGTATTTGTCATCCATCCGTTTAAACATCCTTATAACAAATACTCTGACTTCTTTCTCTGTTAAGCTGCTAGCCTCAAGTTCATTTAACTCCCTTTCTGGTGATTCTTCCTGTTCCTTCCTTTGAGAATTTCCTTTCTGTCTTCCCATGTTTCCTTGTAATGTTTTAATTGTAGTTCCAATTGCTTTGCTACCCAGGATCTTTTGGTGATGGTGCTACTGGTATAATCTCTCAGTTCTCCTGGGCTTGGCAATCTAGTGTAGCTCCCTACTTGAGCTACTTGGGTTCTCTTGATGTAGGCCTGGAAGCTTGAGAGGCACAACTATGGTGTCTAAAAGTCAGCAGCTATGGAGTGGGGTGTCCCAGTTTTTGCTGTCTTGCACCCTTAGTTGAAATCGCGCGTGTCCAGTGGGAACTCACAGTGGCACCCAGGAACCGTCTGTTGGAAGAGCTCCCAGTGGCTCCCACTAGCACCCTGTGTGTAGATGGGCTCAGGGTGCCTGCCTGTTGTAAATTCCCTTCTGTGGAGGTGTGTTTGCAGGTGCACAGCTCTGACGCACTTTGAGGGACTCTGGCACTGAAGTTAAACAGCTAGGGTGTATGTGGGAAGTTATTCAGGAGAAAGGAGTTCAGAGTTTTTGCTGTGGGGCAGCGAATCCTTGGCTGTACAGAATAACTCCCAGCAGAGGCTCACAGCAGCTCCCCAGAGAACACTGTGGATATATGGGTTTGGGGCGCCTTCCCTTGTTGTGGCTGTGAGTTTGCCAGCTCTGGAGTGTGCTCGAACTGGTGGCGCACCCGCCGGCGCACACCTTTGACGCAATTTGAGAGACTCTGGCACTGAAGTTAAACAGCTAGGGTGTATGTGGGAAGTTATTCAGGAGAAAGGAGTTCAGATTTTCTGCTGTGGGGCAGCGCGCCCTTGCCCTTACAGAATCACACCCAGCAGGGGCTCAGAGCAGCTTTCCAGAGAACCCTGTGGATATATGTACTCAGGGTGCCTTCCCTTGCTGTGGCCGTGAGTTTGCCAGCCCTTAAGTGTGCGTGAACTGGTGGCGCGTCCGCTGGCGCAAAGCTCTGAAGCCCCCTGGCACTGAAGTTGCACCGCAGGGGTGTCCCTGGGCAGTTATTTAGGAAGAGGCAGTTCAGAGATTCTACTGTAGGGCCGTGCACCCTAGACTGTGCAGAATCACCCCCTCAGGGGCTCTCAGTGGTTCCCAAGCACTGCATGGGTAGTGGAGTGCCCGGGTGCCTATGGGCTGGGGACGCGGCGAGTCCTGAGTTCTGGCGCTGGGGAGGGGGAGGTTGTACTTACTGATTTCAGTGGCGCACTTTTGGAGATGGAGGTCTCAGGGTTCGCGCTTCTGCAGCTGGAGTGGCAGGTCTACCAGAGTGGCTGTAGTGACCAGGTTTACTTCTGAGACCAGACTAGGTAGTGGTAAGGTTAGGATTCTAGTCTCTAGCAGTTCCGTTCTTAAAGATGGCGGGGTCTCTGTGACCCTGGTGTCCTCCTGGAAGTGTTTGCAGTGGCCGCGGGGTTTTGCCAACCAAGACTGCCTGGATTGGATGCCCCCTGAAAGAACTGCAGGATCTAACTGTCCCTATTTCTTTCACACAAACACCCACAAAGATCCACACATACCTCTGTCACTCCTTCACTCGATCACACGCTAACCCTTCCTACCTACCTGCCGGTCGCCATCTTTCCTCCCCTACTACTGGTTTCTTACCGTGTCCTATAATGGGCCTTCTGGTCTACTTGTGGGACTTCACCACATGTACAAAAAACTTTATACACTCTTCTCTGAACTTGAGAAGCTATATACCCTTTTCTCTCAACTGTATTACAGTTGAATGCTACTTTTCAGTGAATTCTAGTGGTTTCAAACACTGGTTTCATGTGCACCTGCTCTATTTCAAGAATTTCTGCAGAGTACAACATCCTTTCTACACTAGAGACGTACATTTTGATGTCTTTTTCACTTGATCTCTCACAATTCTGTGATATTCATTAGTATTTGCTCTGAATTACTACTGCTTTCTTGCAGTGTCCTACAATGGGCCTTCTGCGCTACTTCTCAAACTTCACCACATGTACAAACTACTTTATACACTCTTGTCTGAACTTTAGAAGCTATATACACTTGTCTCTCAACTGTCTTACTGTTTAATGTTATTTTCCATGAATTCTAGTGGTTTCAATCATTGTTTTCATGTGCACTAACTCTATCTAAGGTATTTCTTCAGTGTGCAAGATACTTTCTAGACTAGAGACTTACATTTTGATGTCTTTTTCACTTGTTCTCTCACAATTCTGTGATATTCATTAGTATTTGCTCTGAATTACTACTGCTTTCTTGCAGTGTCCAAAATGGGCCTTCTACTCTACTTGTGAAACTTCACCACATGTGCAAACAATTTTATACACTATTCTCTGAACTTGAGAAGTTATATACACTTGTCTCTCAACAGTTTTGGACTTGTATGTTACATTTCAGTTAATTATAGTGGTTTCAAACACTGGTTTCATGTGCACTAACTCTATTTCAAGTATTTCTTAAGTTTACAAGATCCTTTCTAGACTAGAGACTTACATTTTGATGTCTTTTTCACTTGTTCTCTCACAATTCTGTGATATTCATTAGTATTTGCTCTGAATTACTACTGCTTTCAAGTTTTGTACTATAATGGGCCTTCTGCTCTACTTGTGGGACATCAGCACATGTACAAACTACTTTATACACTCTTCTCTGAACTTTAGAAGCTATATACACTTGTCTCTCAACTGTTTTACTGTTTAATGTTATTTTCCATGAATTCTAGTGGTTTCAAACACTGGTTTCATGTGCTCTATCTCTATTTCAAGGATTTCTACAGAATGCAATATTTTATCTAGACTGGAGACATACATTTTGATGTCTTTTTCACTTGTTCTCTCACAATTCTGTCATATTCATTAGTATTTGCTCGGAATAACTACTGCTTTCTTGCAGTGTCCTACAATGGGCCTTCTGCTCTACTTGTGAAAATTCACCACATGTACAAACTACTTTATACACTCTTCTCTGAACTTGAGAAGCTATATACACTTGTCTCTCAACAGTTGTGCAGTTGAATGTTACTTTTCAATCAATTCTAGTGGTTTCAAACACTTGTTTCATGTGCACTAACTCTATTTCAATGATTTCTACAGTGTACAAGATCCTTTCAAGACTAGCTACTTACATTTTTATGTCTTTTTCACTTGATCTCTCACAATTCTGTGATATTCATTAGTATTTGCTCTCTATTAGTACTGCTTTCTTGCAGTGTCCTACAATAGGCCTTCTGCTCTACTTCTCAAACTTCACCACTTGTATAAACTACTTTATACACTCTTCTCTGAACTTGAGAAGCTATATACACTTGTCTCTCAACTGTTGTACAGTTGAATGTTACTTTTCAATCAATTCTAGTGGTTTCAAACACTGGTTTCATGTGCACTAACTCTATCTCAGGTACTTCTTCAGTATACAAGATCCTTTCTAGACTAGATATTTACATTTTGATGTCTTTTCCACTTGTTCTCTCACAATTCTGTGATATTCATTAGTATTTGCTCTAAATTACTACTGCTTTCTTGCAGTGTCCTACAATGGGCCTTCTGCTCTACTTGTGAAACTTCACCACATGTGTAAACAACTTTATACACGCTTCTCTGAACTTGAGAAGCTATATACACTTGTTTCTCAACTGTTTTATACTTAAATTTATTTTTCAGTGAATTATAGTGGTTTAAAACACTTGTTTCATGTGCACTACCTCTATTTCAAGTATTTCTTCAGTGTACAACATCCTTTCTAAACTAGAGACTTAGATTTTGATGTCTTTTCCACTTGTTTTCTCACAATTCTGTGATATTCATTAGTATTTGCTCTGAATTACTGCTGCTTTCTTGCAGTGTACTATAATGGGCCTTCTGCTCTACATGTGAGAATTCACCACATGTTCAAACAACTTTATACCCTCTTTTATGAACTTGAGAAGCTATATACACATGTCTCTCAACTGTTTTACACTTCAATTTATATTTCAGTGAATTATAGTGGTTTCAAACACTGGTTTCATGTGCACTAACTCTATTTCAAGGATTTCTACAGTGTACAAGATCCTTTCTAGACTAGCTACTTACATTTTGATGTCTTTTTCACTTGATCTCTCACAATTCTGTGATATTCATTAGTATTTACTCTGAATTAGTACTGCTTTCATGCAGTGTCCTACAATGGGCCTTCTGCTCTACTTCTCAAACTTCACCACATGTACAAACTACTTTATACACTCTTGTCTAACTTTAGAAGCTATATACACTTGTCTCTCAACTGTTTTACTGTTTAATGTTATTTTCCATGAATTCTAGTGGTTTCAAACACTGTTTTCATGTGCACTAACTCTATCTCAGGTACTTCCTCAGTATATAAGATCCTTTCTAGACTAGAGACTTACATTTTGATGTCTTTTCTCCTTGTTCTCTCCCAATTCTGTGATATTCATTAGTATTTGCTCTAAATTACTACTGCTTTCTTGCAGTGTCCAAAATGGGCCTTCTGCTCTACTTGTGAAACTTCAACACATGTGCAAACAACTTTATCCACTCTTCTCTGAACTTGAGAATCTATATACACTTGTCTCTCAACTGTTATACAGTTGAATGATACTTTTCAATCAATTCTACTGGTTGCAAACACTGGTTTCATGTGCACTAACTCTATCTCAGGTATTTCTTCAGTGTACAAGATTCTTTCTAGACTAGAGACTTACATTTTGATGTCTTTTCTACTTGTTCTCTCACAATTCTGTGATATTCATTACTATTTGTTCTGAATTACTTCTGCTTTCTAGCAGTGACCTATAATGAGCCTTCTGCTCTACTTGTTGGACTTCACCACATGTACAAAAAAATTTATACACTCTTCTCTGAACTAGAAAAGCTATATACACTTGTCTCTCAACAGTTGTACAGTTGAATGATACTTTTCAATCAATTGTAGTGGTTTCAAACACTGGTTTCATGTGCACTATCTCTATTTCTAGGATTTCTACAAGGTGCAATATTTTTTCTAGACTAGATACTTATATTTTGATGTCTTTTCCACTTGTTCTCTCACACTTCTGTGATATTCATTAGTATTTGCTCTGAATTACTACTGCTTTCTTGCAGTGTCCAAAATGAGCCTTCTGCTCTACTTATGAAACTTCACTACATGTGCAAACAACTTTATACACTCTTCTCTGAATTTCAGAAGCTATATACACTTGTCTCTCAACTGTTTTCCAGGTTGATGTTACTTTTCACTGAATTCTAGTGGTTTCAAACACTGGTATCATGTGCACTAACTCTATTTCAAGGATTTCTACAGTGTACAAGATCCTTTCTAGACTAGCTACTTACATTTTGATGTCTTTTTCACTTGATCTCTCACAATTCTGTGATATTCATTAGTATTTCCTGTGAATTAGTACTGCTTTCTTGCAGTGTCCTACAATGGGCCTTCTGCTCTACTTCTCAAACTTCACCACATGTACAAACTACTTTATACACTCTTCTCTGACCTTTAGATGCTATATACACTTGTCCCTCAACTGTTTTACAGTTTAATGTTATTTTCCATGAATTCTAGTGGTTTCAAACACTGTTTTCATGTGCACTAACTCTATCTCAGGTATTTCTTCAGTGTACAAGATCCTTTCTTGACTAGAGACTTACATTTTGATGTCTTTTCCACTTGTTCTCTCACAATTCTGTGATATTCATTAGTATTTGCTCTGAATTACTACTGCTTTCTTGCAGTGTCCAAAATGGGCCTTCTGCTCTACTTGTGAAACTTCACCACATGTACAAACTACTTTATACACTCTTCTCTGAACTAGAGAAGCTATATACACTTGTCTCTCAACTGTTGTACAGTTGAATGTTACTTTTCAATCAATTGTAGTGATTTCAAACCCTGTTTTCATGTGCACTATCTCTATTTCTAAAATTTCTACAGAATGCAATATTTTTTCTAGAGTAGATACTTACATTTTGATGTCTTTTCCACTTGTTCTCTCACAATTCTGTGATATTCATTAGTATTTACTCTGATTTACTACTGCTTTCTTGCAGTGTCCAAAATGGGCCTTCTGCTCTACTTGTGAAACTTTACCACATGTGCAAACAACTTTATACACTCTTCTCTGAATTTGAGAAGCTATATACACTTGTCTCTCAACTGTTTTCCAGTTGAATGTTACTTTTCAGTGAATTCTAGTGGTTTCAAACACTAGTTTCATGTGCACTAACTCTATTTCAACTTTTTCTACACTGTACAAGATCCTTTCTAGACTAGCTACTTACATTTTTATGTCTTTTTCACTTGATCTCTCACAATTCTGTGATATTCAATAGTATTTGCTCTGAATTAGTACTGCTTTCTTGCAGTGTCCTACAATGGGCCTTCTGCTCTACTTCTCAAACTTCACCACTTGTATAAACTACTTTATACACTCTTCTCTGAACTTGAGAAGCTATATACACTTGTCTCTCAAATGTTGTACCGTTGAATGTTACTTTTCAATCAATTGTAGCTTTTTCAAACACTGGTTTCATGTGCACTATCACTATTTCTAGGATTTCTACAGAGTACAATATTTTTTCTAGACTAGGGACTTACATTTTGATGTCTTTTCCACTTGTTCTCTCACAATTCTGTGATATTCATTAGTATTTGCTCTGAATTACTACTGCTTTCTTGCAGTGTTCTACAATGGGCCTTCTGCTCTACTTGTGAAACTTCACCACATGTGCAAACAACTTTATACACTCTTCTCTGAATTTGAGAAACTATATACACTTGTCTCTCAACTGTTTTACAGTTGAATGTTACTTTCAGTGAATTCTAGTGGTTTCAAACACTGGTTTCATGTGCACTAACTCTATTTCAAGGATTTCTACAGTGTACAAGATCCTTTCTAGACTAGCTACTTACATTTTGATGTCTTTTTCACTTGATCTCTCACAATTCTGTGATATTCATTAGTATTTACTCTGAATTAGTACTGCTTTCATGCAGTGTCCTACAATGGGCTTTCTGCTCTACTTCTCAAACTTCACCACATGTACAAACTACTTTATACACTCTTGTCTAACTTTAGAAGCTATATACACTTGTCTCTCAACTGTTTTACTGTTTAATGTTATTTTCCATGAATTCTAGTGGTTTCAAACACTGTTTTCATGTGCACTAACTCTATCTCAGGTATTTCTTCAGTGTACAAGATACTTTCTAGACTAGAGACTTACATTTTGATGTCTTTTCCCCTTGTTCTCTCACAATTCTGTGATATTCATTAGTATTTGCTCTTAATAACTACTGCTTTCTTGCAGTGTCCTACAATGGGCCTTCTACTCTACTTTGAAACTTTACCACATGTACAAACTACTTTATCCACTCTTCTCTGAACTTGAGAATCTATATACACTTGTCTCTCAACTGTTATACAGTTGAATGATACTTTTCAATCAATTCTACTGGTTGCAAACACTGGTTTCATGTGCACTAACTCTATCTCAGGTATTTCTTCAGTGTACAAGATTCTTTCTAGACTAGAGACTTACATTTTGATGTCTTTTCTACTTGTTCTCTCACAATTCTGTGATGTTCATTACTATTTGCTCTGAATTACTTCTGCTTTCTAGCAGTGACCTATAATGAGCCTTCTGCTCTACTGGTTGGACTTCACCACATGTACAAAAAAATTTATACACTCTTCTCTGAACTAGAAAAGCTATATACACTTGTCTCTCAACAGTTGTACAGTTGAATGATACTTTTCAATCAATTGTAGTGGTTTCAAACATTGGTTTCATGTGCACTATCTCTATTTCTAGGATTTCTACAAGGTGCAATATTTTTTCTAGACTAGATACTTATATTTTGATGTCTTTTCCACTTGTTCTCTCACACTTCTGTGATATTCATTAGTATTTGCTCTGAATTACTACTGCTTTCTTGCAGTGTCCAAAATGAGCCTTCTGATCTACTTATGAAACTTCACTACATGTGCAAACAACTTTATACACTCTTCTCTGAATTTCAGAAGCTATATACACTTGTCTCTCAACTGTTTTCCAGGTTGATGTTACTTTTCACTGAATTCTAGTGGTTTCAAACACTGGTATCATGTGCACTAACTCTATTTCAAGGATTTCTACAGTGTACAAGATCCTTTCTAGACTAGCTACTTACATTTTGATGTCTTTTCCACTTGTTCTCTCACAATTCTGTGATATTCATTAGTATTTGCTCTGAATTACTACTGCTTTCTTGCAGTGTTCTACAATGGGCCTTCTGCTCTACTTGTGAAACTTCACCACATGTGCAAACAACTTTATACACTCTTCTCTGAATTTGAGAAACTATATACACTTGTCTCTCAACTGTTTTACAGTTGAATGTTACTTTCAGTGAATTCTAGTGGTTTCAAACACTGGTTTCATGTGCACTAACTCTATTTCAAGGATTTCTACAGTGTACAAGATCCTTTCTAGACTAGCTACTTACATTTTGATGTCTTTTTCACTTGATCTCTCACAATTCTGTGATATTCATTAGTATTTACTCTGAATTAGTACTGCTTTCATGCAGTGTCCTACAATGGGCTTTCTGCTCTACTTCTCAAACTTCACCACATGTACAAACTACTTTATACACTCTTGTCTAACTTTAGAAGCTATATACACTTGTCTCTCAACTGTTTTACTGTTTAATGTTATTTTCCATGAATTCTAGTGGTTTCAAACACTGTTTTCATGTGCACTAACTCTATCTCAGGTATTTCTTCAGTGTACAAGATACTTTCTAGACTAGAGACTTACATTTTGATGTCTTTTCCCCTTGTTCTCTCACAATTCTGTGATATTCATTAGTATTTGCTCTTAATAACTACTGCTTTCTTGCAGTGTCCTACAATGGGCCTTCTACTCTACTTTGAAACTTTACCACATGTACAAACTACTTTATCCACTCTTCTCTGAACTTGAGAATCTATATACACTTGTCTCTCAACTGTTATACAGTTGAATGATACTTTTCAATCAATTCTACTGGTTGCAAACACTGGTTTCATGTGCACTAACTCTATCTCAGGTATTTCTTCAGTGTACAAGATTCTTTCTAGACTAGAGACTTACATTTTGATGTCTTTTCTACTTGTTCTCTCACAATTCTGTGATGTTCATTACTATTTGCTCTGAATTACTTCTGCTTTCTAGCAGTGACCTATAATGAGCCTTCTGCTCTACTGGTTGGACTTCACCACATGTACAAAAAAATTTATACACTCTTCTCTGAACTAGAAAAGCTATATACACTTGTCTCTCAACAGTTGTACAGTTGAATGATACTTTTCAATCAATTGTAGTGGTTTCAAACACTGGTTTCATGTGCACTATCTCTATTTCTAGGATTTCTACAAGGTGCAATATTTTTTCTAGACTAGATACTTATATTTTGATGTCTTTTCCACTTGTTCTCTCACACTTCTGTGATATTCATTAGTATTTGCTCTGAATTACTACTGCTTTCTTGCAGTGTCCAAAATGAGCCTTCTGATCTACTTATGAAACTTCACTACATGTGCAAACAACTTTATACACTCTTCTCTGAATTTCAGAAGCTATATACACTTGTCTCTCAACTGTTTTCCAGGTTGATGTTACTTTTCACTGAATTCTAGTGGTTTCAAACACTGGTATCATGTGCACTAACTCTATTTCAAGGATTTCTACAGTGTACAAGATCCTTTCTAGACTAGCTACTTACATTTTGATGTCTTTTTCACTTGATCTCTCACAATTCTGTGATATTCATTAGTATTTCCTGTGAATTAGAACTGCTTTCTTGCAGTGTCCTACAATGGGCCTTCTGCTCTACTTCTCAAACTTCACCACATGTACAAACTACTTTATACACTCTTCTCTGACCTTTAGATGCTATATACACTTGTCCCTCAACTGTTTTACAGTTTAATGTTATTTTCCATGAATTCTAGTGGTTTCAAACACTGTTTTCATGTGCACTAACTCTATCTCAGGTATTTCTTCAGTGTACAAGATCCTTTCTTGACTAGAGACTTACATTTTGATGTCTTTTCCACTTGTTCTCTCACAATTCTGTGATATTCATTAGTATTTGCTCTGAATTACTACTGCTTTCTTGCAGTGTCCAAAATGGGCCTTCTGCTCTACTTGTGAAACTTCACCACATGTACAAACTACTTTATACACTCTTCTCTGAACTAGAGAAGCTATATACACTTGTCTCTCAACTGTTGTACAGTTGAATGTTACTTTTCAATCAATTGTAGTGGTTTCAAACCCTGTTTTCATGTGCACTATCTCTATTTCTAAGATTTCTACAGAGTGCAATATTTTTTCTAGAGTAGATACTTACATTTTGATGTCTTTTCCACTTGTTCTCTCACAATTCTGTGATATTCATTAGTATTTACTCTGATTTACTACTGCTTTCTTGCAGTGTCCAAAATGGGCCTTCTGCTCTACTTGTGAAACTTCACCACATGTGCAAACAACGTTATACACTCTTCTCTGAATTTGAGAAGCTATATACACTTGTCTCTCAACTGTTTTACTGTTTAATGTTATTTTCCATGAATTCTAGTGGTTTCAAACACTGTTTTCATGTGCACTAACTCTATCTCAGATATTTCTTCAGTGTACAAGATACTTTCTAGACTAGAGACTTACATTTTGATGTCTTTTCCCCTTGTTCTCTCACAATTCTGTGATATTCATTAGTATTTGCTCTTAATAACTACTGCTTTCTTGCAGTGTCCTACAATGGGCCTTCTACTCTACTTTGAAACTTTACCACATGTACAAACTACTTTATCCACTCTTCTCTGAACTTGAGAATCTATATACACTTGTCTCTCAACTGTTATATAGTTGAATGATACTTTTCAATCAATTCTACTGGTTGCAAACACTGGTTTCATGTGCACTAACTCTATCTCAGGTATTTCATCAGTGTACAAGATTCTTTCTAGACTAGAGACTTACATTTTGATGTCTTTTCCACTTGTTCTCTCACAATTCTGTGATATTCATTACTATTTGCTCTGAATTACTTCTGCTTTTTAGCAGTGACCTATAAGGAGCCTTCTGCTCTACTGGTTGGACTTCACCACATGTACAAAAAAATTTATACACTCTTCTCTGAACTAGAGAAGCTATATACACTTGTCTCTCAACAGTTGTACAGTTGAATGATACTTTTCAATCAATTGTAGTGGTTTCAAACACTGGTTTCATGTGCACTATCTCTATTTCTAGGATTTCTACAAGGTGCAATATTTTTTCTAGACTAGATACTTACATTTTGATGTCTTTTCCACTTGTTCTCTCACACTTCTGTGATATTCATTAGTATTTGCTCTGAATTACTACTGCTTTCTTGCAGTGTCCAAAATGGGCCTTCTGCTCTACTTATGAAACTTCACTACATGTACAAACAACTTTATACACTCTTCTCTGAATTTCAGAAGCTATATACACTTGTCTCTCAACTATTTTCCAGTTTGATGTTACTTTTCACTGAATTCTAGTGGTTTCCAACACTCTTATCATGTGCACTAACTCTATTTCAAGGATTTCTATGTGTACAAGATCCTTTCTATACTAGCTACTTACATTTTGATGTCTTTTTCACTTGATCTCTCACAATTCTGTGATATTCATTAGTATTTCCTGTGAATTAGTACTGCTTTCTTGCAGTGTCCTACAATGGGCCTTCTGCTCTACTTATGAAACTTCACTACATATGCAAACAACTTTATACACTCTTCTCTGAATTTGAGAAGCTATATACACTTGTCTCTCAACTGTTTTCCAGTTTGATGTTACTTTTCTGTGAATTCTAGTGGTTTCAAACAATGATTTCATGTGCACTAACTCTATTTCAAGTATTTCTACAGTGTACAAGATCCTTTCTAGACTACCTACTTACATTTTGAATTCTTTTTTATAGCAATCCCTTTCCACGTCCCGCGTGGTCCAGGGTTCCGGTTCAGGGTTCGAGTTCTGGTGAAAGGCCGCACACAAATGAATGGAGACTTGAAGAAATTCAATTTGGCGAAATGGGGGGCCAGGCGGTAGTCCACCTCTAGTGGGAGAACTGTCAACTGCTCTGGCTCTGCCATCCCTTTTATTTGAGGCTTTGGGGAAAACATCTTAGTCAAGATAAACAGAAATATACATGTAGCCCTTAGGCAGGAAATAACAAAAACTTAATGGGACAAACCAAGGTGGAAGCTGCTTCAGCTAACAATATCTCAACTAAAAGGTGAGTGGTTAGAGCAATTAAGGTTGTTGACCAGCCTTCCTGGCTTCCTGTCAACATCTCTCTTTTAGTGAAACTGATTTGTTTCCCACACTTTTTCACTTGATCTCTCACAATTCTGTGATATTCATTAGTATTTGTTCTTAATTACTACTGCTTTCTTGCAGTGTCCTATAATGGGCCTTCTGCTCTACTTGTGGGACTGCACCACGTGTAAAAACTACTTTATACACTCTTCTCTGAACTTGAGAAGCTATATACACTTGTCTCTCAACTGTTTTACAGTTTAATGTTACTTTTCAGTGAATTCCAGTAGTTTCAAACACTGGTTTCATGTTCACTAACTCTATTTAAAGGATTTCTGCAGTGTACAACATCCTTTCAAGATTAGAGACTTACATTTAATGTCTTTTCCACTTGTTCTCTCACAATTCTCTGATATTCATTAGTATTTGCTCTGAATTACTACTGCTTTCGTCCAGTGTCCTATAATGGGCCTTCTGCTATACTTGTAAAACTTCACCACATGTACAAGCAACTTTATACACTCTTCTCTGAACTTGAGAAGCTATATAAACTTGTCTCTCAACTTTTTAACAGTTGAATGTTAATTTTCAGTGAATTCTAGTGGTTCCAAACTCTGGTTTCAGGTTGACTAACTCTATTTCAAGGATTTCTGCAGTGTACAACATCCTTTCTAGACTAGACTCTTACATTTAATGTCTTTTCCACTTGTTCTCTCACAATTCTGTGATATTCATTAGTATTTGGCTGAATTACTACTGCTTTCTTGCAGTGTCCTATAATGGGCCCTCTGCTATACTTCTGAAAATTCACCACATGTACAAACTACTTTATATACTCGTCTATGAACTTGAGAAGCTATATACACTTGTCTCGCAACTATTTTACAGTTGGATGTTACTTTTCAGTGAATTCTAGTGGTTTCAAAAACTGGTTTCATTTGAACTACCTCTATTTCAAGTATTTCTTTGGTGTACAAGATCCTTTCTACACTAGAGACTTCATATTGATATCTTTTCCACTTGTTCTCTCACAATTCTGTGATATTCATTAGTATTTGCTCTTAATTACTGCTGCTTTCTTGCAGTGTCCTATACTGGGCCTTCTGCTCTACTTATGGGACTTCACCACATGTAAAAACTACTTTATACACTTTTCTCTGAACTTGAGAAGCTATATACACTTGTCTCTCAACTGTTTTACAGTTGAATGTTACTTCTCAGTAAATTCTAGTGGTTTCAAACACTGGTTTCATGAGCACTAACTCTATTTCAAGGATTTCTACAGTGTACAACATCATTTCTAGACTAGAGACTTACATTGTGATGTCTTTTTCACTTGTTCTCTCACAATTCTCTGATATTCATTAGTATTTGCTCAGAATTACGACTGCTTTCCTGCATTGTCCTTTAATGGGCCCTCTGCTCTACTTGTGAAACTTCACCACTTGAACAAACAATTTTATACACTCTTCTCTGAACTTGAGAAGCTATATACACTTGTCTCTCAACTGTTTTACAGTTGAATGTTACTTTTCAGTAAATTCTAGTGGTTTCAAACACTGGTTTCATGAGCACTAACTCTATTTCAAGGATTTCTACAGTGTACAACATCATTTCTAGACTAGAGACTTACATTTAATGTCTTTTCCACTTGTTCTCTCACAATTCTCTGATATTCATTAGCAGTTGCTCTGAATTACTAATGCTTCTTTGCAGTGTCCTATAATGGGCCCTCTGCTCTACTTGTGAAACTTCACCACATGAACAACTTTATACACTCTTCTCTGAACTTGAGAAGCTATATACACTTGCCTCTCAACTGTTTTACAGTTTAATGCTACTTTTCAGTGAATTCCAGTGGTTTCAAACATTGGTTTCATGTTCACTAACTCTATTTAAAGGATTTCTGCAGTGTACAACATCATTTCTAGACTAGAGACTTACATTTAATGTCTTTTCACTTGTGCTCTCACAATTCTCTGATATTCATTAGCAGTTGCTCTGAATTACTAATGCTTCTTTGCAGTGTCCTATAATGGGCCCTCTGCTCTACTTGTGAAACTTCACCACATGAACAAACAACTTTATACACTCTTCTCTGAACTTGAGAAGCTATATACACTTGTCTCTCAACTGTTTTACAGTTTAATGCTACTTTTCTGTGAATTCTAGTGGTTTCAAACACTGGTTTCATGTTCCCTAACTCTATTTCAAGTATTTCTTCAGTGTACAAGATCCTTTCTAGACTAGAGACTTCATTTTGATATCTTTTCCACTTGTTCTCTCATAATTCTGTGATATTCATTAGTATTTGCTCAGAATTACTACTGCTTTCTTGCAGTGTCCTATAATGGGCCTTCTGCTCTACTTGTGAAACTTCACCACATGAACAAACAACTTTATACACTCTTCTCTGAACTTGAGAAGCTATATACACTTGTCTCTCAACTGTTTTACAGTTTAATGCTACTTTTCAGTGAATTCCAGTGGTTTCTAACACTGGTTTCATGTTCACTAACTCTATGAAGGATTTCTGAAGTGTACAACATCCTTTCTAGATTAGAGACTTACATTTAATTTATTTTCCACTTGTTCTCTCACAATTCTCTGATATTCATTAGTATATGCTCTGAATTACTACTGCTTTCTTGCAATATCCTATAATGGGCCCACTGCACTACATGTTAAAATTCACCACATGTACAAAATACTTTATACACACGTCTCTGAACTTGAGAAGCTATATACATTTGACTCTCAACTATTTTACAGTTGAATGTTACTTTTCAGAGAATTCTAGTGGTTTCTAACACTGGTTTCATGAGCACTAACTCTATTTCAAGGATTTCTACAGTGTACAACATCATTTCTAGACTAGAGACTTACATTGTGATGTCTTTTTCACTTGTTCTCTCACAATTCTGTGATATTCATTAGTATTTGCTCTGAATTACTACTGCTTTCCTGCATTGTCCTATAATGGGCCCTCTGCTCTACTCGTGAAACTTCACCACATGAACAAACAACTTTATACACTCTTCTCTGAACTTGAGAAGCTATATACACTTGTCTCTCAACTGTTTTACAGTTTAATGCTACTTTTCAGTGAATTCCAGTGGTTTCAAACGCTGGTTTCATGATCACTAACTCTATTTAAAGGATTTCTGCAGTGTACAACATCCTTTCTAGACTAGAGACTTACATTAAATGTCTTTTCCACTTGTTCTCTCACAATTCTCTGATATTCATTAGTATTTGCTCTGAATTACTACTGCTTTCTTGCAATATCCCTTAATGGGCCCTCTGCTCTACATGTTAAACTTCACCACATGTACAAAAAACTTTATACACACTTCTCTGAATTTGAGAACCTATATACATTTGTCTCTCAACGGTTTCACAGTTTAAAGCTACTTTGTAGTGAATTCTAGTGGTTTCTAAAGCTGCTTAAATGTACTCTTTGCTCTATTCCAGGATTTCCCTCATTGTATGAAACACTTTAATTACTATATCCTAACATTGTGATGTATATTCCCTGTATTGTCTAACTATTCTGTTCAATTTACTGCCATTTTACCCTTAGTTCCTAGTCTTTCTTACAATGTCTTACAATTGGCTTTGTGCTGCAGTTACCGGACTTACCTGCATTGTACAAACAGCTTTCTACACTCTTCTCTGAAGTGGAGAAGCAATAAACACTTGTCTTCTAAGTATGTTTTATAGTTTAATGGTACTTTTCAGTGATTTCTAGTGATTTCAAACACTGGTTTAATGTTCACTTGCTCTATTTCAAGGATTTCTGCTGTGTACAACATCCTTTCTATACTATACACTTACATTTTGATGTCTTTTCTACTTTATCTCTCACAATTCTCATGTATTCATTATTATTAGCTCTGGATTACTACTGGTTACTTGAAATGTGCTATAATTGGCCTTTGCTCTAGTTATGGGGCTTGCCATCCTGTACAAACAACTTTGTACTGTCTTCTGCTTACTTGAGAAGCTATATACACTTGGTTCTCTACTGTTTTACAGTTTAATGCTACTTTTTAGTGAATTCTAGTGGTTTCAAACACTGGTTTCATGTGCACTTGCTCTATTTCAATTATTTCTTCAGTGTACAACATCCTTTCTAGACTAGAGACTTACATTTTGATGTCTTTTACACTTGTTCTCTCACTATTCTGTGATATTCATTAGTATTTGCAATGAATGACTACTGATTTCTAGCTGTTTCCCATAATGGGCCTTCTTTTCTACTTGTGGGACTTCACCACATGTAGAAACAACTTTACACACTCTACTCTGAACTTGAGAAGCTATATACACTTGTCTTTCAACTGTTTTACAGTTGAATACTACTTTTCAGTGAATTCTGGTGTTTCAAACACTGGTTTCATGAGAACTAACTCTATTTCAAGGATTTGTGCAGTGTACAACATCCTTTCTAGACTAGACACTTTCATTTTGATGTCTTTTACACTTGTTCTCTCACTATTCTGTGATATTCATTAGTATTTGCTCTGAATGACTACTGATTTCTAGCCGTTTCCTATAATGGGCCTTCTTTTCTACTTGTGGGACTTCACCACATGTAGAAACAACTTTATACACTCTTCTCTGAACTTGAGAAGCTATATACACTTGTCTTTCAACTGTTTTACAATTGAATACTACTTTTCAGTGAATTCTAGTGGGTTAAAACACTGTTTTCTTGTGAAGTAACTCTATTTCAAGGATTTCTGTAGTGTATAACATCCTTTCTAGACTAGAGACTTACATTTTGATGTCTTTTACACTTGTTCTATTACTATTCTGTGATATTCATTAGTATTTCCTCTGAATGAATACTGATTTCTAGCTGTTTCGCATAATGGGCCTTCTTTTCTACTTGTGGGACTTCCCCACATGTAGAAACAACTTTATACACTCTTCTCTGAACTTGAGAAGCTATATAAACTTGTCTTTCAACTGTTTTACAGTTAAATACTACTTTTCAGTGAATTCTGGTGGTTTGAAACACTGGTTTCATGTGAACTAACTCTTTTTCAAGGATTTCTGCAGTGTACATCATCCTTTCTAGACAAGACACTTTCATTTTGATGTCTTTTACACTTGTTCTCTCACTATTCTGTGATATTCATTAGTATTTGCTCTGAATGACTACTGATTTCTAGCTGTTTCCTATAATGGGCCTTCTATTCTACTTGTGGGACTTCACCACATGTAGAAACAACTTTATACACTCTTCTCTGAACTTGATAAGCTATATACACTTGTCTTTCAACTGTTTTACAGTTGAATACTACTTTACAGTGAATTCTGATAGTTTCAAACACTGGTTTCATGTGAACAAACTCTATTTCAAGGATTTGTGCAGTGTACAACATCCTTTCTAGACTAGAGACTTACATTTTGATGTCTTTTACACTTGTTCTCTCACTATTCTGTGATATTCATTAGTATTTGCTCTGAATGACTACTGATTTCTAGCCGTTTCCCATAATGGGCCTTCTTTTCTACTTGTGGGAAATCACCACATGTAGAAACAACTTTATACACTCTTCTCTGAACTTGAGAAGCTATATACACTTGTCTTTCAACAGTTTTACAGTTGAATACTACTTTTCAGTGAATTCTAGTGGGTTGAAACACTGTTTTCTTGTGAAGTAACTCTATTTCAAGGATTTCTGTAGTGTATAGCATCCTTTCTAGACAAGAAACTTACATTTTGATGTCTTTTACACTTGTTCTCTCACTATTCTGTGATATTCATTAGTATTTGCTCTGAATGACTACTGATTTCTAGCTGTTCTTCATAATGGGCCTTCTTTTCTACTTGTGGGACTTCACCACATGTAGAAACAATTTTACACACTCTTCTCTGAACTTGAGAAGCTATATACACGTGTCTTTCAACTGTTTTACAGTTGAATACTACTTTTCAGTGAATTCTGGTCGTTTCAAACACTGGTTTCATGTGAACTAACTCTATTTCAAGTATTTCTGCAGTGTACAACATCCTTTCTAGACTAGACACTTTCATTTTGATGTCTTTACACTTGTTCTCTCACTATTCTGTGATATTCATTAGTATTTGCTCTGAATGACTACTGATTTCTAGCCGTTTCCCATAATGGGCCTTCTTTTCTACTTGTGGGACATCACCACATGTAGAAACAACTTTATACACTCTTCTCTGAACTTGAGAAGCTATATACACTTGTCTTTCAACTGTTTTACAGTTGAATACTACTTTTCAGTGAATTCCGGTCGTTTCAAACACTGGTTTCATGTGAATTAACTCTATTTCAAGGATTTGTGCAGTGTACAACATCCTTTCTAGACTAGAGACTTACATTTTGTTGTCTTTTCCACTTGTTCTCTCACTATTCTGTGATATTCATTAGTATTTGCTCTGAATGACTACTGATTTCTAGCCATTTCCCATAATGGGCCTTCTTTTCTACTTGTGGGAAATCACCACATGTAGAAACAACTTTATACACTCTTCTGTGAACTTGAGAAGCTATATACACTTGTCTTTCAACTGTTTTACAGTTGAATACTACTTTTCAGTGAATTCTAGTGGGTTGAAACACTGTTTTCTTGTGAAGTAACTCTATTTCAAGGATTTCTGTAGTGTATAGCATCCTTTCTAGACAAGAAACTTACATTTTGATGTCTTTTACACTTGTTCTCTCACTATTCTGTGATATTCATTAGTATTTGCTCTGAATAACTACTGATTTCTAGCTGTTCTTCATAATGGGCCTTCTTTTCTACTTGTGGGACTTCACCACATGTAGAAACAATTTTACACACTCTTCTCTGAACTTGAGAAGCTATATACACGTGTCTTTCAACTGTTTTACAGTTGAATACTACTTTTCAGTGAATTCTGGTCGTTTCAAACACTGGTTTCATGTGAACTAACTCTATTTCACGTATTTCTGCAGTGTACAACATCCTTTCTAGACTAGACACTTTCATTTTGATGTCTTTACACTTGTTCTCTCACTATTCTGTGATATTCATTAGTATTTGCTCTGAATGACTACTGATTTCTAGCCGTTTCCCATAATGGGCCTTCTTTTCTACTTGTGGGACATCACCACATGTAGAACCAACTTTATACACTCTTCTCTGAACTTGAGAAGCTATATACACTTGTCTTTCAACTGTTTTACAGTTGAATACTACTTTTCAGTGAATTCCGGTCGTTTCAAACACTGGTTTCATGTGAATTAACTCTATTTCAAGGATTTGTGCAGTGTACAACATCCTTTCTAGACTAGAGACTTACATTTTGTTGTCTTTTCCACTTGTTCTCTCACTATTCTGTGATATTCATTAGTATTTGCTCTGAATGACTACTGATTTCTAGCCGTTTTCTATAATGGGCCTTCTTTTCTACTTGTGGGACTTCACCACATGTAGAAACAACTTTATACACTCTTCTCTGAACTTGAGAAGCTATATACACTTGTCTTTCAACTGTTTTACAGTTGAATACTACTTTTCAGTGAATTCTAGTGGGTTGAAACACTGTTTTCTTGTGAAGTAACTCTATTTCAAGGATTTCTGCAGTGTACAACAACCTTTCTAGACTAGAGACTTACATTTTGATGTCTTTTACACTTGTTCTCTCATTATTCTCTGATATTCATTAGTATTTGCTCTGAATGACTACTGATTTCTAGCTGTTTCCCATAAAGGGCCTTCTTTTCTACTTGTGGGACTTCACCACATGTAGAAACAACTTTATACACTCTTCTCTGAACTTGAGAAGCTATATACACTTGTCTTTCAACTGTTTTACAGTTGTGTACTACTTTTCAGTGAATTCTGGTGGTTTCAAGCACTGGTTTCATGTGAACTAACTCTATTTCAAGGATTTATGCAGTGTACAACATCCTTTGTAGAGAAGACACATTCATTTTGATGTCTTTTACACTTGTTCTCTCACTATTCTGTGATATTCATTAGTATTTGCCCTGAATGACTACTGATTTCTAGCCGTTTCCTATAATGGGCCTTCTTTTCTACTTGTGGGACCTCACCACATGTAGAAACAACTTTATACACTCTTCTCTGAACTTGAGAAGCTATATACACTTGTCTTTCAACTGTTTTACAGTTGAATACTACTTTTCAGTGAATTCTAGTGGGTTGAAACACTGTTTTCTTGTGAACTAACTCTATTTCAAGGATTTCTGCAGTGTACAACAACCTTTCTAGACTAGAGACTTACATTTTGATGTCTTTTACACTTGTTCTCTCACTATTCTGTGATATTCATTAGTTTTTGCTCTGAATGACTACTGATTTCTAGCTGTTTCCCATAATAGGCCTTCTTTTCTACTTGTGGGACTTCCCCACATGTAGAAACAACTTTATACACTCTTCTCTGAACTTGAGAAGCTATATACACTTGTCTTTCAACTGTTTTACAGTTGAATACTACTTTTCAGTGAATTCTGGTCGTTTCAAACACTGGTTTCATGTGAACTAACTCTATTTCAAGGATTTGTGCAGTGTACAACATCCTTTCTAGACTAGAGACTTACATTTTGATGTCTTTTACACTTGTTCTCTCACTATTCTGTGATATTAATTAGTATTTGCTCTGAATGACTACTGATTTCTAGCTGTTTCCCATAATGGGCCTTCTTTTCTACTTGTGGGACTTCCCCACATGTAGAAACAACTTTATACACTCTTCTCTGGAATTACGAAGCTATATAAACTTGTCTTTCAACTGTTTTACAGTTGAGTACTACTTCTCAGTGAATTCTGGTGGTTTGAAACACTGGTTTCATGTGAACTAACTCTATTTCAAGGATTTGTGCAGGGTACAACATCCTTTCTAGACTAGAGACTTACATTTTGATGTCTTTTACACTTGTTCTCTCACTATTCTGTGATATTCATTAGTATTTGCTCTGAATGACTACTGCTTTCTACCCGTTTCCTATAATGGACCTTCTTTTCTTCTTGTGGGACTTCACCACATGTAGAAACAACTTTATACACTCTTCTCTGAACTTGAGAAGCTATATACACTTGTCTTTCAACTGTTTTACAGTTGAATACTACTTTTCAGTGAATTCTAGTGGGTTAAAACACTGTTTTCTTGTGAAGTAACTCTATTTCAAGGATATCTGTAGTGTATAACATCCATTCTAGACTAGAGACTTACATTTTGATGACTTTTACACTTGTTCTATCACTATTCTGTGATATTCATTAGTATTTGCTCTGAATGACTACTGATTTCTAGCTGTTTCCCATAATGGGCCTTCTTTTCTACTTGTGGGACTTCCCCACATGTAGAAACAACTTTATACACTCTTCTCTGGACTTACGAAGCTATATACACTTGTCTTTCAACTGTTTTACAGTTGAATACTACTTTACAGTGAATTCTGTTGGTTTCAAACACTGGTTTCATGTGAACTAACTCTATTTCAAGGATTTGTGCAGTGTACAACATTCTTTCTAGACTAGAGACTTACATTTTGATGTCTTTTACACTTGTTCTCTCACTATTCTGTGATATTCATTAGTATTTGCTCTGAAAGACTACTGATTTCTAGCCGTTTCCCATAATGGGCCTTCTTTTCTACTTGTGGGAAATCACCACATGTAGAAACAACTTTATACACTCTTCTCTGAACTTGAGAAGCTATATACACTTGTCTTTCAACTGTTTTAAGGTTGAATACTACTTTTCAGTGAATTCTAGTGGGTTGAAACACTGTTTTCTTGTGAAGTAACTCTATTTCAAGGATTTCTGTAGTGTATAGCATCCTTTCTAGACAAGAAACTTACATTTTGATGTCTTTTACACTTGTTCTCTCACTATTCTGTGATATTCATTAGTATTTGCTCTGAATGACTACTGATTTCTAGCTGTTCTTCATAATGGGCCTTCTTTTCTACTTGTGGGACTTCACCACATGTAGAAACAATTTTACACACTCTTCTCTGAACTTGAGAAGCTATATACACGTGTCTTTCAACTGTTTTACAGTTGAATACTACTTTTCAGTGAATTCTGGTCGTTTCAAACACTGGTTTCATGTGAACTAACTCTATTTCAAGTATTTCTGCAGTGTACAACATCCTTTCTAGACTAGACACTTTCATTTTGATGTCTTTACACTTGTTCTCTCACTATTCTGTGATATTCATTAGTATTTGCTCTGAATGACTACTGATTTCTAGCCGTTTCCCATAATGGGCCTTCTTTTCTACTTGTGGGACATCACCACATGTAGAAACAACTTTATACACTCTTCTCTGAACTTGAGAAGCTATATACACTTGTCTTTCAACTGTTTTACAGTTGAATACTACTTTTCAGTGAATTCCGGTCGTTTCAAACACTCGTTTCATGTGAACTAACTCTATTTCAAGGATTTGTGCAGTGTACAACATCCTTTCTAGACTAGAGACTTACATTTTGTTGTCTTTTCCACTTGTTCTCTCACTATTCTGTGATATTCATTAGTATTTGCTCTGAATGACTACTGATTTCTAGCCTTTTTCTATAATGGGCCTTCTTTTCTACTTGTGGGACTTCACCACATGTAGAAACAACTTTATACACTCTTCTCTGAACTTGAGAAGCTATATACACTTGTCTTTCAACTCTTTTACAGTTGAATACTACTTTTCAGTGAATTCTAGTGGGTTGAAACACTGTTTTCTTGTGAAGTAACTCTATTTCAAGGATTTCTGCAGTGTACAACAACCTTTCTAGACTAGAGACTTACATTTTGATGTCTTTTACACTTGTTCTCTCATTATTCTCTGATATTCATTAGTATTTGCTCTGAATGACTACTGATTTCTAGCTGTTTCCCATAAAGGGCCTTCTTTTCTACTTGTGGGACTTCACCACATGTAGAAACAACTTTATACACTCTTCTCTGAACTTGAGAAGCTATATACACTTGTCTTTCAACTGTTTTACAGTTGTGTACTACTTTTCAGTGAATTCTGGTGGTTTCAAGCACTGGTTTCATGTGAACTAACTCTATTTCAAGGATTTCTGCAGTGTACAACATCCTTTCTAGAGAAGACACATTCATTTTGATGTCTTTTACACTTGTTCTCTCACTATTCTGTGATATTCTTTAGTATTTGCTCTGAATGACTACTGATTTCTAGCCGTTTCCCATAATGGGCCTTCTTTTATACTTGTGGGACATCACCACATGTAGAAACAACTTTATACACTCTTCTCTGAACTTGAGAAGCTATATACACTTGTCTTTCAACTGTTTTACAGTTGAATACTACTTTTCAGTGAATTCTGGTCGTTTCAAACACTGGTTTCATGTGAACTAACTCTATTTCAAGGATTTGTGCAGTGTACAACATCCTTTCTAGACTAAAGACTTACATTTGATGTCTTTTACACTTGTTCTCTCACTATTCTGTGATATTCATTAGTATTTGCCCTGAATGACTACTGATTTCTAGCCGTTTCCTATAATGGGCCTTCTTTTCTACTTGTGGGACCTCACCACATGTAGAAACAACTTTATACACTCTTCTCTGAACTTGAGAAGCTATATACACTTGTCTTTCAACTGTTTTACAGTTGAATACTACTTTTCAGTGAATTCTAGTGGGTTGAAACACTGTTTTCTTGTGAACTAACTCTATTTCAAGGATTTCTGCAGTGTACAACAACCTTTCTAGACTAGAGACTTACATTTTGATGTCTTTTACACTTGTTCTCTCACTATTCTGTGATATTCATTAGTATTTGCTCTGAATGACTACTGATTTCTAGCTGTTTCCCATAATAGGCCTTCTTTTCTACTTGTGGGACTTCCCCACATGTAGAAACAACTTTATACACTCTTCTCTGAACTTGAGAAGCTATATACACTTGTCTTTCAACTGTTTTACAGTTGAATACTACTTTTCAGTGAATTCTGGTAGTTTCAAACACTGGTTTCATGTGAACTAACTCTATTTCAAGGATTTCTGCAGTGTACAACAACCTTTCTAGACTAGAGACTTACATTTTGATGTCTTTTACACTTGTTCTCTCACTATTCTGTGATATTCATTAGTATTTGCTCTGAATGACTACTGATTTCTAGCTGTTTCCCATAATGGGACTTCTTTTCTACTTGTGGGATTTCCCCACATGTAGAAACAACTTTATACACTCTTCTCTGGAATTACGAAGCTATATAAACTTGTCTTTCAACTGTTTTACAGTTGAGTACTACTTTTCAGTGAATTCTGGTGGTTTCAAACACTGGTTTCATGTGAACTAACTCTATTTCAAGGATTTGTGCAGGGTACAACATCCTTTCTAGACTAGAGACTTACATTTTGTTGTCTTTTACACTTGTTCTCTCACTATTCTGTGATATTCATTAGTATTTGCTCTGAATGACTACTGATTTCAAGCTGTTTCCCATAATAGGCCTTCTTTTCTACTTGTGGGACTTCCCCACATGTAGAAACAACTTTATACACTCTTCTCTGCACTTACGAAGCTATATAAACTTGTCTTTCAACTGTTTTACAGTTGAATACTACTCCTCAGTGAATTCTGGTGGTTTCAAACACTGGTTTCATGTGAACTAACTCTATTTCAAGGATTTCTGCAGTGTACAACATCCTTTCTAGACTAGAGACTTACATTTTGATGTCTTTTACACTTGTTCTCTCACTATTCTGTGATATTCATTAGTATTTGCTCTGAAAGACTACTGATTTCTAGCCGTTTCCCATAATGGGCCTTCTTTTCTACTTGTGGGAAATCACCACATGTAGAAACAACTTTATACACTCTTCTCTGAACTTGAGAAGCTATATACACTTGTCTTTCAACTGTTTTAAGGTTGAATACTACTTTTCAGTGAATTCTAGTGGGTTGAAACACTGTTTTCTTGTGAAGTAACTCTATTTCAAGGATTTCTGTAGTGTATAGCATCCTTTCTAGACAAGAAACTTACATTTTGATGTCTTTTACACTTGTTCTCTCACTATTTTGTGATATTCATTAGTATTTGCTCTGAATGACTACTGATTTCTAGCTGTTCTTCATAATGGGCCTTCTTTTCTACTTGTGGGACTTCACCACATGTAGAAACAATTTTACACACTCTTCTCTGAACTTGAGAAGCTATATACACGTGTCTTTCAACTGTTTTACAGTTGAATACTACTTTTCAGTGAATTCTGGTCGTTTCAAACACTGGTTTCATGTGAACTAACTCTATTTCAAGTATTTCTGCAGTGTACAACATCCTTTCTAGACTAGACACTTTCATTTTGATGTCTTTACACTTGTTCTCTCACTATTCTGTGATATTCATTAGTATTTGCTCTGAATGACTACTGATTTCTAGCCGTTTCCAATAATGGGCCTTCTTTTCTACTTGTGGGACATCACCACATGTAGAAACAACTTTATACACTCTTCTCTGAACTTGAGAAGCTATATACACTTGTCTTTCAACTGTTTTACAGTTGAATACTACTTTTCAGTGAATTCCGGTGGTTTCAAACACTCGTTTCATGTGAACTAACTCTATTTCAAGGATTTGTGCAGTGTACAACATCCTTTCTAGACTAGAGACTTACATTTTGTTGTCTTTTCCACTTGTTCTCTCACTATTCTGTGATATTCATTAGTATTTGCTCTGAATGACTACTGATTTCTAGCCTTTTTCTATAATGGGCCTTCTTTTCTACTTGTGGGACTTCACCACATGTAGAAACAACTTTATACACTCTTCTCTGAACTTGAGAAGCTATATACACTTGTCTTTCAACTCTTTTACAGTTGAATACTACTTTTCAGTGAATTCTAGTGGGTTGAAACACTGTTTTCTTGTGAAGTAACTCTATTTCAAGGATTTCTGCAGTGTACAACAACCTTTCTAGACTAGAGACTTACATTTTGATGTCTTTTACACTTGTTCTCTCATTATTCTCTGATATTCATTAGTATTTGCTCTGAATGACTACTGATTTCTAGCTGTTTCCCATAAAGGGCCTTCTTTTCTACTTGTGGGACTTCACCACATGTAGAAACAACTTTATACACTCTTCTCTGAACTTGAGAAGCTATATACACTTGTCTTTCAACTGTTTTACAGTTGTGTACTACTTTTCAGTGAATTCTGGTGGTTTCAAGCACTGGTTTCATGTGAACTAACTCTATTTCAAGGATTTCTGCAGTGTACAACATCCTTTCTAGAGAAGACACATTCATTTTGATGTCTTTTACACTTGTTCTCTCACTATTCTGTGATATTCTTTAGTATTTGCTCTGAATGACTACTGATTTCTAGCCGTTTCCCATAATGGGCCTTCTTTTATACTTGTGGGACATCACCACATGTAGAAACAACTTTATACACTCTTCTCTGAACTTGAGAAGCTATATACACTTGTCTTTCAACTGTTTTACAGTTGAATACTACTTTTCAGTGAATTCTGGTCGTTTCAAACACTGGTTTCATGTGAACTAACTCTATTTCAAGGATTTGTGCAGTGTACAACATCCTTTCTAGACTAAAGACTTACATTTGATGTCTTTTACACTTGTTCTCTCACTATTCTGTGATATTCATTAGTATTTGCCCTGAATGACTACTGATTTCTAGCCGTTTCCTATAATGGGCCTTCTTTTCTACTTGTGGGACCTCACCACATGTAGAAACAACTTTATACACTCTTCTCTGAACTTGAGAAGCTATATACACTTGTCTTTCAACTGTTTTACAGTTGAATACTACTTTTCAGTGAATTCTAGTGGGTTGAAACACTGTTTTCTTGTGAACTAACTCTATTTCAAGGATTTCTGCAGTGTACAACAACCTTTCTAGACTAGAGACTTACATTTTGATGTCTTTTACACTTGTTCTCTCACTATTCTGTGATATTCATTAGTATTTGCTCTGAATGACTACTGATTTCTAGCTGTTTCCCATAATAGGCCTTCTTTTCTACTTGTGGGACTTCCCCACATGTAGAAACAACTTTATACACTCTTCTCTGAACTTGAGAAGCTATATACACTTGTCTTTCAACTGTTTTACAGTTGAATACTACTTTTCAGTGAATTCTGGTAGTTTCAAACACTGGTTTCATGTGAACTAACTCTATTTCAAGGATTTGTGCAGTGTACAACATCCTTTCTAGACTAGAGACTTACATTTTGATGTCTTTTACACTTGTTCTCTCACTATTCTGTGATATTAATTAGTATTTGCTCTGAATGACTACTGATTTCTAGCTGTTTCCCATAATGGGACTTCTTTTCTACTTGTGGGATTTCCCCACATGTAGAAACAACTTTATACACTCTTCTCTGGAATTACGAAGCTATATAAACTTGTCTTTCAACTGTTTTACAGTTGAGTACTACTTTTCAGTGAATTCTGGAGGTTTGAAACACTGGTTTCATGTGAACTAACTCTATTTCAAGGATTTGTGCAGGGTACAACATCCTTTCTAGACTAGAGACTTACATTTTGATGTCTTTTACACTTGTTCTCTCACTATTCTGTGATATTCATTAGTATTTGCTCTGAATGACTACTGATTTCAAGCTGTTTCCCATAATAGGCCTTCTTTTCTACTTGTGGGACTTCCCCACATGTAGAAACAACTTTATACACTCTTCTCTGCACTTACGAAGCTATATAAACTTGTCTTTCAACTGTTTTACAGTTGAATACTACTCCTCAGTGAATTCTGGTGGTTTCAAACACTGGTTTCATGTGAACTAACTCTATTTCAAGGATTTCTGCAGTGTACAACATCCTTTCTAGACTAGAGACTTACATTTTGATGTCTTTTACACTTGTTCTCTCATAATTCTGTGATATTCATTAGTATTTGCTCTGAATGACTCCTGATTTCTAGCCGTTTCCCATAATGGGCCTTCTTTTCTACTTGTGGGACATCACCACATGTAGAAACAACTTTATACACTCTTCTCTGGACTTACGAAGCTATATACACTTGTCTTTCAACTGTTTTACAGTTGAATACTACTTTACAGTGAATTCTGTTGGTTTCAAACACTGGTTTCATGTGAACTAACTCTATTTCAAGGATTTGTGCAGTGTACAACATTCTTTCTAGACTAGAGACTTACATTTTGATGTCTTTTACACTTGTTCTCTCACTATTCTGTGATATTCATTAGTATTTGCTCTGAATGACTACTGATTTCTAGCCATTTCCCATAATGGGCCTTCTTTTCTACTTGTGGGAAATCACCACATGTAGAAACAACTTTATACACTCTTCTCTGAACTTGAGAAGCTATATACACTTGTCTTTCAACTGTTTTACAGTTGAATACTACTTTTCAGTGAATTCTAGTGGGTTGAAACACTGTTTTCTTGTGAAGTAACTCTATTTCAAGGATTTCTGTAGTGTATAGCATCCTTTCCAGACTAGAAACTTACATTTTGATGTCTTTTACACTTGTTCTCTCACTATTCTGTGATATTCATTAGTATTTGCTCTGAATGACTACTGATTTCTAGCTGTTTCCCATAATGGGCCTTCTTTTCTACTTGTGGGACTTCACCACATGTAGAAACAACTTTATACACTCTTTTCTGAACTTGAGAAGCTATATACACTTGCCTTTCAACTGTTTTACAGTTGAATACTACTTTTCAGTAAATTCTGGTGGTTTCAAACACTGGTTTCATGTGAAGTAACTCTATTTCAAGGATTTGTGCAGTGTACAACATCCTTTCTAGACTAGAGACTTACATTTTGTTGTCTTTTACACTTGTTCTCTCACTATTCTGTGATATTCATTAGTATTTGCTCTGAATGACTACTGATTTCTAGCCGTTTCCTATAATGGGCCTTCTTTTCTACTCCTGGGACTTCACCACATGTAGAAACAACTTTATACACTCTTCTCTGAACTTGAGAAGCTATATACACTTGTCTTTCAACAGTTTTACAGTTGAATACTACTTTTCAGTGAATTCTAGTGGGTTGAAACACTGTTTTCTTGTGAAGTAACTCTATTTCAAGGATTTCTGCAGTGTACAACAACCTTTCTAGACTAGAGACTTACATTTTGATGTCTTTTACTCTTGTTCTCTCACTATTCTGTGATATTCATTAGTATTTCCTCTGAATGACTACTGATTTCTAGCTGTTTCCCATAATGGGCCTTCTTTTCTACTTGTGGGACTTCCCCACATGTAGAAACAACTTTATACACTCTTCTCTGGACTTACGAAGCTATATACACTTGTCTTTCAACTGTTTTACAGTTGAATACTACTTTACAGTGAATTCTGGTGGTTTCAAACACTGGTTTCATGTGAACTAACTCTATTTCAAGGATTTGTGCAGTGTACAACATCCTTTCTAGACTAGAGACTTACATTTTGATGTCTTTTACAATTGTTCTCTCACTATTCTGTGATATTCATTAGTATTTGCTCTGAATGACTACTGATTTCTAGCCATTTCCCATAATGGGCCTTCTTTTCTACTTGTGGGAAATCACCACATGTAGAAACAACTTTATACACTCTTCTCTGAACTTGAGAAGCTATATACACTTGTCTTTCAACTGTTTTACAGTTGAATACTACTTTTCAGTGAATTCTAATGGGTTGAAACACTGTTTTCTTGTGAAGTAACTCTATTTCAAGGATATCTGTAGTGTATAACATCCATTCTAGACTAGAGACTTACATTTTGATGACTTTTACACTTGTTCTATCACTATTCTGTGATATTCATTAGTATTTGCTCTGAATGACTACTGATTTCTAGCTGTTTCCCGTAATGGGCCTTCTTTTCTACTTGTGGGACTTCCCCACATGTAGAAACAACTTTATACACTCTTCTCTGGACTTACGAAGCTATATACACTTGTCTTTCAACTGTTTTACAGTTGAATACTACTTTACAGTGAATTCTGTTGGTTTCAAACACTGGTTTCATGTGAACTAACTCTATTTCAAGGATTTGTGCAGTGTACAACATTCTTTCTAGACTAGAGACTTACATTTTGATGTCTTTTACACTTGTTCTCTCACTATTCTGTGATATTCATTAGTATTTGCTCTGAAAGACTACTGATTTCTAGCCGTTTCCCATAATGGGCCTTCTTTTCTACTTGTGGGAAATCACCACATGTAGAAACAACTTTATACACTCTTCTCTGAACTTGAGAAGCTATATACACTTGTCTTTCAACTGTTTTAAGGTTGAATACTACTTTTCAGTGAATTCTAGTGGGTTGAAACACTGTTTTCTTGTGAAGTAACTCTATTTCAAGGATTTCTGTAGTGTATAGCATCCTTTCTAGACAAGAAACTTACATTTTGATGTCTTTTACACTTGTTCTCTCACTATTTTGTGATATTCATTAGTATTTGCTCTGAATGACTACTGATTTCTAGCTGTTCTTCATAATGGGCCTTCTTTTCTACTTGTGGGACTTCACCACATGTAGAAACAATTTTACACACTCTTCTCTGAACTTGAGAAGCTATATACACGTGTCTTTCAACTGTTTTACAGTTGAATACTACTTTTCAGTGAATTCTGGTCGTTTCAAACACTGGTTTCATGTGAACTAACTCTATTTCAAGTATTTCTGCAGTGTACAACATCCTTTCTAGACTAGACACTTTCATTTTGATGTCTTTACACTTGTTCTCTCACTATTCTGTGATATTCATTAGTATTTGCTCTGAATGACTACTGATTTCTAGCCGTTTCCCATAATGGGCCTTCTTTTCTACTTGTGGGACATCACCACATGTAGAAACAACTTTATACACTCTTCTCTGAACTTGAGAAGCTATATACACTTGTCTTTCAACTGTTTTACAGTTGAATACTACTTTTCAGTGAATTCCGGTCGTTTCAAACACTCGTTTCATGTGAACTAACTCTATTTCAAGGATTTGTGCAGTGTACAACATCCTTTCTAGACTAGAGACTTACATTTTGTTGTCTTTTCCACTTGTTCTCTCACTATTCTGTGATATTCATTAGTATTTGCTCTGAATGACTACTGATTTCTAGCCTTTTTCTATAATGGGCCTTCTTTTCTACTTGTGGGACTTCACCACATGTAGAAACAACTTTATACACTCTTCTCTGAACTTGAGAAGCTATATACACTTGTCTTTCAACTCTTTTACAGTTGAATACTACTTTTCAGTGAATTCTAGTGGGTTGAAACACTGTTTTCTTGTGAAGTAACTCTATTTCAAGGATTTCTGCAGTGTACAACAACCTTTCTAGACTAGAGACTTACATTTTGATGTCTTTTACACTTGTTCTCTCATTATTCTCTGATATTCATTAGTATTTGCTCTGAATGACTACTGATTTCTAGCTGTTTCCCATAAAGGGCCTTCTTTTCTACTTGTGGGACTTCACCACATGTAGAAACAACTTTATACACTCTTCTCTGAACTTGAGAAGCTATATACACTTGTCTTTCAACTGTTTTACAGTTGTGTACTACTTTTCAGTGAATTCTGGTGGTTTCAAGCACTGGTTTCATGTGAACTAACTCTATTTCAAGGATTTCTGCAGTGTACAACATCCTTTCTAGAGAAGACACATTCATTTTGATGTCTTTTACACTTGTTCTCTCACTATTCTGTGATATTCTTTAGTATTTGCTCTGAATGACTACTGATTTCTAGCCGTTTCCCATAATGGGCCTTCTTTTATACTTGTGGGACATCACCACATGTAGAAACAACTTTATACACTCTTCTCTGAACTTGAGAAGCTATATACACTTGTCTTTCAACTGTTTTACAGTTGAATACTACTTTTCAGTGAATTCTGGTCGTTTCAAACACTGGTTTCATGTGAACTAACTCTATTTCAAGGATTTGTGCAGTGTACAACATCCTTTCTAGACTAAAGACTTACATTTGATGTCTTTTACACTTGTTCTCTCACTATTCTGTGATATTCATTAGTATTTGCCCTGAATGACTACTGATTTCTAGCCGTTTCCTATAATGGGCCTTCTTTTCTACTTGTGGGACCTCACCACATGTAGAAACAACTTTATACACTCTTCTCTGAACTTGAGAAGCTATATACACTTGTCTTTCAACTGTTTTACAGTTGAATACTACTTTTCAGTGAATTCTAGTGGGTTGAAACACTGTTTTCTTGTGAACTAACTCTATTTCAAGGATTTCTGCAGTGTACAACAACCTTTCTAGACTAGAGACTTACATTTTGATGTCTTTTACACTTGTTCTCTCACTATTCTGTGATATTCATTAGTATTTGCTCTGAATGACTACTGATTTCTAGCTGTTTCCCATAATAGGCCTTCTTTTCTACTTGTGGGACTTCCCCACATGTAGAAACAACTTTATACACTCTTCTCTGAACTTGAGAAGCTATATACACTTGTCTTTCAACTGTTTTACAGTTGAATACTACTTTTCAGTGAATTCTGGTAGTTTCAAACACTGGTTTCATGTGAACTAACTCTATTTCAAGGATTTGTGCAGTGTACAACATCCTTTCTAGACTATAGACTTACATTTTGATGTCTTTTACACTTGTTCTCTCACTATTCTGTGATATTAATTAGTATTTGCTCTGAATGACTACTGATTTCTAGCTGTTTCCCATAATGGGACTTCTTTTCTACTTGTGGGATTTCCCCACATGTAGAAACAACTTTATACACTCTTCTCTGGAATTACGAAGCTATATAAACTTGTCTTTCAACTGTTTTACAGTTGAGTACTACTTTTCAGTGAATTCTGGTGGTTTGAAACACTGGTTTCATGTGAACTAACTCTATTTCAAGGATTTGTGCAGGGTACAACATCCTTTCTAGACTAGAGACTTACATTTTGATGTCTTTTACACTTGTTCTCTCACTATTCTGTGATATTCATTAGTATTTGCTCTGAATGACTACTGATTTCAAGCTGTTTCCCATAATAGGCCTTCTTTTCTACTTGTGGGACTTCCCCACATGTAGAAACAACTTTATACACTCTTCTCTGCACTTACGAAGCTATATAAACTTGTCTTTCAACTGTTTTACAGTTGAATACTACTCCTCAGTGAATTCTGGTGGTTTCAAACACTGGTTTCATGTGAACTAACTCTATTTCAAGGATTTCTGCAGTGTACAACATCCTTTCTAGACTAGAGACTTACATTTTGATGTCTTTTACACTTGTTCTCTCATAATTCTGTGATATTCATTAGTATTTGCTCTGAATGACTCCTGATTTCTAGCCGTTTCCCATAATGGGCCTTCTTTTCTACTTGTGGGACATCACCACATGTAGAAACAACTTTATACACTCTTCTCTGGACTTACGAAGCTATATACACTTGTCTTTCAACTGTTTTACAGTTGAATACTACTTTACAGTGAATTCTGTTGGTTTCAAACACTGGTTTCATGTGAACTAACTCTATTTCAAGGATTTGTGCAGTGTACAACATTCTTTCTAGACTAGAGACTTACATTTTGATGTCTTTTACACTTGTTCTCTCACTATTCTGTGATATTCATTAGTATTTGCTCTGAAAGACTACTGATTTCTAGCCGTTTCCCATAATGGGCCTTCTTTTCTACTTGTGGGAAATCACCACATGTAGAAACAACTTTATACACTCTTCTCTGAACTTGAGAAGCTATATACACTTGTCTTTCAACTGTTTTAAGGTTGAATACTACTTTTCAGTGAATTCTAGTGGGTTGAAACACTGTTTTCTTGTGAAGTAACTCTATTTCAAGGATTTCTGTAGTGTATAGCATCCTTTCTAGACAAGAAACTTACATTTTGATGTCTTTTACACTTGTTCTCTCACTATTCTGTGATATTCATTAGTATTTGCTCTGAATGACTACTGATTTCTAGCCGTTTCCCATAATGGGCCTTCTTTTCTACTTGTGGGACGTCACCACATGTAGAAACAACTTTATACACTCTTCTCTGAACTTGAGAAGCTATATACACTTGTCTTTCAACTGTTTTACAGTTGAATACTACTTTTCAGTGAATTCCGGTCGTTTCAAACACTCGTTTCATGTGAACTAACTCTATTTCAAGGATTTGTGCAGTGTACAACATCCTTTCTAGACTAGAGACTTACATTTTGTTGTCTTTTCCACTTGTTCTCTCACTATTCTGTGATATTCATTAGTATTTGCTCTGAATGACTACTGATTTCTAGCCTTTTTCTATAATGGGCCTTCTTTTCTACTTGTGGGACTTCACCACATGTAGAAACAACTTTATACACTCTTCTCTGAACTTGAGAAGCTATATACACTTGTCTTTCAACTCTTTTACAGTTGAATACTACTCTTCAGTGAATTCTAGTGGGTTGAAACACTGTTTTCTTGTGAAGTAACTCTATTTCAAGGATTTCTGCAGTGTACAACAACCTTTCTAGACTAGAGACTTACATTTTGATGTCTTTTACACTTGTTCTCTCATTATTCTCTGATATTCATTAGTATTTGCTCTGAATGACTACTGATTTCTAGCTGTTTCCCATAAAGGGCCTTCTTTTCTACTTGTGGGACTTCACCACATGTAGAAACAACTTTATACACTCTTCTCTGAACTTGAGAAGCTATATACACTTGTCTTTCAACTGTTTTACAGTTGTGTACTACTTTTCAGTGAATTCTGGTGGTTTCAAGCACTGGTTTCATGTGAACTAACTCTATTTCAAGGATTTCTGCAGTGTACAACATCCTTTCTAGAGAAGACACATTCATTTTGATGTCTTTTACACTTGTTCTCTCACTATTCTGTGATATTCTTTAGTATTTGCTCTGAATGACTACTGATTTCTAGCCGTTTCCCATAATGGGCCTTCTTTTATACTTGTGGGACATCACCACATGTAGAAACAACTTTATACACTCTTCTCTGAACTTGAGAAGCTATATACACTTGTCTTTCAACTGTTTTACAGTTGAATACTACTTTTCAGTGAATTCTGGTCGTTTCAAACACTGGTTTCATGTGAACTAACTCTATTTCAAGGATTTGTGCAGTGTACAACATCCTTTCTAGACTAAAGACTTACATTTGATGTCTTTTACACTTGTTCTCTCACTATTCTGTGATATTCATTAGTATTTGCCCTGAATGACTACTGATTTCTAGCCGTTTCCTATAATGGGCCTTCTTTTCTACTTGTGGGACCTCACCACATGTAGAAACAACTTTATACACTCTTCTCTGAACTTGAGAAGCTATATACACTTGTCTTTCAACTGTTTTACAGTTGAATACTACTTTTCAGTGAATTCTAGTGGGTTGAAACACTGTTTTCTTGTGAACTAACTCTATTTCAAGGATTTCTGCAGTGTACAACAACCTTTCTAGACTAGAGACTTACATTTTGATGTCTTTTACACTTGTTCTCTCACTATTCTGTGATATTCATTAGTATTTGCTCTGAATGACTACTGATTTCTAGCTGTTTCCCATAATAGGCCTTCTTTTCTACTTGTGGGACTTCCCCACATGTAGAAACAACTTTATACACTCTTCTCTGAACTTGAGAAGCTATATACAATTGTCTTTCAACTGTTTTACAGTTGAATACTACTTTTCAGTGAATTCTGGTAGTTTCAAACACTGGTTTCATGTGAACTAACTCTATTTCAAGGATTTGTGCAGTGTACAACATCCTTTCTAGACTATAGACTTACATTTTGATGTCTTTTACACTTGTTCTCTCACTATTCTGTGATATTAATTAGTATTTGCTCTGAATGACTACTGATTTCTAGCTGTTTCCCATAATGGGACTTCTTTTCTACTTGTGGGATTTCCCCACATGTAGAAACAACTTTATACACTCTTCTCTGGAATTACGAAGCTATATAAACTTGTCTTTCAACTGTTTTACAGTTGAGTACTACTTTTCAGTGAATTCTGGTGGTTTGAAACACTGGTTTCATGTGAACTAACTCTATTTCAAGGATTTGTGCAGGGTACAACATCCTTTCTAGACTAGAGACTTACATTTTGATGTCTTTTACACTTGTTCTCTCACTATTCTGTGATATTCATTAGTATTTGCTCTGAATGACTACTGATTTCAACCTGTTTCCCATAATAGGCCTTCTTTTCTACTTGTGGGACTTCCCCACATGTAGAAACAACTTTATACACTCTTCTCTGCACTTACGAAGCTATATAAACTTGTCTTTCAACTGTTTTACAGTTGAATACTACTCCTCAGTGAATTCTGGTGGTTTCAAACACTGGTTTCATGTGAACTAACTCTATTTCAAGGATTTCTGCAGTGTACAACATCCTTTCTAGACTAGAGACTTACATTTTGATGTCTTTTACACTTGTTCTCTCATAATTCTGTGATATTCATTAGTATTTGCTCTGAATGACTCCTGATTTCTAGCCGTTTCCCATAATGGGCCTTCTTTTCTACTTGTGGGACATCACCACATGTAGAAACAACTTTATACACTCTTCTCTGGACTTACGAAGCTATATACACTTGTCTTTCAACTGTTTTACAGTTGAATACTACTTTACAGTCAATTCTGTTGGTTTCAAACACTGGTTTCATGTGAACTAACTCTATTTCAAGGATTTGTGCAGTGTACAACATTCTTTCTAGACTAGAGACTTACATTTTGATGTCTTTTACACTTGTTCTCTCACTATTCTGTGATATTCATTAGTATTTGCTCTGAAAGACTACTGATTTCTAGCCGTTTCCCATAATGGGCCTTCTTTTCTACTTGTGGGAAATCACCACATGTAGAAACAACTTTATACACTCTTCTCTGAACTTGAGAAGCTATATACACTTGTCTTTCAACTGTTTTAAGGTTGAATACTACTTTTCAGTGAATTCTAGTGGGTTGAAACACTGTTTTCTTGTGAAGTAACTCTATTTCAAGGATTTCTGTAGTGTATAGCATCCTTTCTAGACAAGAAACTTACATTTTGATGTCTTTTACACTTGTTCTCTCACTATTCTGTGATATTCATTAGTATTTGCTCTGAATGACTACTGATTTCTAGCTGTTCTTCATAATGGGCCTTCTTTTCTACTTGTGGGACTTCACCACATGTAGAAACAATTTTACACACTCTTCTCTGAACTTGAGAAGCTATATACACGTGTCTTTCAACTGTTTTACAGTTGAATACTACTTTTCAGTGAATTCTGGTCGTTTCAAACACTGGTTTCATGTGAACTAACTCTATTTCAAGTATTTCTGCAGTGTACAACATCCTTTCTAGACTAGACACTTTCATTTTGATGTCTTTACACTTGTTCTCTCACTATTCTGTGATATTCATTAGTATTTGCTCTGAATGACTACTGATTTCTAGCCGTTTCCCATAATGGGCCTTCTTTTCTACTTGTGGGACATCACCACATGTAGAAACAACTTTATACACTCTTCTCTGAACTTGAGAAGCTATATACACTTGTCTTTCAACTGTTTTACAGTTGAATACTACTTTTCAGTGAATTCCGGTCGTTTCAAACACTCGTTTCATGTGAACTAACTCTATTTCAAGGATTTGTGCAGTGTACAACATCCTTTCTAGACTAGAGACTTACATTTTGTTGTCTTTTCCACTTGTTCTCTCACTATTCTGTGATATTCATTAGTATTTGCTCTGAATGACTACTGATTTCTAGCCTTTTTCTATAATGGGCCTTCTTTTCTACTTGTGGGACTTCACCACATGTAGAAACAACTTTATACACTCTTCTCTGAACTTGAGAAGCTATATACACTTGTCTTTCAACTCTTTTACAGTTGAATACTACTTTTCAGTGAATTCTAGTGGGTTGAAACACTGTTTTCTTGTGAAGTAACTCTATTTCAAGGATTTCTGCAGTGTACAACAACCTTTCTAGACTAGAGACTTACATTTTGATGTCTTTTACACTTGTTCTCTCATTATTCTCTGATATTCATTAGTATTTGCTCTGAATGACTACTGATTTCTAGCTGTTTCCCATAAAGGGCCTTCTTTTCTACTTGTGGGACTTCACCACATGTAGAAACAACTTTATACACTCTTCTCTGAACTTGAGAAGCTATATACACTTGTCTTTCAACTGTTTTACAGTTGTGTACTACTTTTCAGTGAATTCTGGTGGTTTCAAGCACTGGTTTCATGTGAACTAACTCTATTTCAAGGATTTCTGCAGTGTACAACATCCTTTCTAGAGAAGACACATTCATTTTGATGTCTTTTACACTTGTTCTCTCACTATTCTGTGATATTCTTTAGTATTTGCTCTGAATGACTACTGATTTCTAGCCGTTTCCCATAATGGGCCTTCTTTTATACTTGTGGGACATCACCACATGTAGAAACAACTTTATACACTCTTCTCTGAACTTGAGAAGCTATATACACTTGTCTTTCAACTGTTTTACAGTTGAATACTACTTTTCAGTGAATTCTGGTCGTTTCAAACACTGGTTTCATGTGAACTAACTCTATTTCAAGGATTTGTGCAGTGTACAACATCCTTTCTAGACTAAAGACTTACATTTGATGTCTTTTACACTTGTTCTCTCACTATTCTGTGATATTCATTAGTATTTGCCCTGAATGACTACTGATTTCTAGCCGTTTCCTATAATGGGCCTTCTTTTCTACTTGTGGGACCTCACCAAATGTAGAAACAACTTTATACACTCTTCTCTGAACTTGAGAAGCTATATACACTTGTCTTTCAACTGTTTTACAGTTGAATACTACTTTTCAGTGAATTCTAGTGGGTTGAAACACTGTTTTCTTGTGAACTAACTCTATTTCAAGGATTTCTGCAGTGTACAACAACCTTTCTAGACTAGAGACTTACATTTTGATGTCTTTTACACTTGTTCTCTCACTATTCTGTGATATTCATTAGTATTTGCTCTGATTGACTACTGATTTCTAGCTGTTTCCCATAATAGGCCTTCTTTTCTACTTGTGGGACTTCCCCACATGTAGAAACAACTTTATACACTCTTCTCTGAACTTGAGAAGCTATATACACTTGTCTTTCAACTGTTTTACAGTTGAATACTACTTTTCAGTGAATTCTGGTAGTTTCAAACACTGGTTTCATGTGAACTAACTCTATTTCAAGGATTTGTGCAGTGTACAACATCCTTTCTAGACTAGAGACTTACATTTTGATGTCTTTTACACTTGTTCTCTCACTATTCTGTGATATTAATTAGTATTTGCTCTGAATGACTACTGATTTCTAGCTGTTTCCCATAATGGGACTTCTTTTCTACTTGTGGGATTTCCCCACATGTAGAAACAACTTTATACACTCTTCTCTGGAATTACGAAGCTATATAAACTTGTCTTTCAACTGTTTTACAGTTGAGTACTACTTTTCAGTGAATTCTGGTGGTTTGAAACACTGGTTTCATGTGAACTAACTCTATTTCAAGGATTTGTGCAGGGTACAACATCCTTTCTAGACTAGAGACTTACATTTTGATGTCTTTTACACTTGTTCTCTCACTATTCTGTGATATTCATTAGTATTTGCTCTGAATGACTACTGATTTCAAGCTGTTTCCCATAATAGGCCTTCTTTTCTACTTGTGGGACTTCCCCACATGTAGAAACAACTTTATACACTCTTCTCTGCACTTACGAAGCTATATAAACTTGTCTTTCAACTGTTTTACAGTTGAATACTACTCCTCAGTGAATTCTGGTGGTTTCAAACACTGGTTTCATGTGAACTAACTCTATTTCAAGGATTTCTGCAGTGTACAACATCCTTTCTAGACTAGAGACTTACATTTTGATGTCTTTTACACTTGTTCTCTCATAATTCTGTGATATTCATTAGTATTTGCTCTGAATGACTCCTGATTTCTAGCCGTTTCCCATAATGGGCCTTCTTTTCTACTTGTGGGACATCACCACATGTAGAAACAACTTTATACACTCTTCTCTGGACTTACGAAGCTATATACACTTGTCTTTCAACTGTTTTACAGTTGAATACTACTTTACAGTGAATTCTGTTGGTTTCAAACACTGGTTTCATGTGAACTAACTCTATTTCAAGGATTTGTGCAGTGTACAACATTCTTTCTAGACTAGAGACTTACATTTTGATGTCTTTTACAATTGTTCTCTCACTATTCTGTGATATTCATTAGTATTTGCTCTGAATGACTACTGATTTCTAGCCATTTCCCATAATGGGCCTTCTTTTCTACTTGTGGGAAATCACCACATGTAGAAACAACTTTATACACTCTTCTCTGAACTTGAGAAGCTATATACACTTGTCTTTCAACTGTTTTACAGTTGAATACTACTTTTCAGTGAATTCTAGTGGGTTGAAACACTGTTTTCTTGTGAAGTAACTCTATTTCAAGGATTTCTGTAGTGTATAGCATCCTTTCCAGACTAGAAACTTACATTTTGATGTCTTTTACACTTGTTCTCTCACTATTCTGTGATATTCATTAGTATTTGCTCTGAATGACTACTGATTTCTAGCTGTTTCCCATAATGGGCCTTCTTTTCTACTTGTGGGACTTCACCACATGTAGAAACAACTTTATACACTCTTTTCTGAACTTGAGAAGCTATATACACTTGCCTTTCAACTGTTTTACAGTTGAATACTACTTTTCAGTAAATTCTGGTGGTTTCAAACACTGGTTTCATGTGAAGTAACTCTATTTCAAGGATTTGTGCAGTGTACAACATCCTTTCTAGACTAGAGACTTACATTTTGTTGTCTTTTACACTTGTTCTCTCACTATTCTGTGATATTCATTAGTATTTGCTCTGAATGACTACTGATTTCTAGCCGTTTCCTATAATGGGCCTTCTTTTCTACTCCTGGGACTTCACCACATGTAGAAACAACTTTATACACTCTTCTCTGAACTTGAGAAGCTATATACACTTGTCTTTCAACAGTTTTACAGTTGAATACTACTTTTCAGTGAATTCTAGTGGGTTGAAACACTGTTTTCTTGTGAAGTAACTCTATTTCAAGGATTTCTGCAGTGTACAACAACCTTTCTAGACTAGAGACTTACATTTTGATGTCTTTTACTCTTGTTCTCTCACTATTCTGTGATATTCATTAGTATTTCCTCTGAATGACTACTGATTTCTAGCTGTTTCCCATACTGGGCCTTCTTTTCTACTTGTGGGACTTCCCCACATGTAGAAACAACTTTATACACTCTTCTCTGGACTTACGAAGCTATATACACTTGTCTTTCAACTCTTTTACAGTTGAATACTACTTTACAGTGAATTCTGGTGGTTTCAAACACTGGTTTCATGTGAACTAACTCTATTTCAAGGATTTGTGCAGTGTACAACATCCTTTCTAGACTAGAGACTTACATTTTGATGTCTTTTACAATTGTTCTCTCACTATTCTGTGATATTCATTAGTATTTGCTCTGAATGACTACTGATTTCTAGCCATTTCCCATAATGGGCCTTCTTTTCTACTTGTGGGAAATCACCACATGTAGAAACAACTTTATACACTCTTCTCTGAACTTGAGAAGCTATATACACTTGTCTTTCAACTGTTTTACAGTTGAATACTACTTTTCAGTGAATTCTAATGGGTTGAAACACTGTTTTCTTGTGAAGTAACTCTATTTCAAGGATTTCTGTAGTGTATAGCATCCTTTCCAGACTAGAAACTTACATTTTGATGTCTTTTACACTTGTTCTCTCACTATTCTGTGATATTCATTAGTATTTGCTCTGAATGACTACTGATTTCTAGCTGTTTCCCATAATGGGCCTTCTTTTCTACTTGTGGGACTTCACCACATGTAGAAACAACTTTATACACTCTTCTCTGAACTTGAGAAGCTATATACACTTGCCTTTCAACTGTTTTACAGTTGAATACTACTTTTCAGTAAATTCTGGTGGTTTCAAACACTGGTTTCATGTGAAGTAACTCTATTTCAAGGATTTGTGCAGTGTACAACATCCTTTCTAGACTAGAGACTTACATTTTGTTGTCTTTTACACTTGTTCTCTCACTATTCTGTGATATTCCTTAGTATTTGCTCTGAATGACTACTGATTTCTAGCCGTTTCCTATAATGGGCCTTCTTTTCTACTCCTGGACTTCACCACATGTAGAAACAACTTTATACACTCTTCTCGAAACTTGAGAAGCTATATACACTTGTCTTTCAACAGTTTTACAGTTGAATACTACTTTTCAGTGAATTCTAGTGGGTTGACACACTGTTTTCTTGTGAAGTAACTCTATTTCAAGGATTTCTGCAGTGTACAACAACCTTTCTAGACTAGAGACTTACATTTTGATGTCTTTTACTCTTGTTCTCTCACTATTCTGTGATATTCATTAGTATTTCCTCTGAATGACTACTGATTTCTAGCTGTTTCCCATAATGGGCCTTCTTTTCTACTTGTGGGACTTCACCACATGTAGAAACAACTTTATACACTCTTCTCTGGACTTACGAAGCTATATACACTTGTCTTTCAACTGTTTTACAGTTGAATACTACTTTACAGTAAATTCTGGTGGTTTCAAACACTGGTTTCATGTGAAGTAACTCTATTTCAAGGATTTGTGCAGTGTACAACATCCTTTCTAGACTAGAGACTTACATTTTGTTGTCTTTTACACTTGTTCTCTCACTATTCTGTGATATTCATGAGTATTTGCTCTGAATGACTACTATTTTCTAGCCGATTCCTATAATGGGCCTTCTTTTCTACTTGTGGGACTTCACCACATGTAGAAACAACTTTATACACTCTTCTCTGGACTTGCGAAGCTATATAAACTTGTCTTTCAACTGTTTTACAGTTGAATACTACTTTTCAGTGAATTCTGGTGGTTTGAAACACTGGTTTCATGTGAACTAACTCTATTTCAAGTATTTCTGCAGTGTACAACATCCTTTCTAGACTAGACACTTTCATTTTGATGTCTTTACACTTGTTCTCTCACTATTCTGTGATATTCATTAGTATTTGCTCTGAATGACTACTGATTTCAAGCTGTTTCCCATAATAGGCCTTCTTTTCTACTTGTGGGACTTCCCCACATGTAGAAACAACTTTATACACTCTTCTCTGCACTTACGAAGCTATATAAACTTGTCTTTCAACTGTTTTACAGTTGAATACTACTCCTCAGTGAATTCTGGTGGTTTCATACACTGGTTTCATGTGAACTAACTCTATTTCAAGGATTTCTGCAGTGTACAACATCCTTTCTAGACTAGAGACTTACATTTTGATGTCTTTTACACTTGTTCTCTCATAATTCTGTGATATTCATTAGTATTTGCTCTGAATGACTCCTGATTTCTAGCCGTTTCCCATAATGGGCCTTCTTTTCTACTTGTGGGACATCACCACATGTAGAAACAACTTTATACACTCTTCTCTGGAATTACGAAGCTATATAAACTTGTCTTTCAACTGTTTTACAGTTAAATACTACTTTTCAGTGAATTCTCTTGGTTTGAAACACGGGTTTCATGTGAACTAACTCTATTTCAAGGATTTGTGCAGGGTACAACATCCTTTCTAGACTAGAGACTTACATTTTGATGTCTTTTACACTTGTTCTCTCACTATTCTGTGATATTCATTAGTATTTCTTCTGAATGACTACTGATTTACCCGTTTCCTATAATGGACCTTCTTTTCTACCTGTGGGACTTCACCACATGTAGAAACAACTTTATACAGTCTTCTCTGAACTTGAGAAGCTATATACACTTGTCTTTCAACAGTTTTACAGTTGAATACTACTTTTCAGTGAATTCTAGTGGGTTAAAACACTGTTTTCTTGTGAAGTAACTCTATTTCAAGTATATCTGTAGTGTATAACATCCATTCTAGACTAGAGACTTACATTTTGATGTCTTTTACACTTGTTCTATCATTATTCTGTGATATTCAGTAGTATTTGCTCTGAATGACTACTGATTTCTAGCTGTTTCCCATAATGGGCCTTCTTTTCTACTTGTGGGACTTCCCCACATGTAGAAACAACTTTATACACTCTTCTCTGGACTTGAGAAGCTATATACACTTGTCTTTCAACTGTTTTACAGTTGAATACTACTTTTCAGTGAATTCTAGTGTGTTGAAACACTGTTTTCTTGTGAAGTAACTCTATTTCAAGGATTTCTGTAGTGTATAGCATCCTTTCTAGACTAGAAACTTACATTTTGATGTCTTTTACACTTGTTCTCTCACTATTCTGTGATATTCATTAGTATTTGCTCTGAATGACTACTGATTTCTAGCTGTTTCCCATAATGGGCCTTCTTTTCTACTTGTGGGACTTCACCACATGTAGAAACAACTTTATACACTCTTCTCTGAACTTGAGAAGCTATATACACTTGCCTTTCAACTGTTTTACAGTTGAATACTACTTTTCAGTAAATTCTGGTGGTTTCAAACACTGATTTCATGTGAAGTAACTCTATTTCAAGGATTTCTGCAGTGTACAACATCCTTTCTAGACTAGAGACTTACATTTTGTTGTGTTTTACACTTGTTCTCTCACTATTCTGTGATATTCATTAGTATTTGCTCTGAATGACTACTGATTTCTAGCCGTTTCCTATAATGGGCCTTCTTTTCTACTTGTGGGACTTCACCACATGTAGAAACAACTTTATACACTCTTCTCTGAACTTGAGAAGCTATATACACTTGTCTTTCAACAGTTTTACAGTTGAATACTACTTTTCAGTGAATTCTAGTGGGTTGAAACACTGTTTTCTTGTGAAGTAACTTTATTTCAAGGATTTCTGTAGTGTATAGCATCCTTTCTAGACTAGAAACTTACATTTTGATGTCTTTTACTCTTGTTCTCTCACTATTCTGTGATATTCATTAGTATTTGCTCTGAATGACTACTGATTTCTAGCTGTTTCCTATAATGGGCCTTCTATTCTACTTGTGGGACTTCACCACATGTAGAAACAACTTTACACACTCTTCTCTGAACTTGAGAAGCTATATACACGTGTCTTTCAACTGTTTTACAGTTGAATACTACTTTTCAGTGAATTCTGGTCGTTTCAAACACTGGTTTCATGTGAACTAACTCTATTTCAAGTATTTCTGCAGTGTACAACATCCTTTCTAGACTAGACACTTTCATTTTGATGTCTTTACACTTGTTCTCTCACTATTCTGTGATATTCATTAGTATTTGCTCTGAATGACTACTGATTTCTAGCCGTTTCCCATAATGGGCCTTCTTTTCTACTTGTGGGACATCACCACATGTAGAAACAACTTTATACACTCTTCTCTGAACTTGAGAAGCTATATACACTTGTCTTTCAACTGTTTTACAGTTGAATACTACTTTTCAGTGAATTCCGGTCGTTTCAAACACTGGTTTCATGTGAACTAACTCTATTTCAAGGATTTGTGCTGTGTACAACATCCTTTCTAGACTAGAGACTTACATTTTGTTGTCTTTTCCACTTGTTCTCTCACTATTCTGTGATATTCATTAGTATTTGCTCTGAATGACTACTGATTTCTAGCCGTTTCCTATAATGGGCCTTCTTTTCTACTTGTGGGACTTCACCACATGTAGAAACAACATTATACACTCTTCTCTGAACTTGAGAAGCTATATACACTTGTCTTTCAACAATTTTACAGTTGAATACTACTTTTCAGTGAATTCTAGTGGGTTGAAACACTGTTTTCTTGTGAAGTAACTCTATTTCAAGGATTTCTGCAGTGTACAACAACCTTTCTAGTCTAGAGACTTACATTTTGATGTCTTTTACTCTTGTTCTCTCACTATTCTGTGATATTCATTAGTATTCGCTCTGAATGACTACTGATTTCTAGCTGTTTCCCATAATAGGCCTTCTTTTCTACTTGTGGGACTTCCCCACATGTAGAAACAACTTTATACACTCTTCTCTGCACTTACGAAGCTATATAAACTTGTCTTTCAACTGTTTTACAGTTGAATACTACTCCTCAGTGAATTCTGGTGGTTTCAAACACTGGTTTCATGTGAACTAACTCTATTTCAAGGATTTCTGCAGTGTACAACATCCTTTCTAGACTAGAGACTTACATTTTGATGTCTTTTACACTTGTTCTCTCATAATTCTGTGATATTCATTAGTATTTGCTCTGAATGACTCCTGATTTCTAGCCGTTTCCCATAATGGGCCTTCTTTTCTACTTGTGGGACATCACCACATGTAGAAACAACTTTATACACTCTTCTCTGGAATTACGAAGCTATATAAACTTGTCTTTCAACTGTTTTACAGTTAAATACTACTTTTCAGTGAATTCTCTTGGTTTGAAACACGGGTTTCATGTGAACTAACTCTATTTCAAGGATTTGTGCAGGGTACAACATCCTTTCTAGACTAGAGACTTACATTTTGATGTCTTTTACACTTGTTCTCTCACTATTTTGTGATATTCATTAGTATTTCTTCTGAATGACTACTGATTTACCCGTTTCCTATAATGGACCTTCTTTTCTACCTGTGGGACTTCACCACATGTAGAAACAACTTTATACAGTCTTCTCTGAACTTGAGAAGCTATATACACTTGTCTTTCAACTGTTTTACAGTTGAATACTACTTTTCAGTGAATTCTAGTGGGTTGAAACACTGTTTTCTTGTGAACTAACTCTATTTCAAGGATTTCTGCAGTGTACAACAACCTTTCTAGACTAGAGACTTACATTTTGATGTCTTTTACACTTGTTCTCTCACTATTCTGTGATATTCATTAGTATTTGCTCTGAATGACTACTGATTTCTAGCTGTTTCCCATAATAGGCCTTCTTTTCTACTTGTGGGACTTCCCCACATGTAGAAACAACTTTATACACTCTTCTCTGAACTTGAGAAGCTATATACAATTGTCTTTCAACTGTTTTACAGTTGAATACTACTTTTCAGTGAATTCTGGTAGTTTCAAACACTGGTTTCATGTGAACTAACTCTATTTCAAGGATTTGTGCAGTGTACAACATCCTTTCTAGACTATAGACTTACATTTTGATGTCTTTTACACTTGTTCTCTCACTATTCTGTGATATTAATTAGTATTTGCTCTGAATGACTACTGATTTCTAGCTGTTTCCCATAATGGGACTTCTTTTCTACTTGTGGGATTTCCCCACATGTAGAAACAACTTTATACACTCTTCTCTGGAATTACGAAGCTATATAAACTTGTCTTTCAACTGTTTTACAGTTGAGTACTACTTTTCAGTGAATTCTGGTGGTTTGAAACACTGGTTTCATGTGAACTAACTCTATTTCAAGGATTTGTGCAGGGTACAACATCCTTTCTAGACTAGAGACTTACATTTTGATGTCTTTTACACTTGTTCTCTCACTATTCTGTGATATTCATTAGTATTTGCTCTGAATGACTACTGATTTCAACCTGTTTCCCATAATAGGCCTTCTTTTCTACTTGTGGGACTTCCCCACATGTAGAAACAACTTTATACACTCTTCTCTGCACTTACGAAGCTATATAAACTTGTCTTTCAACTGTTTTACAGTTGAATACTACTCCTCAGTGAATTCTGGTGGTTTCAAACACTGGTTTCATGTGAACTAACTCTATTTCAAGGATTTCTGCAGTGTACAACATCCTTTCTAGACTAGAGACTTACATTTTGATGTCTTTTACACTTGTTCTCTCATAATTCTGTGATATTCATTAGTATTTGCTCTGAATGACTCCTGATTTCTAGCCGTTTCCCATAATGGGCCTTCTTTTCTACTTGTGGGACATCACCACATGTAGAAACAACTTTATACACTCTTCTCTGGACTTACGAAGCTATATACACTTGTCTTTCAACTGTTTTACAGTTGAATACTACTTTACAGTGAATTCTGTTGGTTTCAAACACTGGTTTCATGTGAACTAACTCTATTTCAAGGATTTGTGCAGTGTACAACATTCTTTCTAGACTAGAGACTTACATTTTGATGTCTTTTACACTTGTTCTCTCACTATTCTGTGATATTCATTAGTATTTGCTCTGAAAGACTACTGATTTCTAGCCGTTTCCCATAATGGACCTTCTTTTCTACTTGTGGGAAATCACCACATGTAGAAACAACTTTATACACTCTTCTCTGAACTTGAGAAGCTATATACACTTGTCTTTCAACTGTTTTAAGGTTGAATACTACTTTTCAGTGAATTCTAGTGGGTTGAAACACTGTTTTCTTGTGAAGTAACTCTATTTCAAGGATTTCTGCAGTGTACAACAACCTTTCTAGACTAGAGACTTACATTTTGATGTCTTTTACACTTGTTCTCTCATTATTCTCTGATATTCATTAGTATTTGCTCTGAATGACTACTGATTTCTAGCTGTTTCCCATAAAGGGCCTTCTTTTCTACTTGTGGGACTTCACCACATGTAGAAACAACTTTATACACTCTTCTCTGAACTTGAGAAGCTATATACACTTGTCTTTCAACTGTTTTACAGTTGTGTACTACTTTTCAGTGAATTCTGGTGGTTTCAAGCACTGGTTTCATGTGAACTAACTCTATTTCAAGAATTTCTGCAGTGTACAACATCCTTTTTAGAGAAGACACATTCATTTTGATGTCTTTTACACTTGTTCTCTCACTATTCTGTGATATTCTTTAGTATTTGCTCTGAATGACTACTGATTTCTAGCCGTTTCCCATAATGGGCCTTCTTTTATACTTGTGGGACATCACCACATGTAGAAACAACTTTATACACTCTTCTCTGAACTTGAGAAGCTATATACACTTGTCTTTCAACTGTTTTACAGTTGAATACTACTTTTCAGTGAATTCTGGTCGTTTCAAACACTGGTTTCATGTGAACTAACTCTATTTCAAGGATTTGTGCAGTGTACAACATCCTTTCTAGACTAAAGACTTACATTTGATGTCTTTTACACTTGTTCTCTCACTATTCTGTGATATTCATTAGTATTTGCCCTGAATGACTACTGATTTCTAGCCGTTTCCTATAATGGGCCTTCTTTTCTACTTGTGGGACCTCACCACATGTAGAAACAACTTTATACACTCTTCTCTGAACTTGAGAAGCTATATACACTTGTCTTTCAACTGTTTTACAGTTGAATACTACTTTTCAGTGAATTCTAGTGGGTTGAAACACTGTTTTCTTGTGAACTAACTCTATTTCAAGGATTTCTGCAGTGTACAACAACCTTTCTAGACTAGAGACTTACATTTTGATGTCTTTTACACTTGTTCTCTCACTATTCTGTGATATTCATTAGTATTTGCTCTGATTGACTACTGATTTCTAGCTGTTTCCCATAATAGGCCTTCTTTTCTACTTGTGGGACTTCCCCACATGTAGAAACAACTTTATACACTCTTCTCTGAACTTGAGAAGCTATATACACTTGTCTTTCAACTGTTTTACAGTTGAATACTACTTTTCAGTGAATTCTGGTAGTTTCAAACACTGGTTTCATGTGAACTAACTCTATTTCAAGGATTTGTGCAGTGTACAACATCCTTTCTAGACTAGAGACTTACATTTTGATGTCTTTTACACTTGTTCTCTCACTCTTCTGTGATATTAATTAGTATTTGCTCTGAATGACTACTGATTTCTAGCTGTTTCCCATAATGGGACTTCTTTTCTACTTGTGGGATTTCCCCACATGTAGAAACAACTTTATACACTCTTCTCTGGAATTACGAAGCTATATAAACTTGTCTTTCAACTGTTTTACAGTTGAGTACTACTTTTCAGTGAATTCTGGTGGTTTGAAACACTGGTTTCATGTGAACTAACTCTATTTCAAGGATTTGTGCAGGGTACAACATCCTTTCTAGACTAGAGACTTACATTTTGATGTCTTTTACACTTGTTCTCTCACTATTCTGTGATATTCATTAGTATTTGCTCTGAATGACTACTGATTTCAAGCTGTTTCCCATAATAGGCCTTCTTTTCTACTTGTGGGACTTCCCCACATGTAGAAACAACTTTATACACTCTTCTCTGCACTTACGAAGCTATATAAACTTGTCTTTCAACTGTTTTACAGTTGAATACTAATCCTCAGTGAATTCTGGTGGTTTCAAACACTGGTTTCATGTGAACTAACTCTATTTCAAGGATTTCTGCAGTGTACAACATCCTTTCTAGACTAGAGACTTACATTTTGATGTCTTTTACACTTGTTCTCTCATAATTCTGTGATATTCATTAGTATTTGCTCTGAATGACTCCTGATTTCTAGCCGTTTCCCATAATGGGCCTTCTTTTCTACTTGTGGGACATCACCACATGTAGAAACAACTTTATACACTCTTCTCTGGACTTACGAAGCTATATACACTTGTCTTTCAACTGTTTTACAGTTGAATACTACTTTACAGTGAATTCTGTTGGTTTCAAACACTGGTTTCATGTGAACTAACTCTATTTCAAGGATTTGTGCAGTGTACAACATTCTTTCTAGACTAGAGACTTACATTTTGATGTCTTTTACAATTGTTCTCTCACTATTCTGTGATATTCATTAGTATTTGCTCTGAATGACTACTGATTTCTAGCCATTTCCCATAATGGGCCTTCTTTTCTACTTGTGGGAAATCACCACATGTAGAAACAACTTTATACACTCTTCTCTGAACTTGAGAAGCTATATACACTTGTCTTTCAACTGTTTTACAGTTGAATACTACTTTTCAGTGAATTCTAGTGGGTTGAAACACTGTTTTCTTGTGAAGTAACTCTATTTCAAGGATTTCTGTAGTGTATAGCATCCTTTCCAGACTAGAAACTTACATTTTGATGTCTTTTACACTTGTTCTCTCACTATTCTGTGATATTCATTAGTATTTGCTCTGAATGACTACTGATTTCTAGCTGTTTCCCATAATGGGCCTTCTTTTCTACTTGTGGGACTTCACCACATGTAGAAACAACTTTATACACTCTTTTCTGAACTTGAGAAGCTATATACACTTGCCTTTCAACTGTTTTACAGTTGAATACTTCTTTTCAGTAAATTCTGGTGGTTTCAAACACTGGTTTCATGTGAAGTAACTCTATTTCAAGGATTTGTGCAGTGTACAACATCCTTTCTAGACTAGAGACTTACATTTTGTTGTCTTTTACACTTGTTCTCTCACTATTCTGTGATATTCATTAGTATTTGCTCTGAATGACTACTGATTTCTAGCCGTTTCCTATAATGGGCCTTCTTTTCTACTCCTGGGACTTCACCACATGTAGAAACAACTTTATACACTCTTCTCTGAACTTGAGAAGCTATATACACTTGTCTTTCAACAGTTTTACAGTTGAATACTACTTTTCAGTGAATTCTAGTGGGTTGAAACACTGTTTTCTTGTGAAGTAACTCTATTTCAAGGATTTCTGCAGTGTACAACAACCTTTCTAGACTAGAGACTTACATTTTGATGTCTTTTACTCTTGTTCTCTCACTATTCTGTGATATTCATTAGTATTTCCTCTGAATGACTACTGATTTCTAGCTGTTTCCCATACTGGGCCTTCTTTTCTACTTGTGGGACTTCCCCACATGTAGAAACAACTTTATACACTCTTCTCTGGACTTACGAAGCTATATACACTTGTCTTTCAACTGTTTTACAGTTGAATACTACTTTACAGTGAATTCTGGTGGTTTCAAACACTGGTTTCATGTGAACTAACTCTATTTCAAGGATTTGTGCAGTGTACAACATCCTTTCTAGACTAGAGACTTACATTTTGATGTCTTTTACAATTGTTCTCTCACTATTCTGTGATATTCATTAGTATTTGCTCTGAATGACTACTGATTTCTAGCCATTTCCCATAATGGGCCTTCTTTTCTACTTGTGGGAAATCACCACATGTAGAAACAACTTTATACACTCTTCTCTGAACTTGAGAAGCTATATACACTTGTCTTTCAACTGTTTTACAGTTGAATACTACTTTTCAGTGAATTCTAATGGGTTGAAACACTGTTTTCTTGTGAAGTAACTCTATTTCAAGGATTTCTGTAGTGTATAGCATCCTTTCCAGACTAGAAACTTACATTTTGATGTCTTTTACACTTGTTCTCTCACTATTCTGTGATATTCATTAGTATTTGCTCTGAATGACTACTGATTTCTAGCTGTTTCCCATAATGGGCCTTCTTTTCTACTTGTGGGACTTCACCACATGTAGAAACAACTTTATACACTCTTCTCTGAACTTGAGAAGCTATATACACTTGCCTTTCAACTGTTTTACAGTTGAATACTACTTTTCAGTAAATTCTGGTGGTTTCAAACACTGGTTTCATGTGAAGTAACTCTATTTCAAGGATTTGTGCAGTGTACAACATCCTTTCTAGACTAGAGACTTACATTTTGTTGTCTTTTACACTTGTTCTCTCACTATTCTGTGATATTCATTAGTATTTGCTCTGAATGACTACTGATTTCTAGCCGTTTCCTATAATGGGCCTTCTTTTCTACTCCTGGACTTCACCACATGTAGAAACAACTTTATACACTCTTCTCGAAACTTGAGAAGCTATATACACTTGTCTTTCAACAGTTTTACAGTTGAATACTACTTTTCAGTGAATTCTAGTGGGTTGACACACTGTTTTCTTGTGAAGTAACTCTATTTCAAGGATTTCTGCAGTGTACAACAACCTTTCTAGACTAGAGACTTACATTTTGATGTCTTTTACTCTTGTTCTCTCACTATTCTGTGATATTCATTAGTATTTCCTCTGAATGACTACTGATTTCTAGCTGTTTCCCATAATGGGCCTTCTTTTCTACTTGTGGGACTTCACCACATGTAGAAACAACTTTATACACTCTTCTCTGGACTTACGAAGCTATATACACTTGTCTTTCAACTGTTTTACAGTTGAATACTACTTTACAGTAAATTCTGGTGGTTTCAAACACTGGTTTCATGTGAAGTAACTCTATTTCAAGGATTTGTGCAGTGTACAACATCCTTTCTAGACTAGAGACTTACATTTTGTTGTCTTTTACACTTGTTCTCTCACTATTCTGTGATATTCATGAGTATTTGCTCTGAATGACTACTATTTTTAGCCGATTCCTATAATGGGCCTTCTTTTCTACTTGTGGGACTTCACCACATGTAGAAACAACTTTATACACTCTTCTCTGGACTTGCAAAGCTATATAAACTTGTCTTTCAACTGTTTTACAGTTGAATACTACTTTTCAGTGAATTCTGGTGGTTTGAAACACTGGTTTCATGTGAACTAACTCTATTTCAAGTATTTCTGCAGTGTACAACATCCTTTCTAGACTAGACACTTTCATTTTGATGTCTTTACACTTGTTCTCTCACTATTCTGTGATATTCATTAGTATTTGCTCTGAATGACTACTGATTTCAAGCTGTTTCCCATAATAGGCCTTCTTTTCTACTTGTGGGACTTCCCCACATGTAGAAACAACTTTATACACTCTTCTCTGCACTTACGAAGCTATATAAACTTGTCTTTCAACTGTTTTACAGTTGAATACTACTCCTCAGTGAATTCTGGTGGTTTCAAACACTGGTTTCATGTGAACTAACTCTATTTCAAGGATTTCTGCAGTGTACAACATCCTTTCTAGACTAGAGACTTACATTTTGATGTCTTTTACACTTGTTCTCTCATAATTCTGTGATATTCATTAGTATTTGCTCTGAATGACTACTGATTTCTAGCCGTTTCCCATAATGGGCCTTCTTTTCTACTTGTGGGACATCACCACATGTAGAAACAACTTTATACACTCTTCTCTGGAATTACGAAGCTATATAAACTTGTCTTTCAACTGTTTTACAGTTAAATACTACTTTTCAGTGAATTCTCTTGGTTTGAAACACGGGTTTCATGTGAACTAACTCTATTTCAAGGATTTGTGCAGGGTACAACATCCTTTCTAGACTAGAGACTTACATTTTGATGTCTTTTACACTTGTTCTCTCACTATTCTGTGATATTCATTAGTATTTCTTCTGAATGACTACTGATTTACCCGTTTCCTATAATGGACCTTCTTTTCTACCTGTGGGACTTCACCACATGTAGAAACAACTTTATACAGTCTTCTCTGAACTTGAGAAGCTATATACACTTGTCTTTCAACAGTTTTACAGTTGAATACTACTTTTCAGTGAATTCTAGTGGGTTAAAACACTGTTTTCTTGTGAAGTAACTCTATTTCAAGTATATCTGTAGTGTATAACATCCATTCTAGACTAGAGACTTACATTTTGATGTCTTTTACACTTGTTCTATCATTATTCTGTGATATTCAGTAGTATTTGCTCTGAATGACTACTGATTTCTAGCTGTTTCCCATAATGGGCCTTCTTTTCTACTTGTGGGACTTCCCCACATGTAGAAACAACTTTATACACTCTTCTCTGGACTTGAGAAGCTATATACACTTGTCTTTCAACTGTTTTACAGTTGAATACTACTTTTCAGTGAATTCTAGTGTGTTGAAACACTGTTTTCTTGTGAAGTAACTCTATTTCAAGGATTTCTGTAGTGTATAGCATCCTTTCTAGACTAGAAACTTACATTTTGATGTCTTTTACACTTGTTCTCTCACTATTCTGTGATATTCATTAGTATTTGCTCTGAATGACTACTGATTTCTAGCTGTTTCCCATAATGGGCCTTCTTTTCTACTTGTGGGACTTCACCACATGTACAAACAACTTTATACACTCTTCTCTGAACTTGAGAAGCTATATACACTTGCCTTTCAACTGTTTTACAGTTGAATACTACTTTTCAGTAAATTCTGGTGGTTTCAAACACTGATTTCATGTGAAGTAACTCTATTTCAAGGATTTGTGCAGTGTACAACATCCTTTCTAGACTAGAGACTTACATTTTGTTGTGTTTTACACTTGTTCTCTCACTATTCTGTGATATTCATTAGTATTTGCTCTGAATGACTACTGATTTCTAGCCGTTTCCTATAATGGGCCTTCTTTTCTACTTGTGGGACTTCACCACATGTAGAAACAACTTTATACACTCTTCTCTGAACTTGAGAAGCTATATACACTTGTCTTTCAACAGTTTTACAGTTGAATACTACTTTTCAGTGAATTCTAGTGGGTTGAAACACTGTTTTCTTGTGAAGTAACTTTATTTCAAGGATTTCTGTAGTGTATAGCATCCTTTCTAGACTAGAAACTTACATTTTGATGTCTTTTACTCTTGTTCTCTCACTATTCTGTGATATTCATTAGTATTTGCTCTGAATGACTACTGATTTCTAGCTGTTTCCTATAATGGGCCTTCTATTCTACTTGTGGGACTTCACCACATGTAGAAACAACTTTACACACTCTTCTCTGAACTTGAGAAGCTATATACACGTGTCTTTCAACTGTTTTACAGTTGAATACTACTTTTCAGTGAATTCTGGTCGTTTCAAACACTGGTTTCATGTGAACTAACTCTATTTCAAGTATTTCTGCAGTGTACAACATCCTTTCTAGACTAGACACTTTCATTTTGATGTCTTTACACTTGTTCTCTCACTATTCTGTGATATTCATTAGTATTTGCTCTGAATGACTACTGATTTCTAGCCGTTTCCCATAATGGGCCTTCTTTTCTACTTGTGGGACATCACCACATGTAGAAACAACTTTATACACTCTTCTCTGAACTTGAGAAGCTATATACACTTGTCTTTCAACTGTTTTACAGTTGAATACTACTTTTCAGTGAATTCCGGTCGTTTCAAACACTGGTTTCATGTGAACTAACTCTATTTCAAGGATTTGTGCTGTGTACAACATCCTTTCTAGACTAGAGACTTACATTTTGTTGTCTTTTCCACTTGTTCTCTCACTATTCTGTGATATTCATTAGTATTTGCTCTGAATGACTACTGATTTCTAGCCGTTTCCTATAATGGGCCTTCTTTTCTACTTGTGGGACTTCACCACATGTAGAAACAACTTTATACACTCTTCTCTGAACTTGAGAAGCTATATACACTTGTCTTTCAACAATTTTACAGTTGAATACTACTTTTCAGTGAATTCTAGTGGGTTGAAACACTGTTTTCTTGTGAAGTAACTCTATTTCAAGGATTTCTGCAGTGTACAACAACCTTTCTAGTCTAGAGACTTACATTTTGATGTCTTTTACTCTTGTTCTCTCACTATTCTGTGATATTCATTAGTATTCGCTCTGAATGACTACTGATTTCTAGCTGTTTCCCATAATAGGCCTTCTTTTCTACTTGTGGGACTTCCCCACATGTAGAAACAACTTTATACACTCTTCTCTGCACTTACGAAGCTATATAAACTTGTCTTTCAACTGTTTTACAGTTGAATACTACTCCTCAGTGAATTCTGGTGGTTTCAAACACTGGTTTCATGTGAACTAACTCTATTTCAAGGATTTCTGCAGTGTACAACATCCTTTCTAGACTAGAGACTTACATTTTGATGTCTTTTACACTTGTTCTCTCATAATTCTGTGATATTCATTAGTATTTGCTCTGAATGACTCCTGATTTCTAGCCGTTTCCCATAATGGGCCTTCTTTTCTACTTGTGGGACATCACCACATGTAGAAACAACTTTATACACTCTTCTCTGGAATTACGAAGCTATATAAACTTGTCTTTCAACTGTTTTACAGTTAAATACTACTTTTCAGTGAATTCTCTTGGTTTGAAACACGGGTTTCATGTGAACTAACTCTATTTCAAGGATTTGTGCAGGGTACAACATCCTTTCTAGACTAGAGACTTACATTTTGATGTCTTTTACACTTGTTCTCTCACTATTCTGTGATATTCATTAGTATTTCTTCTGAATGACTACTGATTTACCCGTTTCCTATAATGGACCTTCTTTTCTACCTGTGGGACTTCACCACATGTAGAAACAACTTTATACAGTCTTCTCTGAACTTGAGAAGCTATATACACTTGTCTTTCAACAGTTTTACAGTTGAATACTACTTTTCAGTGAATTCTAGTGGGTTAAAACACTGTTTTCTTGTGAAGTAACTCTATTTCAAGTATATCTGTAGTGTATAACATCCATTCTAGACTAGAGACTTACATTTTGATGTCTTTTACACTTGTTCTATCATTATTCTGTGATATTCAGTAGTATTTGCTCTGAATGACTACTGATTTCTAGCTGTTTCCCATAATGGGCCTTCTTTTCTACTTGTGGGACTTCCCCACATGTAGAAACAACTTTATACACTCTTCTCTGGACTTGAGAAGCTATATACACTTGTCTTTCAACTGTTTTACAGTTGAATACTACTTTTCAGTGAATTCTAGTGTGTTGAAACACTGTTTTCTTGTGAAGTAACTCTATTTCAAGGATTTCTGTAGTGTATAGCATCCTTTCTAGACTAGAAACTTACATTTTGATGTCTTTTACACTTGTTCTCTCACTATTCTGTGATATTCATTAGTATTTGCTCTGAATGACTACTGATTTCTAGCTGTTTCCCATAATGGGCCTTCTTTTCTACTTGTGGGACTTCACCACATGTAGAAACAACTTTATACACTCTTCTCTGAACTTGAGAAGCTATATACACTTGTCTTTCAACAGTTTTACAGTTGAATACTACTTTTCAGTGAATTCTAGTGGGTTGAAACACTGTTTTCTTGTGAAGTAACTTTATTTCAAGGATTTCTGTAGTGTATAGCATCCTTTCTAGACTAGAAACTTACATTTTGATGTCTTTTACTCTTGTTCTCTCACTATTCTGTGATATTCATTAGTATTTGCTCTGAATGACTACTGATTTCTAGCTGTTTCCTATAATGGGCCTTCTATTCTACTTGTGGGACTTCACCACATGTAGAAACAACTTTACACACTCTTCTCTGAACTTGAGAAGCTATATACACGTGTCTTTCAACTGTTTTACAGTTGAATACTACTTTTCAGTGAATTCTGGTCGTTTCAAACACTGGTTTCATGTGAACTAACTCTATTTCAAGTATTTCTGCAGTGTACAACATCCTTTCTAGACTAGACACTTTCATTTTGATGTCTTTACACTTGTTCTCTCACTATTCTGTGATATTCATTAGTATTTGCTCTGAATGACTACTGATTTCTAGCCGTTTCCCATAATGGGCCTTCTTTTCTACTTGTGGGACATCACCACATGTAGAAACAACTTTATACACTCTTCTCTGAACTTGAGAAGCTATATACACTTGTCTTTCAACTGTTTTACAGTTGAATACTACTTTTCAGTGAATTCCGGTCGTTTCAAACACTGGTTTCATGTGAACTAACTCTATTTCAAGGATTTGTGCAGTGTACAACATCCTTTCTAGACTAGAGACTTACATTTTGTTGTCTTTTCCACTTGTTCTCTCACTATTCTGTGATATTCATTAGTATTTGCTCTGAATGACTACTGATTTCTAGCCGTTTCCTATAATGGGCCTTCTTTTCTACTTGTGGGACTTCACCACATGTAGAAACAACTTTATACACTCTTCTCTGAACTTGAGAAGCTATATACACTTGTCTTTCAACAATTTTACAGTTGAATACTACTTTTCAGTGAATTCTAGTGGGTTGAAACACTGTTTTCTTGTGAAGTAACTCTATTTCAAGGATTTCTGCAGTGTACAACAACCTTTCTAGTCTAGAGACTTACATTTTGATGTCTTTTACTCTTGTTCTCTCACTATTCTGTGATATTCATTAGTATTTGCTCTGAATGACTACTGATTTCTAGCTGTTTCCCATAATGGGCCTTCTTTTCTACTTGTGGGATTTCCCCACATGTAGAAACAACTTTATACACTCTTCTCTGGAATTACGAAGCTATATACACTTGTCTTTCAACTGTTTTACAGTTGAATACTACTTTACAGTGAATTCTGGTGGTTTCAAACACTGGTTTCATGTGAACTAACTCTATTTCAAGGATTTGTGCAGTGTACAACATCCTTTCTAGACTAGAGACTTACATTTTGATGTCTTTTACACTTGTTCTCTCACTATTCTGTGATATTCATTACTATTTGCTCTGAATGTCTACTGATTTCTAGCCATTTCCCATAATGGGCCTTCTTTTCTACTTGTGGGAAATCACCACATGTAGAAACAACTTTATACACTCTTCTCTGAACTTGAGAAGCTATATACACTTGTCTTTCAACTGTTTTACAGTTGAATACTACTTTTCAGTGAATTCTAGTGGGTTGAAACACTGTTTTCTTGTGAAGTAACTTTATTTCAAGGATTTCTGTAGTGTATAGCATCCTTTCTAGACTAGAAACTTACATTTTGATGTCTTTTACACTTGTTCTCTCACTATTCTGTGATATTCATTAGTATTTGCTCTGAATGACTACTGATTTCTAGCTGTTTCCCATAATGGGCCTTCTTTTCTACTTGTGGGACTTCACCACATGTAGAAACAACTTTATACACTCTTCTCTGAACTTGAGAAGCTATATACACTTGTCTTTCAACAGTTTTACAGTTGAATACTACTTTTCAGTGAATTCTAGTGGGTTGAAACACTGTTTTCTTGTGAAGTAACTCTATTTCAAGGATTTCTGCAGTGTACAACAACCTTTCTAGACTAGAGACTTACATTTTGATGTCTTTTACTCTTGTTCTCTCACTATTCTGTGATATTCATTAGTATTTGCTCTGAATGACTACTGATTTCTAGCTGTTTCCTATAATGGGCCTTCTATTCTACTTGTGGGACTTCACCACATGTAAAAACAACTTTACACACTCTTCTCTGAACTTGAGAAGCTATATACACTTGTCTTTCAACTGTTTTACAGTTGAATACTACTTTTCAGTGAATTCTAGTGGGTTGAAACACTGTTTTCTTGTGAAGTAACTCTATTTCAAGGATTTCTGCAGTGTACAACAACCTTTCTAGACTAGAGACTTACATTTTGATGTCTTTTACTCTTGTTCTCTCACTATTCTGTGATATTCATTAGTATTTGCTCTGAATGACTACTGATTTCTAGATGTTTCCTATAATGGGCCTTCTATTCTACTTGTGGGACTTCACCACATGTAGAAACAACTTTACACACTCTTCTCTGAACTTGAGAAGCTATATACACGTGTCTTTCAACTGTTTTACAGTTGAATACTACTTTTCAGTGAATTCTGGTCGTTTCAAACACTCGTTTCATGTGAACTAACTCTATTTCAAGTATTTCTGCAGTGTACAACATCCTTTCTAGACTAGACACTTTCATTTTGATGTCTTTACACTTGTTCTCTCACTATTCTGTGATATTCATTAGTATTTGCTCTGAATGTCTACTGATTTCTAGCCATTTCCCATAATGGGCCTTCTTTTCTACTTGTGGGAAATCACCACATGTAGAAACAACTTTATACACTCTTCTCTGAACTTGAGGAGCTATATACACTTGTCTTTCAACTGTTTTACAGTTGAATACTACTTTTCAGTGAATTCTAGTGGGTTGAAACACTGTTTTCTTGTGAAGTAACTTTATTTCAAGGATTTCTGTAGTGTATAGCATCCTTTCTAGACTAGAAACTTACATTTTGATATCTTTTACACTTGTTCTCTCACTATTCTGTGATATTCATTAGTATTTGCTCTGAATGACTACTGATTTCTAGCTGTTTCCCATAATGGGCCTTCTTTTCTACTTGTAGGACTTCACCACATGTAGAAACAACTTTATACACTCTTCTCTGAACTTGAGAAGCTATATACACTTGCCTTTCAACTGTTTTACAGTTGAATACTACTTTTCAGTAAATTCTGGTGGTTTCAAACACTGGTTTCATGTGAAGTAACTCTATTTCAAGGATTTGTGCAGTGTACAACATCCTTTCTAGACTAGAGACTTACATTTTGTTGTCTTTTACACTTGTTCTCTCACTATTCTGTGATATTCATTAGTATTTGCTCTGAATGACTACTGATTTCTAGCCGTTTCCTATAATGGGCCTTCTTTTCTACTTGTGGGACTTCACCACATGTAGAAACAACTTTATACACTCTTCTCTGAACTTGAGAAGCTATATACACTTGTCTTTCAACAGTTTTACATTTGAATACTACTTTTCAGTGAATTCTAGTGGGTTGAAACACTGTTTTCTTGTGAAGTAACTCTATTTCAAGGATTTCTGCAGTGTACAACAACCTTTCTAGACTAGAGACTTACATTTTGATGTCTTTTACTCTTGTTATCTCACTATTCTGTGATATTCATTAGTATTTGCTCTGAATGACTACTGATTTCTAGCTGTTTCCTATAATGGGCCTTCTATTCTACTTGTGGGACTTCACCACATGTAGAAACAACTGTACACACTCTTCTCTGAACTTGAGAAGCTATATACACGTGTCTTTCAACTGTTTTACAGTTGAATACTACTTTTCAGTGAATTCTGGTCGTTTCAAACACTGGTTTCATGTGAACTAACTCTATTTCAAGTATTTCTGCAGTGTACAACATCCTTTCTAGACTAGACACTTTCATTTTGATGTCTTTACACTTGTTCTCTCACTACTCTGTGATATTCATTAGTATTTGCTCTGAATGACTACTGATTTCTAGCCGTTTCCTATAATGGGCCTTCTTTTCTACTTGAGGGACTTCACCACATGTAGAAACAACTTTATACACTCTTCTCTGAACTTGAGAAGCTATATACACTTGTCTTTCAACTGTTTTACAGTTGAATACTACTTTTCAGTGAATTCCGGTCGTTTCAAACACTGGTTTCATGTGAACTAACTCTATTTCAAGGATTTGTGCAGTGTACAACATCCTTTCTAGACTAGAGACTTACATTTTGTTGTCTTTTCCACTTGTTCTCTCACTATTCTGTGATATTCATTAGTATTTGCTCTGAATGACTACTGATTTCTAGCCGTTTCCTATAATGGGCCTTCTTTTCTACTTGTGGGACTTCACCACATGTAGAAACAACTTTATACACTCTTCTCTGAACTTGAGAAGCTATATACACTTGTCTTTCAACTGTTTTACAGTTGAATACTACTTTTCAGTGAATTCTAGTGGGTTGAAACACTGTTTTCTTGTGAAGTAACTCTATTTCAAGGATTTCTGCAGTGTACAACAACCTTTCTAGACTAGAGACTTACATTTTGATGTCTTTTACACTTGTTCTCTCATTATTCTCTGATATTCATTAGTATTTGCTCTGAATGACTACTGATTTCTAGCTGTTTCCCATAAAGGGCCTTCTTTTCTACTTGTGGGACTTCACCACATGTAGAAACAACTTTATACACTCTTCTCTGAACTTGAGAAGCTATATACACTTGTCTTTCAACTGTTTTACAGTTGAGTACTACTTTTCAGTGAATTCTGGTGGTTTCAAACACTGGTTTCATGTGAACTAACTCTATTTCAAGGATTTCTGCAGTGTACAACATCCTTTGTAGAGAAGACACATTCATTTTGATGTCTTTTACACTTGTTCTCTCATTATTCTCTGATATTCATTAGTATTTGCTCTGAATGACTACTGATTTCTAGCTGTTTCCCATAAAGGGCCTTCTTTTCTACTTGTGGGACTTCACCACATGTAGAAACAACTTTATACACTCTTCTCTGAACTTGAGAAGCTATATGCACTTGTCTTTCAACTGTTTTACAGTTGAGTACTACTTTTCAGTGAATTCTGGTGGTTTCAAACACTGGTTTCATGTGAACTAACTCTATTTCAAGGATTTCTGCAGTGTACAACATCCTTTGTAGAGAAGACACATTCATTTTGATGTCTTTTACACTTGTTCTCTCACTATTCTGTGATATTCATTAGTATTTGCTCTGAATGACTACTGATTTCTAGCCGTTTCCCATAATGGGCCTTCTTTTCTACTTGTGGGACATCACCACATGTAGAAACAACTTTATACACTCTTCTCTGAACTTGAGAAGCTATATACACTTGTCTTTCAACTGTTTTACAGTTGAATACTACTTTTCAGTGAATTCTGGTCGTTTCAAACACTGGTTTCATGTGAACTAACTCTATTTCAAGGATTTGTGCAGTGTACAACATCCTTTCTAGACTAGAGACTTACATTTTGATGTCTTTTACACTTGTTCTCTCACTATTCTGTGATATTCATTAGTATTTGCTCTGAATGTCTACTGATTTCTAGCCATTTCCCATAATGGGCCTTCTTTTCTACTTTTGGGAAATCACCACATGTAGAAACAACTTTATACACTCTTCTCTGAACTTGAGAAGCTATATACACTTGTCTTTCAACTGTTTTACAGTTGAATACTACTTTTCAGTGAATTCTAGTGGGTTGAAACACTGTTTTCTTGTGAAGTAACTTTATTTCACGGATTTCTGTAGTGTATAGCATCCTTTCTAGACTAGAAACTTACATTTTGATGTCTTTTACACTTGTTCTCTCAGTATTCTGTGATATTCATTAGTATTTGCTCTGAATGACTACTGATTTCTAGCTGTTTCCCATAATGGGCCTTCTTTTCTACTTGTGGGACTTCACCACATGTAGAAACAACTTTATACACTCTTCTCTGAACTTGAGAAGCTATATACACTTGCCTTTCAACTGTTTTACAGTTGAATACTACTTTTCAGTAAATTCTGGTGGTTTCAAACACTGGTTTCATGTGAAGTAACTCTATTTCAAGAATTTGTGCAGTGTACAACATCCTTTCTAGACTAGACACTTTCATTTTGATGTCTTTACACTTTTTCTCTCACTACACTGTGATATTCATTAGTATTTGCTCTGAATGACTACTGATTTCTAGCCGTTTCTCATAATGGGCCTTCTTTTCTACTTGTGGGACATCACCACATGTAGAAACAACTTTATACACTCTTCTCTGAACTTGAGAAGCTATATACACTTGTCTTTCAACAGTTTTACAGTTGAATACTACTTTTCAGTGAATTCTAGTGGGTTGAAACACTGTTTTCTTGTGAAGTAACTCTATTTCAAGGATTTCTGCAGTGTACAACAACCTTTCTAGACTAGAGACTTACATTTTGATGTCTTTTACTCTTGTTCTCTCACTATTCTGTGATATTCATTAGTATTTGCTCTGAATGACTACTGATTTCTAGCTGTTTCCTATAATGGGCCTTCTATTCTACTTGTGGAACTTCACCACATGTAGAAACAACTTTACACACTCTTCTCTGAACTTGAGAAGCTATATACACGTGTCTTTCAACTCTTTTACAGTTGAATACTACTTTTCAGTGAATTCTGGTCGTTTCAAACACTAGTTTCATGTGAACTAACTCTATTTCATGTATTTCTGCAGTGTACAACATCCTTTCTAGACTAGACACTTTCATTTTGATGTCTTTACACTTTTTCTCTCACTACTCTGTGATATTCATTAGTATTTGCTCTGAATGACTACTGATTTCTAGCCGTTTCCCATAATGGGCCTTCTTTTCTACTTGTGGGACATCACCACATGTAGAAACAACTTTATACACTCTTCTCTGAACTTGAGAAGCTATATACACTTGTCTTTCAACTGTTTTACAGTTGAATACTACTTTTCAGTGAATTCCGGTCGTTTCAAACACTGGTTTCATGTGAACTAACTCTATTTCAAGGATTTGTGCAGTGTACAACATCCTTTCTAGACTAGAGACTTACATTTTGTTGTCTTTTCCACTTGTTCTCTCACTATTCTGTGATATTCATTAGTATTTGCTCTGAATGACTACTGATTTCTAGCCGTTTCCTATAATGGGCCTTCTTTTCTACTTGTGGGACTTCACCACATGTAGAAACAACTTTATACACTCTTCTCTGAACTTGAGAAGCTATATACACTTGTCTTTCAACTGTTTTACAGTTGAATACTACTTTTCAGTGAATTCTAGTGGGTTGAAACACTGTTTTCTTGTGAAGTAACTCTATTTCAAGGATTTCTGCAGTGTACAACAACCTTTCTAGACTAGAGACTTACATTTTGATGTCTTTTACACTTGTTCTCTCATTATTCTCTGATATTCATTAGTATTTGCTCTGAATGACTACTGATTTCTAGCTGTTTCCCATAAAGGGCCTTCTTTTCTACTTGTGGGACTTCACCACATGTAGAAACAACTTTATACACTCTTCTCTGAACTTGAGAAGCTATATACACTTGTCTTTCAACTGTTTTACAGTTGAGTACTACTTTTCAGTGAATTCTGGTGGTTTCAAACACTGGTTTCATGTGAACTAACTCTATTTCAAGGATTTCTGCAGTGTACAACATCCTTTGAAGAGAAGACACATTCATTTTGATGTCTTTTACACTTGTTCTCTCATTATTCTCTGATATTCATTAGTATTTGCTCTGAATGACTACTGATTTCTAGCTGTTTCCCATAAAGGGCCTTCTTTTCTACTTGTGGGACTTCACCACATGTAGAAACAACTTTATACACTCTTCTCTGAACTTGAGAAGCTATATGCACTTGTCTTTCAACTGTTTTACAGTTGAGTACTACTTTTCAGTGAATTCTGGTGGTTTCAAACACTGGTTTCATGTGAACTAACTCTATTTCAAGGATTTCTGCAGTGTACAACATCCTTTGTAGAGAAGACACATTCATTTTGATGTCTTTTACACTTGTTCTCTCACTATTCTGTGATATTCATTAGTATTTGCTCTGAATGACTACTGATTTCTAGCCGTTTCCCATAATGGGCCTTCTTTTCTACTTGTGGGACATCACCACATGTAGAAACAACTTTATACACTCTTCTCTGAACTTGAGAAGCTATATACACTTGTCTTTCAACTGTTTTACAGTTGAATACTACTTTTCAGTGAATTCTGGTCGTTTCAAACACTGGTTTCCTGTGAACTAACTCTATTTCAAGGATTTGTGCAGTGTACAACATCCTTTCTAGACTAGAGACTTACATTTTGATGTCTTTTACACTTGTTCTCTCACTATTCTGTGATATTCATTAGTATTTGCTCTGAATGTCTACTGATTTCTAGCCATTTCCCATAATGGGCCTTCTTTTCTACTTTTGGGAAATCACCACATGTAGAAACAACTTTATACACTCTTCTCTGAACTTGAGAAGCTATATACACTTGTCTTTCAACTGTTTTACAGTTGAATACTACTTTTCAGTGAATTCTAGTGGGTTGAAACACTGTTTTCTTGTGAAGTAACTTTATTTCAAGGATTTCTGTAGTGTATAGCATCCTTTCTAGACTAGAAACTTACATTTTGATGTCTTTTACACTTGTTCTCTCACTATTCTGTGATATTCATTAGTATTTGCTCTGAATGACTACTGATTTCTAGCTGTTTCCCATAATGGGCCTTCTTTTCTACTTGTGGGACTTCACCACATGTAGAAACAACTTTATACACTCTTCTCTGAACTTGAGAAGCTATACACACTTGCCTTTCAACTGTTTTACAGTTGAATACTACTTTTCAGTAAATTCTGGTGGTTTCAAACACTGGTTTCATGTGAAGTAACTCTATTTCAAGGATTTGTGCAGTGTACAACATCCTTTCTAGACTAGAGACTTACATTTTGTTGTCTTTTACACTTGTTCTCTCACTATTCTGTGATATTCATTAGTATTTGCTCTGAATGACTACTGATTTCTAGCCGTTTCCCATAATGGGCCTTCTTTTCTACTTGTGGGACATCACCACATGTAGAAACAACTTTATACACTCTTCTCTGAACTTGAGAAGCTATATACACTTGTCTTTCAACTGTTTTACAGTTGAATACTACTTTTCAGTGAATTCCGGTCGTTTCAAACACTGGTTTCATGTGAACTAACTCTATTTCAAGGATTTGTGCAGTGTACAACATCCTTTCTAGACTAGAGACTTACATTTTGTTGTCTTTTCCACTTGTTCTCTCACTATTCTGTGATATTCATTAGTATTTGCTCTGAATGACTACTGATTTCTAGCCGTTTCATATAATGGGCCTTCTTTTCTACTTGTGGGACTTCACCACATGTAGAAACAACTTTATACACTCTTCTCTGAACTTGAGAAGCTATATACACTTGTCTTTCAACTGTTTTACAGTTGAATACTACTTTTCAGTGAATTCTAGTGGGTTGAAACACTGTTTTCTTGTGAAGTAACTCTATTTCAAGGATTTCTGCAGTGTACAACAACCTTTCTAGACTAGAGACTTACATTTTGATGTCTTTTACACTTGTTCTCTCATTATTCTCTGATATTCATTAGTATTTGCTCTGAATGACTACTGATTTCTAGCTGTTTCCCATAAAGGGCCTTCTTTTCTACTTGTGGGACTTCACCACATGTAGAAACAACTTTATACACTCTTCTCTGAACTTGAGAAGCTATATACACTTGTCTTTCAACTGTTTTACAGTTGAGTACTACTTTTCAGTGAATTCTGGTGGTTTCAAACACTGGTTTCATGTGAACTAACTCTATTTCAAGGATTTCTGCAGTGTACAACATTCTTTGAAGAGAAGACACATTCATTTTGATGTCTTTTACACTTGTTCTCTCATTATTCTCTGATATTCATTAGTATTTGCTCTGAATGACTACTGATTTCTAGCTGTTTCCCATAAAGGGCCTTCTTTTCTACTTGTGGGACTTCACCACATGTAGAAACAACTTTATACACTCTTCTCTGAACTTGAGAAGCTATATGCACTTGTCTTTCAACTGTTTTACAGTTGAGTACTACTTTTCAGTGAATTCTGGTGGTTTCAAACACTGGTTTCATGTGAACTAACTCTATTTCAAGGATTTCTGCAGTGTACAACATCCTTTGTAGAGAAGACACATTCATTTTGATGTCTTTTACACTTGTTCTCTCACTATTCTGTGATATTCATTAGTATTTGCTCTGAATGACTACTGATTTCTAGCCGTTTCCCATAATGGGCCTTCTTTTCTACTTGTGGGACATCACCACATGTAGAAACAACTTTATACACTCTTCTCTGAACTTGAGAAGCTATATACACTTGTCTTTCAACTGTTTTACAGTTGAATACTACTTTTCAGTGAATTCTGGTCGTTTCAAACACTGGTTTCCTGTGAACTAACTCTATTTCAAGGATTTGTGCAGTGTACAACATCCTTTCTAGACTAGAGACTTACATTTTGATGTCTTTTACACTTGTTCTCTCACTATTCTGTGATATTCATTAGTATTTGCTCTGAATGTCTACTGATTTCTAGCCATTTCCCATAATGGGCCTTCTTTTCTACTTTTGGGAAATCACCACATGTAGAAACAACTTTATACACTCTTCTCTGAACTTGAGAAGCTATATACACTTGTCTTTCAACTGTTTTACAGTTGAATACTACTTTTCAGTGAATTCTAGTGGGTTGAAACACTGTTTTCTTGTGAAGTAACTTTATTTCAAGGATTTCTGTAGTGTATAGCATCCTTTCTAGACTAGAAACTTACATTTTGATGTCTTTTACACTTGTTCTCTCACTATTCTGTGATATTCATTAGTATTTGCTCTGAATGACTACTGATTTCTAGCTGTTTCCCATAATGGGCCTTCTTTTCTACTTGTGGGACTTCACCACATGTAGAAACAACTTTATACACTCTTCTCTGAACTTGAGAAGCTATACACACTTGCCTTTCAACTGTTTTACAGTTGAATACTACTTTTCAGTAAATTCTGGTGGTTTCAAACACTGGTTTCATGTGAAGTAACTCTATTTCAAGGATTTGTGCAGTGTACAACATCCTTTCTAGACTAGAGACTTACATTTTGTTGTCTTTTACACTTGTTCTCTCACTATTCTGTGATATTCATTAGTATTTGCTCTGAATGACTACTGATTTCTAGCCGTTTCCCATAATGGGCCTTCTTTTCTACTTGTGGGACATCACCACATGTAGAAACAACTTTATACACTCTTCTCTGAACTTGAGAAGCTATATACACTTGTCTTTCAACTGTTTTACAGTTGAATACTACTTTTCAGTGAATTCCGGTCGTTTCAAACACTGGTTTCATGTGAACTAACTCTATTTCAAGGATTTGTGCAGTGTACAACATCCTTTCTAGACTAGAGACTTACATTTTGTTGTCTTTTCCACTTGTTCTCTCACTATTCTGTGATATTCATTAGTATTTGCTCTGAATGACTACTGATTTCTAGCCGTTTCATATAATGGGCCTTCTTTTCTACTTGTGGGACTTCACCACATGTAGAAACAACTTTATACACTCTTCTCTGAACTTGAGAAGCTATATACACTTGTCTTTCAACTGTTTTACAGTTGAATACTACTTTTCAGTGAATTCTAGTGGGTTGAAACACTGTTTTCTTGTGAAGTAACTCTATTTCAAGGATTTCTGCAGTGTACAACAACCTTTCTAGACTAGAGACTTACATTTTGATGTCTTTTACACTTGTTCTCTCATTATTCTGTGATATTCATTAGTATTTGCTCTGAATGACTACTGATTTCTAGCTGTTTCCCATAAAGGGCCTTCTTTTCTACTTGTGGGACTTCACCACATGTAGAAACAACTTTAAACACTCTTCTCTGAACTTGAGAAGCTATATACACTTGTCTTTCAACTGTTTTACAGTTGAATACTACTTTTCAGTAAATTCTGGTGGTTTCAAACACTGGTTTCATGTGAAGTAACTCTATTTCAAGGATTTGTGCAGTGTACAACATCCTTTCTAGACTAGAGACTTACATTTTGTTGTCTTTTACACTTGTTCTCTCACTATTCTGTGATATTCATTAGTATTTGCTCTGAATGACTACTATTTTCTAGCCGTTTCCTATAATGGGCCTTCTTTTCTACTTGTGGGACTTCACCACATGTAGAAACAACTTTATACACTCTTCTCTGGACTTGCGAAGCTATATAAACTTGTCTTTCAACTGTTTTACAGTTGAATACTACTTTTCAGTGAATTCTGGTGGTTTGAAACACGGGTTTCATGTGAACTAACTCTATTTCAAGGATTTGTGCAGGGTACAACATCCTTTCTAGACTAGAGACTTACATTTTGATGTCTTTTACACTTGTTCTCTCACTATTCTGTGATATTCATTAGTATTTCTTCTGAATGACTACTGATTTCTACCCGTTTCCTATAATGGACCTTCTTTTCTACCTGTGGGACTTCACCACATGTAGAAACAACTTTATACAGTCTTCTCTGAACTTGAGAAGCTATATACACTTGTCTTTCAACAGTTTTACAGTTGAATACTACTTTTCAGTGAATTCTAGTGGGTTAAAACACTGTTTTCTTGTGAAGTAACTCTATTTCAAGGATATCTGTAGTGTATAACATCCATTCTAGACTAGAGACTTACATTTTGATGTCTTTTACACTTGTTCTATCACTATTCTGTGATATTCAGTAGTATTTGCTCTGAATGACTACTGATTTCTAGCTGTTTCCCATAATGGGCCTTCTTTTCTACTTGTGGGACTTCCCCACATGTAGAAACAACTTTTTACACTCTTCTCTGGACTTGAGAAGCTATATACACTTGTCTTTCAACTGTTTTACAGTTGAATACTACTTTACAGTGAATTCTGGTGGTTTCAAACACTGGTTTCATGTGAACTAACTCTATTTCAAGGATTTGTGCAGTGTACAACATCCTTTCTAGACTAGAGACTTACATTTTGATGTCTTTTACAATTGTTCTCTCACTATTCTGTGATATTCATTAGTATTTGTTCTGAATGACTACTGATTTCTAGCCATTTCCCATAATGGGCCTGCTTTTCTACTTGTGGGAAATCACCACATGTAGAAACAACTTTATACACTCTTCTCTGAACTTGAGAAGCTATATACACTTGTCTTTCAACTGTTTTACAGTTGAATACTACTTTTCAGTGAATTCTAGTGTGTTGAAACACTGTTTTCTTGTGAAGTAACTCTATTTCAAGGATTTCTGTAGTGTATAGCATCCTTTCTAGACTAGAAACTTACATTTTGATGTCTTTTACACTTGTTCTCTCACTATTCTGTGATATTCATTAGTATTTGCTCTGAATGACTACTGATTTCTAGCTGTTTCCCATAATGGGCCTTCTTTTCTACTTGTGGGACTTCACCACATGTAGAAACAACTTTATACACTCTTCTCTGAACTTGAGAAGCTATATACACTTGCCTTTCAACTGTTTTACAGTTGAATACTACTTTTTAGTAAATTCTGGTGCTTTCAAACACTGGTTTCATGTGAAGTAACTCTATTTCAAGGATTTGTGCAGTGTACAACATCCTTTCTAGACTAGAGACTTACATTTTGTTGTCTTTTACACTTGTTCTCTCACTATTCTGTGATATTCATTAGTATTTGCTCTGAATGACTACTGATTTCTAGCCGTTTCCTATAATGGGCCTTCTTTTCTACTTGTCGGACTTCACCACATGTAGAAACAACTTTATACACTCTTCTCTGAACTTGAGAAGCTATATACACTTGTCTTTCAACAGTTTTACAGTTGAATACTACTTTTCAGTGAATTCTAGTGGGTTGAAACACTGTTTTCTTGTGAAGTAACTCTATTTCAAGGATTTCTGCAGTGTACAACAACCTTTCTAGACTAGAGACTTACATTTTGATGTCTTTTACTCTTGTTCTCTCACTATTCTGTGATATTCATTAGTATTTGCTCTGAATGACTACTGATTTCTAGCTGTTTCCTATAATGGGCCTTCTATTCTACTTGTGGGACTTCACCACATGTAGAAACAACTGTACACACTCATCTCTGAACTTGAGAAGCTATATACACGTGTCTTTCAACTGTTTTACAGTTGAATACTACTTTTCAGTGAATTCTGGTCCTTTCAAACACTGGTTTCATGTGAACTAACTCTATTTCAAGTATTTCTGCAGTGTACAACATCCTTTCTAGACTAGACACTTTCATTTTGATGTCGTTACACTTGTTCTCTCACTACTCTGTGATATTCATTAGTATTTGCTCTGAATGACTACTGATTTCTAGCCGTTTCCCATAATGGGCCTTCTTTTCTACTTGTGGGACATCACCACGTGTAGAAACAACTTTATACACTCTTCTCTGAACTTGAGAAGCTATATACACTTGTCTTTCAACTGTTTTACAGTTGAATACTACTTTTCAGTGAATTCCGGTCGTTTCAAACACTGGTTTCATGTGAACTAACTCTATTTCAAGGATTTGTGCAGTGTACAACATCCTTTCTAGACTAGAGACTTACATTTTGTTGTCTTTTCCACTTGTTCTCTCACTATTCTGTGATATTCATTAGTATTTGCTCTGAATGACTACTGATTTCTAGCCGTTTCCTATAATGGGCCTTCTTTTCTACTTGTGGGACTTCACCACATGTAGAAACAACTTTATACACTCTTCTCTGAACTTGAGAAGCTATATACACTTGTCTTTCAACTGTTTTACAGTTGAATACTACTTTTCAGTGAATTCTAGTGGGTTGAAACACTGTTTTCTTGTGAAGTAACTCTATTTCAAGGATTTCTGCAGTGTACAACAACCTTTCTAGACTAGAGACTTACATTTTGATGTCTTTTACACTTGTTCTCTCATTATTCTGTGATATTCATTAGTATTTGCTCTGAATGACTACTGATTTCTAGCTGTTTCCCATAAAGGGCCTTCTTTTCTACTTGTGGGACTTCACCACATGTAGAAACAACTTTATACACTCTTCTCTGAACTTGAGAAGCTATATACACTTGTCTTTCAACTGTTTTACAGTTGAATACTACTTTTCAGTAAATTCTGGTGGTTTCAAACACTGGTTTCATGTGAAGTAACTCTATTTCAAGGATTTGTGCAGTGTACAACATCCTTTCTAGACTAGAGACTTACATTTTGTTGTCTTTTACACTTGTTCTCTCACTATTCTGTGATATTCATTAGTATTTGCTCTGAATGACTACTATGTTCTAGCCGTTTCCTATAATGGGCCTTCTTTTCTACTTGTGGGACTTCACCACATGTAGAAACAACTTTATACACTCTTCTCTGGACTTGCGAAGCTATATAAACTTGTCTTTCAACTGTTTTACAGTTGAATACTACTTTTCAGTGAATTCTGGTGGTTTGAAACACGGGTTTCATGTGAACTAACTCTATTTCAAGGATTTGTGCAGGGTACAACATCCTTTCTAGACTAGAGACTTACATTTTGATGTCTTTTACACTTGTTCTCTCACTATTCTGTGATATTCATTAGTATTTCTTCTGAATGACTACTGATTTCTACCCGTTTCCTATAATGGACCTTCTTTTCTACCTGTGGGACTTCACCACATGTAGAAACAACTTTATACAGTCTTCTCTGAACTTGAGAAGCTATATACACTTGTCTTTCAACAGTTTTACAGTTGAATACTACTTTTCAGTGAATTCTAGTGGGTTAAAACACTGTTTTCTTGTGAAGTAACTCTATTTCAAGGATATCTGTAGTGTATAACATCCATTCTAGACTAGAGACTTACATTTTGATGTCTTTTACACTTGTTCTATCACTATTCTGTGATATTCAGTAGTATTTGCTCTGAATGACTACTGATTTCTAGCTGTTTCCCATAATGGGCCTTCTTTTCTACTTGTGGGACTTCCCCACATGTAGAAACAACTTTATACACTCTTCTCTGGACTTGAGAAGCTATATACACTTGTCTTTCAACTGTTTTACAGTTGAATACTACTTTACAGTGAATTCTGGTGGTTTCAAACACTGGTTTCATGTGAACTAACTCTATTTCAAGGATTTGTGCAGTGTACAACATCCTTTCTAGACTAGAGACTTACATTTTGATGTCTTTTACAATTGTTCTCTCACTATTCTGTGATATTCATTAGTATTTGCTCTGAATGACTACTGATTTCTAGCCGTTTCCTATAATGGGCCTTCTTTTCTACTTGTGGGACTTCACCACATGTAGAAACAACTTTATACACTCTTCTCTGAACTTGAGAAGCTATATACACTTGTCTTTCAACAGTTTTACAGTTGAATACTACTTTTCAGTGAATTCTAGTGGGTTGAAACACTGTTTTCTTGTGAAGTAACTTTATTTCAAGGATTTCTGTAGTGTATAGCATCCTTTCTAGACTAGAAACTTACATTTTGATGTCTTTTACTCTTGTTCTCTCACTATTCTGTGATATTCATTAGTATTTGCTCTGAATGACTACTGATTTCTAGCTGTTTCCTATAATGGGCCTTCTATTCTACTTGTGGGACTTCACCACATGTAGAAACAACTTTACACACTCTTCTCTGAACTTGAGAAGCTATATACACGTGTCTTTCAACTGTTTTACAGTTGAATACTACTTTTCAGTGAATTCTGGTCGTTTCAAACACTGGTTTCATGTGAACTAACTCTATTTCAAGTATTTCTGCAGTGTACAACATCCTTTCTAGACTAGACACTTTCATTTTGATGTCTTTACACTTGTTCTCTCACTATTCTGTGATATTCATTAGTATTTGCTCTGAATGACTACTGATTTCTAGCCGTTTCCCATCATGGGCCTTCTTTTCTACTTGTGGGACATCACCACATGTAGAAACAACTTTATACACTCTTCTCTGAACTTGAGAAGCTATATACACTTGTCTTTCAACTGTTTTACAGTTGAATACTACTTTTCAGTGAATTCCGGTCGTTTCAAACACTGGTTTCATGTGAAGTAACTCTATTTCAAGGATTTGTGCAGTGTACAACATCCTTTCTAGACTAGAGACTTACATTTTGTTGTCTTTTACACTTGTTCTCTCACTATTCTGTGATATTCATTAGTATTTGCTCTGAATGACTACTGATTTCTAGCCGTTTCCTATAATGGGCCTTCTTTTCTACTTGTGGGACTTCACCACATGTAGAAACAACTTTATACACTCTTCTCTGAACTTGAGAAGCTATATACACTTGTCTTTCAACAGTTTTACAGTTGAATACTACTTTTCAGTGAATTCTAGTGGGTTGAAACACTGTTTTCTTGTGAAGTAACTCTATTTCAAGGATTTCTGCAGTGTACAACAACCTTTCTAGACTAGAGACTTACATTTTGATGTCTTTTACTCTTGTTCTCTCACTATTCTGTGATATTCATTAGTATTTGCTCTGAATGACTACTGATTTCTAGCTGTTTCATATAATGGGCCTTCTATTCTACTTGTGGGACTTCACCACATGTAGAAACAACTTTACACACTCTTCTCTGAACTTGAGAAGCTATATACACTTGTCTTTCAACTGTTTTACAGTTGCATACTACTTTACAGTGAATTCTAGTGGGTTGAAACACTGTTTTCTTGTGAAGTAACTCTATTTCAAGGATTTCTGCAGTGTTCAACAACCTTTCTAGTCTAGAGACTTACATTTTGATGTCTTTTACTCTTGTTCTCTCACTATTCTGTGATATTCATTAGTATTTGCTCTGAATGACTACTGATTTCTAGCTGTTTCCCATAATGGGCCTTCTTTTCTACTTGTGGGACTTCCCCACATGTAGAAACAACTTTATAAACTCTTCTCTGGACTTACGAAGCTATATACACTTGTCTTTCAACTGTTTTACAGTTGCATACTACTTTACAGTGAATTCTGGTGGTTTCAAACACTGGTTTCATGTGAACTAACTCTATTTCAAGGATTTGTGCAGTGTACAACATCCTTTCTAGACTAGAGACTTACATTTTGATGTCTTTTACACTTGTTCTCTCACTATTCTGTGATATTCATTACTATTTGCTCTGAATGTCTACTGATTTCTAGCCATTTCCCATAATGGGCCTTCTTTTCTACTTGTGGGAAATCACCACATGTAGAAACAACTTTATACACTCTTCTCTGAACTTGAGAAGCTATATACACTTGTCTTTCAACTGTTTTACAGTTGAATACTACTTTTCAGTGAATTCTAGTGGGTTGAAACACTGTTTTCTTGTGAAGTAACTTTATTTCAAGGATTTCTGTAGTGTATAGCATCCTTTCTAGACTAGAAACTTACATTTTGATGTCTTTTACACTTGTTCTCTCACTATTCTGTGATATTCATTAGTATTTGCTCTGAATGACTACTTATTTCTAGCTGTTTCCCATAATGGGCCTTCTTTTCTACTTGTGGGACTTCACCACATGTAGAAACAACTTTATACACTATTCTTTGAACTTGAGAAGCTCTATACACTTGCCTTTCAACTGTTTTACAGTTGAATACTACTTTTCAGTAAATTCTGGTGGTTTCAAACACTGGTTTCATGTGAAGTAACTCTATTTCAAGGATTTGTGCAGTGTACAACATCCTTTCTAGACTAGAGACTTACATTTTGTTGTCTTTTACACTTGTTCTCTCACTATTCTGTGATATTCATTAGTATTTGCTCTGAATGACTACTGATTTCTAGCCGTTTCCTATAATGGGCCTTCTTTTCTACTTGTGGGACTTCACCACATGTAGAAACAACTTTATACACTCTTCTCTGAACTTGAGAAGCTATATACACTTGTCTTTCAACAGTTTTACAGTTGAATACTACTTTTCAGTGAATTCTAGTGGGTTGAAACACTGTTTTCTTGTGAAGTAACTCTATTTCAAGGATTTCTGCAGTGTACAACAACCTTTCTAGACTAGAGACTTACATTTTGATGTCTTTTACTCTTGTTCTCTCACTATTCTGTGATATTCATTAGTATTTGCTCTGAATGACTACTGTTTTCTAGCTGTTTCCTATAATGGGCCTTCTATTCTACTTGTGGGACTTCACCACATGTAGAAACAACTTTACACACTCTTCTCTGAACTTGAGAAGCTATATACACGTGTCTTTCAACTGTTTTACAGTTGAATACTACTTTTCAGTGAATTCTGGTCGTTTCAAACACTGGTTTCATGTGAACTAACTCTATTTCAAGTATTTCTGCAGTGTACAACATCCTTTCTAGACTAGACACTTTCATTTTGATGTCTTTACACTTGTTCTCTCACTATTCTGTGATATTCATTAGTATTTGCTCTGAATGACTACTGATTTCTAGCCGTTTCCTATAATGGGCCTTCTTTTCTACTTGTGGGACTTCACCACATGTAGAAACAACTTTATACACTCTTCTCTGAACTTGAGAAGCTATATACACTTGTCTTTCAACAGTTTTACTTTTGAATACTACTTTTCAGTGAATTCTAGTGGGTTGAAACACTGTTTTCTTGTGAAGTAACTCTATTTCAAGGATTTCTGCAGTGTACAACAACCTTTCTAGACTAGAGACTTACATTTTGATGTCTTTTACTCTTGTTCTCTCACTATTCTGTGATATTCATTAGTATTTGCTCTGAATGACTACTGATTTCTAGCTGTTTCCTATAATGGGCCTTCTATTCTACTTGTGGGACTTCACCACATGTAGAAACAACTGTACACACTCTTCTCTGAACTTGAGAAGCTATATACACGTGTCTTTCAACTGTTTTACAGTTGAATACTACTTTTCAGTGAATTCTGGTCCTTTCAAACACTGGTTTCATGTGAACTAACTCTATTTCAAGTATTTCTGCAGTGTACAACATCCTTTCTAGACTAGACACTTTCATTTTGATGTCTTTACACTTGTTCTCTCACTACTCTGTGATATTCATTAATATTTGCTCTGAATGACTACTGATTTCTAGCAGTTTCCCATAATGGGCCTTCTTTTCTACCTGTGGGACATCACCACATGTAGAAACAACTTTATACACTCTTCTCTGAACTTGAGAAGCTATATACACTTGTCTTTCAACTGTTTTACAGTTGAATACTACTTTTCAGTGAATTCCGGTCGTTTCAAACACTGGTTTCATGTGAACTAACTCTATTTCAAGGATTTGTGCAGTGTACAACATCCTTTTAGACTAGAGACTTACATTTTGTTGTCTTTTCCACTTGTTCTCTCACTATTCTGTGATATTCATTAGTATTTGCTCTGAATGACTACTGATTTCTAGCCGTTTCCTATAATGGGCCTTCTTTTCTACTTTTGGGACTTCACCACATGTAGAAACAACTTTATACACTCTTCTCTGAACTTGAGAAGCTATATACACTTGTCTTTCAACTGTTTTACAGTTGAATACTACTTTTCAGTGAATTCTAGTGGGTTGAAACACTGTTTTCTTGTGAAGTAACTCTATTTCAAGGATTTCTGCAGTGTACAACAACCTTTCTAGACTAGAGACTTACATTTTGATGTCTTTTACACTTGTTCTCTCATTATTCTGTGATATTCATTAGTATTTGCTCTGAATGACTACTGATTTCTAGCTGTTTCCCATAAAGGGCCTTCTTTTCTACTTGTGGGACTTCACCACATGTAGAAACAACTTTATACACTCTTCTCTGAACTTGAGAAGCTATATACACTTGTCTTTCAACTGTTTTACAGTTGAATACTACTTTTCAGTGAATTTTAGTGGGTGGAAACACTGTTTTCTTGTGAAGTAACTTTATTTCAAGGATTTCTGTAGTGTATAGCATCCTTTCTAGACTAGAAACTTACATTTTGATGTCTTTTACACTTGTTCTCTCACTATTCTGTTATATTCATTAGTATTTGCTCTGAATGACTACTGATTTCTAGCTGTTTCCCATAATGGGCCTTCTTTTCTACTTGTGGGACTTCACCACATGTAGAAACAACTTTATACACTCTTCTCTGAACTTGAGAAGCTATATACACTTGCCTTTCAACTGTTTTACAGTTGAATACTACTTTTCAGTAAATTCTGGTGGTTTCAAACACTGGTTTCATGTGAAGTAACTCTATTTCAAGAATTTGTGCAGTGTACAACATCCTTTCTAGATTAGAGACTTACATTTTGTTGTCTTTTACACTTGTTCTCTCACTATTCTGTGATATTCATTAGTATTTGCTCTGAATGACTACTGATTTCTAGCCGTTTCCTATAATGGGCCTTCTTTTCTACTTGTGGGACTTCCGCACATGTAGAAACAACTTTATACACTCTTCTCTGAACTTGAGAAGCTATATACACTTGTCTTTCAACAGTTTTACAGTTGAATACTACTTTTCAGTGAATTCTAGTGGGTTGAAACACTGTTTTCTTGTGAAGTAACTCTATTTCAAGGATTTCTGCAGTGTACAACAACCTTTCTAGACTAGAGACTTACATTTTGATGTCTTTTACTCTTGTTCTCTCACTATTCTGTGATATTCATTAGTATTTGCTCTGAATGACTACTGATTTCTAGCTGTTTCCCATAATGGGCCTTCTTTTCTACTTTTGGGAAATCACCACATGTAGAAACAACTTTATACACTCTTCTCTGAACTTGAGAAGCTATATACACTTGTTTTTCAACTGTTTTACAGTTGAATACTACTTTTCAGTGAATTCTAGTGGGTTGAAACACTGTTTTCTTGTGAAGTAACTTTATTTCAAGGATTTCTGTAGTGTATAGCATCCTTTCTAGACTAGAAACTTACATTTTGATGTCTTTTACACTTGTTCTCTCACTATTCTGTGATATTCATTAGTATTTGCTCTGAATGACTACTGATTTCTAGCTGTTTCCCATAAAGGGCCTTCTTTTCTACTTGTGGGACTTCACCACATGTAGAAACAACTTTATACACTCTTCTCTGAACTAGAGAAGCTATATACACTTGCCTTTCAACTGTTTTACAGTTGAATACTACTTTTCAGTAAATTCTGGTGGTTTCAAACACTGGTTTCATGTGAAGTAACTCTATTTCAAGGATTTGTGCAGTGTACAACATCCTTTCTAGACTAGAGACTTACATTTTGTTGTCTTTTACACTTGTTCTCTCACTATTCTGTGATATTCATTAGTATTTGCTCTGAATGACTACTGATTTCTAGCCGTTTCCTATAATGGGCCTTCTTTTCTACTTGTGGGACTTCACCACATGTAGAAACAACTTTATACACTCTTCTCTGAACTTGAGAAGCTATATACACTTGTCTTTCAACAGTTTTACAGTTGAATACTACTTTTCAGTGAATTCTAGTGGGTTGAAACACTGTTTTCTTGTGAAGTAACTCTATTTCAAGGATTTCTGCAGTGTACAACAACCTTTCTAGACTAGAGACTTACATTTTGATGTCTTTTACTCTTGTTCTCTCACTATTCTGTGATATTCATTAGTGTTTGCTCTGAATGACTACTGATTTCTAGCTGTTTCCTATAATGGGTCTTCTATTCTACTTGTGGGACTTCACCACATGTAGAAACAACTTTACACACTCTTCTCTGAACTTGAGAAGCTATATACACGTGTCTTTCAACAGTTTTACAGTTGAATACTACTTTTCAGTGAATTCTGGTCGTTTCAAACACTGGATTCATGTGAACTAACTCTATTTCAAGTATTTCTGCAGTGTACAACATCCTTTCTAGACTAGACACTTTCATTTTGATGTCTTTACACTTGTTCTCTCACTACTCTGTGATATTCATTAGTATTTGCTCTGAATGACTACTGATTTCTAGCCGTTTCCCATAATGGGCCTTCTTTTCTACTTGTGGGACATCACCACATGTAGAAACAACTTTATACACTCTTCTCTGAACTTGAGAAGCTATATACACTTGTCTTTCAACTGTTTTACAGTTGAATACTACTTTACAGTGAATTCCGGTCGTTTCAAACACTGGTTTCATGTGAACTAACTCTATTTCAAGGATTTGTGCAGTGTACAACATCCTTTCTAGACTAGAGACTTACATTTTGTTGTCTATTCCACTTGTTCTCTCACTATTCTGTGATATTCATTAGTATTTGCTCTGAATGACTACTGATTTCTAGCCGTTTCCTATAATGGGCCTTCTTTTCTACTTGTGGGACTTCACCACATGTAGAAACAACTTTATACACTCTTCTCTGAACTTGAGAAGCTATATACACTTGTCTTTCAACTGTTTTACAGTTGAATACTACTTTTCAGTGAATTCTAGTGGGTTGAAACACTGTTTTCTTGTGAAGTAACTCTATTTCAAGGATTTCTGCAGTGTACAACATCCTTTGTAGAGAAGACACATTCATTTTGATGTCTTTTACACTTGTTCTCTCATTATTCTCTGATATTCATTAGTATTTGCTCTGAATGACTACTGATTTCTAGCTGTTTCCCATAAAGGTCCTTCTTTTCTACTTGTGGGACTTCACCACATGTAGAAACAACTTTATACACTCTTCTCTGAACTTGAGAAGCTATATGCACTTGTCTTTCAACTGTTTTACAGTTGAGTACTACTTTTCAGTGAATTCTGGTGGTTTCAAACACTGGTTTCATGTGAACTAACTCTATTTCAAGGATTTCTGCAGTGTACAACATCCTTTGTAGAGAAGACACATTCATTTTGATGTCTTTTACACTTGTTCTCTCACTATTCTGTGATATTCATTAGTATTTGCTCTGAATGACTACTGATTTCTAGCCGTTTCCCATAATGGGCCTTCTTTTCTACTTGTGGGACATCACCACATGTAGAAACAACTTTATACACTCTTCTCTGAACTTGAGAAGCTATATACACGTGTCTTTCAACTGTTTTACAGTTGAATACTACTTTTCAGTGAATTCTGGTCGTTTCAAACACTAGTTTCATGTGAACTAACTCTATTTCAAGTATTTCTGCAGTGTACAACATCCTTTCTAGACTAGACACTTTCATTTTGATGTCTTTACACTTTTTCTCTCACTACTCTGTGATATTCATTAGTATTTGCTCTGAATGACAACTGATTTCTAGCCGTTTCCCATCATGGGCCTTCTTTTCTACTTGTGGGACATCACCACATGTAGAAACAACTTTATACACTCTTCTCTGAACTTGAGAAGCTATATACACTTGTCTTTCAACTGTTTTACAGTTGAATACTACTTTTCAGTGAATTCCGGTCGTTTCAAACACTGGTTTCATGTGAACTAACTCTATTTCAAGGATTTGTGCAGTGTACAACATCCTTTCTAGACTAGAGACTTACATTTTGATGTCTTTTACAATTGTTCTCTCACTATTCTGTGATATTCATTAGTATTTGCTCTGAATGACTACTGATTTCTAGCCATTTCCCATAATGGGCCTTCTTTTCTACTTGTGGGAAATCACCACATGTAGAAACAACTTTATACACTCTTCTCTGAACTTGAGAAGCTATATACACTTGTCTTTCAACTGTTTTACAGTTGAATACTACTTTTCAGTGAATTCTAGTGTGTTGAAACACTGTTTTCTTGTGAAGTAACTCTATTTCAAGGATTTCTGTAGTGTATAGCATCCTTTCTAGACTAGAAACTTACATTTTGATGTCTTTTACACTTGTTCTCTCACTATTCTGTGATATTCATTAGTATTTGCTCTGAATGACTACTGATTTCTAGCTGTTTCCCATAATGGGCCTTCTTTTCTACTTGTGGGACTTCACCACATGTAGAAACAACTTTATACACTCTTCTCTGAACTTGAGAAGCTATATACACTTGCCTTTCAACTGTTTTACAGTTGAATACTACTTTTCAGTAAATTCTGGTGGTTTCAAACACTGTTTTCTTGTGAAGTAACTCTATTTCAAGGATTTGTGCAGTGTACAACATCCTTTCTAGACTAGAGACTTACATTTTGTTGTCTTTTACACTTGTTCTCTCACTATTCTGTGATATTCATTAGTATTTGCTCTGAATGACTACTGATTTCTAGCCGTTTCCTATAATGGGCCTTCTTTTCTACTTGTGGGACTTCACCACATGTAGAAACAACTTTATACACTCTTCTCTGAACTTGAGAAGCTATATACACTTGTCTTTCAACAGTTTTACAGTTGAATACTACTTTTCAGTGAATTCTAGTGGGTTGAAACACTGTTTTCTTGTGAAGTAACTCTATTTCAAGGATTTCTGCAGTGTACAACAACCTTTCTAGACTAGAGACTTACATTTTGATGTCTTTTACTCTTGTTCTCTCACTATTCTGTGATATTCATTAGTATTTGCTCTGAATGACTACTGATTTCTAGCTGTTTCCTATAATGGGTCTTCTATTCTACTTGTGGGACTTCACCACATGTAGAAACAACTTTACACACTCTTCTCTGATCTTGAGAAGCTATATACACGTGTCTTTCAAATGTTTTACAGTTGAATACTACTTTTCAGTGAATTCTGGTCGTTTCAAACACTGGATTCATGTGAACTAACTCTATTTCAAGTATTTCTGCAGTGTACAACATCCTTTCTAGACTAGACACTTTCATTTTGATGTCTTTACACTTGTTCTCTCACTACTCTGTGATATTCATTAGTATTTGCTCTGAATGACTACTGATTTCTAGCCGTTTCCCTTAATGGGCCTTCTTTTCTACTTGTGGGACATCACCACATGTAGAAACAACTTTATACACTCTTCTCTGAACTTGAGAAGCTATATACACTTGTCTTTCAACTGTTTTACAGTTGAATACTACTTTTCAGTGAATTCTGGTCGTTTCAAACACTGGTTTCATGTGAACTAACTCTATTTCAAGGATTTGTGCAGTGTACAACATCCTTTCTAGACTAGAGACTTACATTTTGTTGTCTATTCCACTTGTTCTCTCACTATTCTGTGATATTCATTAGTATTTGCTCTGAATGACTACTGATTTCTAGCCGTTTCATATAATGGGCCTTCTTTTCTACTTGTGGGACTTCACCACATGTAGAAACAACTTTATACACTCTTCTCTGAACTTGAGAAGCTATATACACTTGTCTTTCAACTGTTTTACAGTTGAATACTACTTTTCAGTGAATTCTAGTGGGTTGAAACACTGTTTTCTTGTGAAGTAACTCTATTTCAAGGATTTCTGCAGTGCACAACAACCTTTCTAGACTAGAGACTTACATTTTGATGTCTTTTACACTTGTTCTCTCATTATTCTCTGATATTCATTAGTATTTGCTCTGAATGACTACTGATTTCTAGCTGTTTCCCATAAAGGGCCTTCTTTTCTACTTGTGGGACTTCACCACATGTAGAAACAACTTTATACACTCTTCTCTGAACTTGAGAAGCTATATACACTTGTCTTTCAACTGTTTTACAGTTGAATACTACTTTTCAGTGAATTCTAGTGTGTTGAAACACTGTTTTCTTGTGAAGTAACTCTATTTCAAGGATTTCTGTAGTGTATAGCATCCTTTCTAGACTAGAAACTTACATTTTGATGTCTTTTACACTTGTTCTCTCACTATTCTGTGATATTCATTAGTATTTGCTCTGAATGACTACTGATTTCTAGCTGTTTCCCATAATGGGCCTTCTTTTCTACTTGTGGGACTTCACCACATGTAGAAACAACTTTATACACTCTTCTCTGAACTTGAGAAGCTATATACACTTGCCTTTCAACTGTTTTACAGTTGAATACTACTTTTCAGTAAATTCTGGTGGTTTCAAACACTGTTTTCTTGTGAAGTAACTCTATTTCAAGGATTTGTGCAGTGTACAACATCCTTTCTAGACTAGAGACTTACATTTTGTTGTCTTTTACACTTGTTCTCTCACTATTCTGTGATATTCATTAGTATTTGCTCTGAATGACTACTGATTTCTAGCCGTTTCCTATAATGGGCCTTCTTTTCTACTTGTGGGACTTCACCACATGTAGAAACAACTTTATACACTCTTCTCTGAACTTGAGAAGCTATATACACTTGTCTTTCAACAGTTTTACAGTTGAATACTACTTTTCAGTGAATTCTAGTGGGTTGAAACACTGTTTTCTTGTGAAGTAACTCTATTTCAAGGATTTCTGCAGTGTACAACAACCTTTCTAGACTAGAGACTTACATTTTGATGTCTTTTACTCTTGTTCTCTCACTATTCTGTGATATTCATTAGTATTTGCTCTGAATGACTACTGATTTCTAGCTGTTTCCTATAATGGGTCTTCTATTCTACTTGTGGGACTTCACCACATGTAGAAACAACTTTACACACTCTTCTCTGATCTTGAGAAGCTATATACACGTGTCTTTCAAATGTTTTACAGTTGAATACTACTTTTCAGTGAATTCTGGTCGTTTCAAACACTGGATTCATGTGAACTAACTCTATTTCAAGTATTTCTGCAGTGTACAACATCCTTTCTAGACTAGACACTTTCATTTTGATGTCTTTACACTTGTTCTCTCACTACTCTGTGATATTCATTAGTATTTGCTCTGAATGACTACTGATTTCTAGCCGTTTCCCTTAATGGGCCTTCTTTTCTACTTGTGGGACATCACCACATGTAGAAACAACTTTATACACTCTTCTCTGAACTTGAGAAGCTATATACACTTGTCTTTCAACTGTTTTACAGTTGAATACTACTTTTCAGTGAATTCTGGTCGTTTCAAACACTGGTTTCATGTGAACTAACTCTATTTCAAGGATTTGTGCAGTGTACAACATCCTTTCTAGACTAGAGACTTACATTTTGTTGTCTATTCCACTTGTTCTCTCACTATTCTGTGATATTCATTAGTATTTGCTCTGAATGACTACTGATTTCTAGCCGTTTCATATAATGGGCCTTCTTTTCTACTTGTGGGACTTCACCACATGTAGAAACAACTTTATACACTCTTCTCTGAACTTGAGAAGCTATATACACTTGTCTTTCAACTGTTTTACAGTTGAATACTACTTTTCAGTGAATTCTAGTGGGTTGAAACACTGTTTTCTTGTGAAGTAACTCTATTTCAAGGATTTCTGCAGTGCACAACAACCTTTCTAGACTAGAGACTTACATTTTGATGTCTTTTACACTTGTTCTCTCATTATTCTCTGATATTCATTAGTATTTGCTCTGAATGACTACTGATTTCTAGCTGTTTCCCATAAAGGGCCTTCTTTTCTACTTGTGGGACTTCACCACATGTAGAAACAACTTTATACACTCTTCTCTGAACTTGAGAAGCTATATACACTTGTCTTTCAACTGTTTTACAGTTGAGTACTACTTTTCAGTGAATTCTGGTGGTTTCAAACACTGGTTTCATGTGAACTAACTCTATTTCAAGGATTTCTGCAGTGTACAACATACTTTGTAGAGAAGACACATTCATTTTGATGTCTTTTACACTTGTTCTCTCATTATTCTCTGATATTCATTAGTATTTGCTCTGAATGACTACTGATTTCTAGCTGTTTCCCATAAAGGGCCTTCTTTTCTACTTGTGGGACTTCACCACATGTAGAAACAACTTTATACACTCTTCTCTGAACTTGAGAAGCTATAAGCACTTGTCTTTCAACTGTTTTACAGTTGAGTACTACTTTTCAGTGAATTCTGGTGGTTTCAAACACTGGTTTCATGTGAACTAACTCTATTTCAAGGATTTCTGCAGTGTACAACATCCTTTGTAGAGAAGACACATTCATTTTGATGTCTTTTACACTTGTTCTCTCACTATTCTGTGATATTCATTAGTATTTGCTCTCAATGACTACTGATTTCTAGCCGTTTCCCATAATGGGCCTTCTTTTCTACTTGTGGGACATCACCACATGTAGAAACAACTTTATACACTCTTCTCTGAACTTGAGAAGCTATATACACTTGTCTTTCAACTGTTTTACAGTTGAATACTACTTTTCAGTGAATTCTGGTCGTTTCAAACACTGGTTTCATGTGAACTAACTCTATTTCAAGGATTTGTGCAGTGTACAACATCCTTTCCAGACTAGAGACTTACATTTTGATGTCTTTTACACTTGTTCTCTCACTATTCTGTGATATTCATTAGTATTTGCTCTGAATGTCTACTGATTTCTAGCCATTTCCCATAATGGGCCTTCTTTTCTACTTGTGGGACTTCACCACATGTAGAAACAACTTTACACACTCTTCTCTGAACTTGAGAAGCTATATACACGTGTCTTTCAACTGTTTTACAGTTGAATACTACTTTTCAGTGAATTCTGGTCGTTTCAAACACTGGTTTCATGTGAACTAACTCTATTTCAAGGATTTGTGCAGTGTACAACATCCTTTCTAGACTAGAGACTTACATTTTGATGTCTTTTACACTTGTTCTCTCACTATTCTGTGATATTCATTAGTATTTGCTCTGAATGTCTACTGATTTCTAGCCATTTCCCATAATGGGCCTTCTTTTCTACTTTTGGGAAATCACCACATGTAGAAACAACTTTATACACTCTTCTCTGAACTTGAGAAGCTATATACACTTGTTTTTCAACTGTTTTACAGTTGAATACTACTTTTCAGTGAATTCTAGTGGGTTGAAACACTGTTTTCTTGTGAAGTAACTTTATTTCAAGGATTTCTGTAGTGTATAGCATCCTTTCTAGACTAGAAACTTACATTTTGATGTCTTTTACACTTGTTCTCTCACTATTCTGTGATATTCATTAGTATTTGCTCTGAATGACTACTGATTTCTAGCTGTTTCCCATAAAGGGCCTTCTTTTCTACTTGTGGGACTTCACCACATGTAGAAACAACTTTATACACTCTTCTCTGAACTAGAGAAGCTATATACACTTGCCTTTCAACTGTTTTACAGTTGAATACTACTTTTCAGTAAATTCTGGTGGTTTCAAACACTGGTTTCATGTGAAGTAACTCTATTTCAAGGATTTGTGCAGTGTACAACATCCTTTCTAGACTAGAGACTTACATTTTGTTGTCTTTTACACTTGTTCTCTCACTATTCTGTGATATTCATTAGTATTTGCTCTGAATGACTACTGATTTCTAGCCGTTTCCTATAATGGGCCTTCTTTTCTACTTGTGGGACTTCACCACATGTAGAAACAACTTTATACACTCTTCTCTGAACTTGAGAAGCTATATACACTTGTCTTTCAACAGTTTTACAGTTGAATACTACTTTTCAGTGAATTCTAGTGGGTTGAAACACTGTTTTCTTGTGAAGTAACTCTATTTCAAGGATTTCTGCAGTGTACAACAACCTTTCTAGACTAGAGACTTACATTTTGATGTCTTTTACTCTTGTTCTCTCACTATTCTGTGATATTCATTAGTGTTTGCTCTGAATGACTACTGATTTCTAGCTGTTTCCTATAATGGGTCTTCTATTCTACTTGTGGGACTTCACCACATGTAGAAACAACTTTACACACTCTTCTCTGAACTTGAGAAGCTATATACACGTGTCTTTCAACAGTTTTACAGTTGAATACTACTTTTCAGTGAATTCTGGTCGTTTCAAACACTGGATTCATGTGAACTAACTCTATTTCAAGTATTTCTGCAGTGTACAACATCCTTTCTAGACTAGACACTTTCATTTTGATGTCTTTACACTTGTTCTCTCACTACTCTGTGATATTCATTAGTATTTGCTCTGAATGACTACTGATTTCTAGCCGTTTCCCATAATGGGCCTTCTTTTCTACTTGTGGGACATCACCACATGTAGAAACAACTTTATACACTCTTCTCTGAACTTGAGAAGCTATATACACTTGTCTTTCAACTGTTTTACAGTTGAATACTACTTTACAGTGAATTCCGGTCGTTTCAAACACTGGTTTCATGTGAACTAACTCTATTTCAAGGATTTGTGCAGTGTACAACATCCTTTCTAGACTAGAGACTTACATTTTGTTGTCTATTCCACTTGTTCTCTCACTATTCTGTGATATTCATTAGTATTTGCTCTGAATGACTACTGATTTCTAGCCGTTTCCTATAATGGGCCTTCTTTTCTACTTGTGGGACTTCACCACATGTAGAAACAACTTTATACACTCTTCTCTGAACTTGAGAAGCTATATACACTTGTCTTTCAACTGTTTTACAGTTGAATACTACTTTTCAGTGAATTCTAGTGGGTTGAAACACTGTTTTCTTGTGAAGTAACTCTATTTCAAGGATTTCTGCAGTGTACAACATCCTTTGTAGAGAAGACACATTCATTTTGATGTCTTTTACACTTGTTCTCTCATTATTCTCTGATATTCATTAGTATTTGCTCTGAATGACTACTGATTTCTAGCTGTTTCCCATAAAGGTCCTTCTTTTCTACTTGTGGGACTTCACCACATGTAGAAACAACTTTATACACTCTTCTCTGAACTTGAGAAGCTATATGCACTTGTCTTTCAACTGTTTTACAGTTGAGTACTACTTTTCAGTGAATTCTGGTGGTTTCAAACACTGGTTTCATGTGAACTAACTCTATTTCAAGGATTTCTGCAGTGTACAACATCCTTTGTAGAGAAGACACATTCATTTTGATGTCTTTTACACTTGTTCTCTCACTATTCTGTGATATTCATTAGTATTTGCTCTGAATGACTACTGATTTCTAGCCGTTTCCCATAATGGGCCTTCTTTTCTACTTGTGGGACATCACCACATGTAGAAACAACTTTATACACTCTTCTCTGAACTTGAGAAGCTATATACACTTGTCTTTCAACTGTTTTACAGTTGAATACTACTCTTCAGTGAATTCTGGTCGTTGCAAACACTGGTTTCATGTGAACTAACTCTATTTCAAGGATTTGTGCAGTGTACAACATCCTTTCCAGACTAGAGACTTACATTTTGATGTCTTTTACACTTGTTCTCTCACTATTCTGTGATATTCATTAGTATTTGCTCTGAATGTCTACTGATTTCTAGCCATTTCCCATAATGGGCCTTCTTTTCTACTTGTGGGACTTCACCACATGTAGAAACAACTTTACACACTCTTCTCTGAACTTGAGAAGCTATATACACGTGTCTTTCAACTGTTTTACAGTTGAATACTACTTTTCAGTGAATTCTGGTCGTTTCAAACACTAGTTTCATGTGAACTAACTCTATTTCAAGGATTTGTGCAGTGTACAATATCCTTTCTAGACTAAAGACTTACATTTGATGCCTTTTACACTTGTTCTACAACTACTCTGTGATATTCATTAGTATTTGCTCTGAATGACTACTGATTTCTAGCTGTTTCCCATAATGGGCCTTCTTTTCTACTTGTGGGACTTCCCCACATGTAGAAACATCTTTATACACTCTTCTCTGGAATTACGAAGCTATATAAACTTGTCTTTCAACTGTTTTACAGTTGAGTACTACTTTTCAGTGAATTCTGGTGGTTTGAAACACTGGTTTCATGTGAACTAACTCTATTTCAAGGATTTCTGCAGGGTACAACTTCCTTTCTAGACTAGAGACTTACATTTTGATGTCTTTTACACTTGTTCTCTCACTATTCTGTGATATTCATTAGTATTTGCTCTGAATGACTACTGATTTCTACCCGTTTCCTATAATGGGCCTTCTTTTCTACTTGTGGAACTTCACCACATGTAGAAACAACTTTATACACTCTTCTCTGAACTTGAGAAGCTATATACACTTGTCTTTCAACAGTTTTACAGTTGAATACTACTTTTCAGTGAATTCTAGTGGGTTGAAACACTGTTTTCTTGTGAAGTAACTCTATATCAAGGATTTCTGCAGTGTACAACAACCTTTCTAGACTAGAGACTTACATTTTGATGTCTTTTACTCTTGTTCTCTCACTATTCTGTGATATTCATTAGTATTTGCTCTGAATGACTACTGATTTCTAGCTGTTTCCTATAATGGGTCTTCTATTCTACTTGTGGGACTTCACCACATGTAGAAACAACTTTACACACTCTTCTCTGAACTTGAGAAGCTATATACACGTGTCTTTCAACAGTTTTACAGTTGAATACTACTTTTCAGTGAATTCTGGTCGTTTCAAACACTGGATTCATGTGAACTAACTCTATTTCAAGTATTTCTGCAGTGTACAACATCCTTTCTAGACTAGACACTTTCATTTTGATGTCTTTACACTTGTTCTCTCACTACTCTGTGATATTCATTAGTATTTGCTCTGAATGACTACTGATTTCTAGCAGTATCCCATAATGGGCCTTCTTTTCTACTTGTGGGACATCACCACATGTAGAAACAACTTTATACACTCTTCTCTGAACTTGAGAAGCTATATACACTTGTCTTTCAACTGTTTTACAGTTGAATACTACTTTTCATTGAATTCCGGTCGTTTCAAACACTGGTTTCATGTGAACTAACTCTATTTCAAGGATTTGTGCAGTGTACAACATCCTTTCTAGACTAGAGACTTACATGTTGTTGTCTTTTCCACTTGTTCTCTCACTATTCTGTGATATTCATTAGTATTTGCTCTGAATGACTACTGATTTCTAGCCGTTTCCTATAATGGGCCTTCTTTTCTACTTGTGGGACTTCACCACATGTAGAAACAACTTTATAGACTCTTCTCTGAACTTGAGAAGCTATATACACTTGTCTTTCAACTGTTTTACAGTTGAATACTACTTTTCAGTGAATTCTAGTGGGTTGAAACACTGTTTTCTTGTGAAGTAACTCTATTTCAAGGATTTCTGCAGTGTACAACAACCTTTCTAGACTAGAGACTTACATTTTGATGTCTTTTACACTTGTTCTCTCATTATTCTCTGATATTCATTAGTATTTGCTCTGAATGACTACTGATTTCTAGCTGTTTCCCATAAAGGGCCTTCTTTTCTACTTGTGGGACTTCACCACATGTAGAAACAACTTTATACACTCTTCTCTGAACTTGAGAAGCTATATACACTTGTCTTTCAACTGTTTTACAGTTGAGTACTACTTTTCAGTGAATTCTGGTGGTTTCAAACACTGGTTTCATGTGAACTAACTCTATTTCAAGGATTTCTGCAGTGTACAACATCCTTTGAAGAGAAGACACATTCATTTTGATGTCTTTTACACTTGTTCTCTCACTATTCTGTGATATTCATTAGTATTTGCTCTGAATGACTACTGATTTCTAGCCGTTTCCCATAATGGGCCTTCTTTTCTACTTGTGGGACATCACCACATGTAGAAACAACTTTATACACTCTTCTCTGAACTTGAGAAGCTATATACACTTGTCTTTCAACTGTTTTACAGTTGAATACTACTTTTCAGTGAATTCTGGTCGTTTCAAACACTGGTTTCATGTGAACTAACTCTATTTCAAGGATTTGTGCAGTGTACAACATCCTTTCTAGACTAGAGACTTACATTTTGATGTCTTTTACACTTGTTCTCTCACTATTCTGTGATATTCATTAGTATTTGCTCTGAATGTCTACTGATTTCTAGCCATTTCCCATAATGGGCCTACTTTTCTACTTGTGGGACTGCACCACATGTAGAAACAACTTTACACACTCTTCTCTGAACTTGAGAAGCTATATACACGTGTCTTTCAACTGTTTTACAGTTGAATACTACTTTTCAGTGAATTCTGGTCGTTTCAAACACTAGTTTCATGTGAACTAACTCTATTTCAAGGATAGTGCAGTGTACAATATCCTTTCTAGACTAAAGACTTACATTTGATGCCTTTTACACTTGTTCTATCACTATTCTGTGATATTCATTAGTATTTGCTCTGAATGACTACTGATTTCTAGATGTTTCCCATAATGGGCCTTCTTTTCTACTTGTGGGACTTCCCCACATGTAGAAACATCTTTATACACTCTTCTCTGGAATTACGAAGCTATATAAACTTGTCTTTCAACTGTTTTACAGTTGAGTACTACTTTTCAGTGAATTCTGGTGGTTTGAAACACTGGTTTCATGTGAACTAACTCTATTTCAAGGATTTCTGCAGGGTACAACTTCCTTTCTAGACTAGAGACTTACATTTTGATGTCTTTTACACTTGTTCTCTCACTATTCTGTGATATTCATTAGTATTTGCTCTGAATGACTACTGATTTCTACCCGTTTCCTATAATGGACCTTCTTTTCTACTTGTGGGACTTCACCACATGTAGAAACTACTTTATACACTCTTCTCTGAACTTGAGAAGCTATATACACTTGTCTTTCAACTGTTTTACAGTTGAATACTACTTTTCAGTGAATTCTAGTGGGTTAAAACACTGTTTTCTTGTGAAGTAACTCTATTTCAAGGATATCTGTAGTGTATAACATCCATTCTAGACTAGAGACTTACATTTTGATGTCTTTTACACTTGTTCTATCACTATTCTGTGATATTCATTAGTATTTGCTCTGAATGACTACTGATTTCTAGCTGTTTCCCATAATGGGCCTTCTTTTCTACTTGTGGGACTTCCCCACATGTAGAAACAACTTTATACACTCTTCTCTGAACTTGAGAAGCTATATACACTTGTCTTTCAACTGTTTTACAGTTGAGTACTACTTTTCAGTGAATTCTGGTGGTTTCAAACACTGGTTTCATGTGAACTAACTCTATTTCAAGGATTTCTGCAGTGTACAACATCCTTTCTAGAGAAGACACATTCATTTTGATGTCTTTTACACTTGTTCTCTCACTATTCTGTGATATTCATTAGTATTTGCTCTGAATGACTACTGATTTCTAGCCGTTTCCCATAATGGGCCTTCTTTTCTACTTGTGGGACATCACCACATGTAGAAACAACTTTATACACTCTTCTCTGAACTTGAGAAGCTGTATACACTTGTCTTTCAACTGTTTTACAGTTGAGTAGTACTTTTCAGTGAATTCTGGTGGTTTGAAACACTGGTTTCATGTGAACTAACTCTATTTCAAGTATTTCTGCAGTGTACAACATTCTTTCTAGACTAGACACTTTCATTTTGATGTCTTTACACTTGTTCTCTCACTATTCTGTGATATTCATTAGTATTTGCTCTGAATGACTACTGATTTCTAGCCATTTCCCATAATGGGCCTTCTTTTCTACTTGTGGGAAATCACCACATGTAGAAACAACTTTATACACTCTTCTCTGAACTTGAGAAGCTATATACACTTGTCTTTCAACTGTTTTAGAGTTGAATACTACTTTTCAGTGAATTCTAGTGGGTTGAAACACTGTTTTCTTGTGAAGTAACTTTATTTCAAGGATTTCTGCAGTGTATAGCATCCTTTCTAGACTAGAAACTTACATTTTGATGTCTTTTACACTTGTTCTCTCACTATTCTGTGATATTCATTAGTATTTGCTCTGAATGACTACTGATTTCTAGCTGTTTCCCATAATAGGCCTTCTTTTCTACTTGTGGGACTTCCCCACATGTAGAAACAACTTTATACACTCTTCTCTGCACTTACGAAGCTATATAAACTTGTCTTTCAACTGTTTTACAGTTGAATACTACTCCTCAGTGAATTCTGGTGGTTTCAAACACTGGTTTCATGTGAACTAACTCTATTTCAAAGATTTCTGCAGTGTACAACATCCTTTCTAGACTAGAGACTTACATTTTGATGTCTTTTACACTTGTTCTCTCATAATTCTGTGATATTCATTAGTATTTGCTCTAAATGACTACTGATTTCTAGCCGTTTCCCATAATGGGCCTTCTTTTCTACTAGTGGGACATCACCACATGTAGAAACAACTTTATACACTCTTCTCTGAACTTGAGAAGCTATATACACTTGTCTTTTCAACTGTTTTACAGTTGAATACTACTTTTCAGTGAATTCTGGTCGTTTCAAACACTGGTTTCATGTGAACTAACTCTATTTCAAGGATTTGTGCAGTGTACAACATCCTTTCTAGACTACAGACTTACATTTTGATGTCTTTTACACTTGTTCTCTCACTATTCTGTGATATTCATTAGTATTTGCTCTGAATGACTACTGATTTCTAGCCGTTTCCCATAATGGGCCTTCTTTTCTACTTGTGGGACATCAACACATGTAGAAACAACTTTCTACACTCTTCTCTGAACTTGAGAAGCTATATACACTTGTCTTTCAACTGTTTTACAGTTGAATACTACTTTTCAGTGAATTCTGGTCGTTTCAAACACTGGTTTCATGTGAACTAACTCTATTTCAAGGATTTGTGCAGTGTACAACATCCTTTCTAGACTAGAGACTTACATTTTGATGCCTTTTACCCTTGTTCTATCACTATTCTGTGATATTCATTAGTATTTGCTCTGAATGACTACTGATTTTAGCTGTTTCCCATAATGGGCCTTCTTTTCTACTTGTGGGACTTCCCCACATGTAGAAACAACTTTATACACTCTTCTCTGGAATTACGAAGCTATATAAACTTGTCTTTCAACTGTTTTACAGTTGAGTACTACTTTTCAGTGAATTCTGGTGGTTTGAAACACTGGTTTCATGTGAACTAACTCTATTTCAAGTATTTCTGCAGTGTACAACATCCTTTCTAGACTAGACACTTTCATTTTGATGTCTTTACACTTGTTCTCTCACTATTCTGTGATATTCATTAGTATTTGCTCTGAATGACTACTGATTTCTAGCTGTTTCCCATAATAGGCCTTCTTTTCTACTTGTGGGACTTCCCCACATGTAGAAACAACTTTATACACTCTTCTCTGCACTTACGAAGCTATATAAACTTGTCTTTCAACTGTTTTACAGTTGAATACTACTCCTCAGTGAATTCTGGTGGTTTCAAACACTGGTTTCATGTGAACTAACTCTATTTCAAAGATTTCTGCAGTGTACAACATCCTTTCTAGACTAGAGACTTACATTTTGATGTCTTTTACACTTGTTCTCTCATAATTCTGTGATATTCATTAGTATTTGCTCTAAATGACTACTGATTTCTAGCCGTTTCCCATAATGGGCCTTCTTTTCTACTTGTGGGACATCACCACATGTAGAAACAACTTTATACACTCTTCTCTGAACTTGAGAAGCTATATACACTTGTCTTTCAACTGTTTTACAGTTGAATACTACTTTTCAGTGAATTCTGGTCGTTTCAAACACTGGTTTCATGTGAACTAACTCTATTTCAAGGATTTGTGCAGTGTACAACATCCTTTCTAGACTAGAGACTTACATTTTGATGTCTTTTACACTTGTTCTCTCACTATTCTGTGATATTCATTAGTATTTGCTCTGAATGACTACTGATTTCTAGCCGTTTCCCATAATGGGCCTTCTTTTCTACTTGTGGAACATCACCACATGTAGAAACAGCTTTCTACACTCTTCTCTGAACTTGAGAAGCTATATACACTTGTCTTTCAACTGTTTTACAGTTGAATACTACTTTTCAGTGAATTCTAGTGGGTTGAAACACTGTTTTCTTGTGAAGTAACTCTATTTCAAGGATTTCTGCAGTGTACAACAACCTTTCTAGACTAGAGACTTACATTTTGATGTCTTTTACACTTGTTCTCTCACTATTCTGTGATATTCATTAGTATTTGCCCTGAATGACTACTGATTTCTAGCTGTTTCCCATAATGGGCCTTCTTTTCTACTTGTGGGACTTCCCCACATGTAGAAACAACTTTATACACTCTTCTCTGGACTTACGAAGCTATATACACTTGTCTTTCAACTGTTTTACAGTTGAATACTACTTTACAGTGAATTCTGGTGGTTTCAAACACTGGTTTCATGTGAACTAACTCTATTTCAAGGATTTGTGCAGTGTACAACATCCTTTCTAGACTAGAGACTTACATTTTGATGTCTTTTACACTTGTTCTCTCACTATTCTGTGATATTCATTAGTATTTGCTCTGAATGACTACTGATTTCTAGCCATTTCCCATAATGGGCCTTCTTTTCTACTTGTGGGAAATCACCACATGTAGAAACAACTTTATACACTCTTCTCTGAACTTGAGAAGGTATATACACTTGTCTTTCAACTGTTTTAGAGTTGAATACTACTTTTCAGTGAATTCTAGTGGGTTGATACACTGTTTTCTTGTGAAGTAACTTTATTTCAAGGATTTCTGCAGTGTATAGCATCCTTTCTAGACTAGAAACTTACATTTTGATGTCTTTTACACTTGTTCTCTCACTATTCTGTGATATTCATTAGTATTTGCTCTGAATGACTACTGATTTCTAGCTGTTTCCCATAATGGGCCTTCTTTTCTACTTGTGGGACTTCACCACATGCAGAAACAACTTTATACACTCTTCTCTGAACTTGAGAAGCTATATACACTTGCCTTTCAACTGTTTTACAGTTGAATACTACTTTTCAGTGAATTCTGGTCGTTTCAAACACTAGTTTCATGTGAACTAACTCTATTTCAAGGATTTGTGCAGTGTACAACATCCTTTCTAGAATAAAGACTTACATTTGATGCCTTTTACACTTGTTCTATCACTATTCTGTGATATTCATTAGTATTTGCTCTGAATGACTACTGATTTCTAGCTGTTTCCCATAATGGGCCTTCTTTTCTACTTGTGTGACTTCCCCACATGTAGAAACAACTTTATACACTCTTCTCTGGAATCACGAAGCTGTATAAACTTGTCTTTCAACTGTTTTACAGTTGAGTACTACTTTTCAGTGAATTCTGGTGGTTTGAAACACTGGTTTCATCTGAACTAACTCTTTTTCAAGGATTTCTGCAGTGTACATCATCCTTTCTAGACAAGACACTTTCATTTTGATGTCTTTTACACTTGTTCTCTCACTATACTGTGATAGTCATTAGTATTTGCTATGAATGACTACTGATTTCTAGCTGTTTCCTATAATGGGCCGTCTTTTCTACTTGTGGGACTTCACCACATGTAGAAACAACTTTATACGCTCTTCTCTTAACTTGAGAAGCTATATACACTTGTCTTTCAACTGTTTTACAGTTGAATACTACTCCTCAGTGAATTCTGGTGGTTTCAAACACTGGTTTCATCTGAACTAACTCTATTTCAAGGATTTCTGCAGAGTACAACATCCTTTCTAGACTATAGACTTACATTTTGATGTCTTTTACACTGGTTCTCTCACTATTCTGTGATATTCATTAGTATTGGCTCTGAATGACTACTGATTTCTAGCCGTTTCCCATAATGGGCCTTCTTTTCTACTTGTGGGACATCACCACATGTAGAAACAACTTTATACGCTCTTCTCTGAACTTGAGAAGCTATATACACTTGTCTTTCAACTGTATTACAGTTGAATACTACTCCTCAGTGAATTCTGGTTGTTTCAAACACTGGTTTCATGTGAACTAACTCTATTTCAAGGATTTCTGCAGTGTACAGCATCCTTTCTAGACTAGAGACTTACATTTTGATGTCTTTTACATTTGTTCTCTCACTATTCTGTGATATTCATTAGTATTTGCTCTGAATGACTACTGATTTCTAGCCGTTTCCCATAATGGGCCTTCTTTTCTACTTGTGGGACATCACCACATGTAGAAACAACTTTATACACTCTTCTCTGAACTTGAGAAGCTATATACACTTGTCTTTCAACTGTTTTACAGTTGAATACTACTTTTCAGTGAATTCTAGTGGGTTGAAACACTGTTTTCTTGTGAAGTAACTCTATTTCAAGGATTTCTGTAGTGTATAGCATCCTTTCTAGACTAGAAACTTACATTTTGATGTCTTTTACACTTGTTCTCTCACTATTCTGTGATATTCATTAGTATTTGCTCTGAATGACTACTGATTTCTAGCCGTTTCCTATAATGGGCCTTCTTTTCTACTTGTGGGACTTCACCACATGTAGAAACAACTTTATACACTCTTCTCTGAACTTGAGAAGCTATATACACTTGTCTTTCAACTGTTTTACAGTTGAATACTACTTTTCAGTGAATTCTAGTGGGTTGAAACACTGTTTTCTTGTGAAGTAACTCTCTTTCAAGGATTTCTGTAGTGTATAGCATCCTTTCTAGACTAGAAACTTACATTTTGATGTCTTTTACACTTGTTCTCTCACTATTCTGTGATATTCATTAGTATTTGCTCTGAATGACTACTGATTTCTAGCCGTTTCCTATAATGGGCCTTCTTTTCTACTTGTGGGACTTCACCACATGTAGAAACAACTTTATACACTCTTCTCTGAACTTGAGAAGCTATATACACTTGTCTTTCAACTGTTTTACAGTTGAATACTACTTTTCAGTGAATTCTAGTGGGTTGAAACACTGTTTTCTTGTGAAGTAACTCTATTTCAAGGATTTCTGCAGTGTACAACAACCTTTCTAGACTAGAGACTTACATTTTGATGTCTTTTACACTTGTTCTCTCACTATTCTGTGATATTCATTAGTATTTGCTCTGAATGACTACTGATTTCTAGCTGTTTCCCATAATGGGCCTTCTATTCTACTTGTGGGACTTCACCACATGTAGAAACAACTTTATACACTCTTCTCTGAACTTGAGAAGCTATATACACTTGTCTTTCAACTGTTTTACAGTTGAATACTACTTTTCAGTGAATTCTGGTGGTTTCAAACACTGGTTTCATGTGAACTAACTCTATTTCAAGGATTTCTGCAGTGTACAACAACCTTTCTAGACTAGAGACTTACATTTGGATGTCTTTTACTCTTGTTCTCTCACTATTCTGTGATATTCATTAGTATTTGCTCTGAATGACTACTGATTTCTAGCTGTTTCCCATAATGGGCCTTCTTTTCTACTTGTGGGACTTCACCACATGTAGAAACAACTTTACACACTCTTCTCTGAACTTGAGAAGCTATATACACGTGTCTTTCAACTGTTTTACAGTTGAATAGTACTTTTCAGTGAATTCTGGTCGTTTCAAACACTGGTTTCATGTGAACTAACTCTATTTCAAGGATTTGTGCAGTGTACAACATCCTTTCTAGACTAAAGACTTACATTTGATGCCTTTTACACTTGTTCTATCACTATTCTGTGATATTCATTAGTATTTGCCCTGAATGACTACTGATTTCTAGCTGTTTCCTATAATGGGCCTTCTTTTCTACTTGTGGGACTTCACCACATGTAGAAACAACTTTATAATCTCTTCTCTGGAATTGCGAAGGTATATAAACTTGTCTTTCAACTGTTTTACAGTTGAGTACTACTTTTCAGTGAATTCTGGTGGTTTGAAACACTGGTTTCATCTGAACTAACTCTTTTTCAAGGATTTCTGCAGTGTACATCATCCTTTCTAGACAAGACACTTTCATTTTGATGTCTTTTACACTTGTTCTCTCACTATTCTGTGATAGTCATTAGTATTTGCTATGAATGACTACTGATTTCTAGCTGTTTCCTATAATGGGTCGTCTTTTCTACTTGTGGGACTTCACCACATGTAGAAACAACTTTATACGCTCTTCTCTGAACTTGAGAAGCTATATACACTTGTCTTTCAACTGTTTTACAGTTGAATACTACTCCTCAGTGAATTCTGGTGGTTTCAAACACTGGTTTCATCTGAACTAACTCTATTTCAAGGATTTCTGCAGTGTACAACATCCTTTCTAGACTATAGACTTACATTTTGATGTCTTTTACACTGGTTCTCTCACTATTCTGTGATATTCATTAGTATTGGCTCTGTATGACTACTGATTTCTAGCCGTTTCCCATAATGGGCCTTCTTTTCTACTTGTGGGACATCACCACATGTAGAAACAACTTTATACGCTCTTCTCTGAACTTGAGAAGCTATATACACTTTTCTTTCAACTGTTTTACAGTTGAATACTACTCCTCAGTGAATTCTGGTTGTTTCAAACACTGGTTTCATGTGAACTAACTCTATTTCAATGATTTCTGCAGTGTACAACATCCTTTCTAGACTAGAGACTTACATTTTGATGTCTTTTACACTTGTTCTCTCACTATTCTGTGATATTCATTAGTATTTGCTCTGAATGACTACTGATTTCTAGCCGTTTCCCATAATGGGCCTTCTTTTCTACTTGTGGGACATCACCACATGTAGAAACAACTTTATACACTCTTCTCTGAACTTGAGAAGCTATATACACTTGTCTTTCAACTGTTTTACAGTTGAATACTACTTTTCAGTGAATTCTAGTGGGTTGAAACACTGTTTTCTTGTGAAGTAACTCTATTTCAAGGATTTCTGTAGTGTATAGCATCCTTTCTAGACTAGAAACTTACATTTTGATGTCTTTTACACTTGTTCTCTCACTATTCTGTGATATTCATTAGTATTTGCTCTGAATGACTACTGATTTCTAGCCGTTTCCTATAATGGGCCTTCTTTTCTACTTGTGGGACTTCACCACATGTAGAAACAACTTTATACACTCTTCTCTGAACTTGAGAAGCTATATACACTTGTCTTTCAACTGTTTTACAGTTGAATACTACTTTTCAGTGAATTCTAGTGGGTTGAAACACTGTTTTCTTGTGAAGTAACTCTATTTCAAGGATTTCTGTAGTGTATAGCATCCTTTCTAGACTGGAAACTTACATTTTGATGTCTTTTACACTTGTTCTCTCACTATTCTGTGATATTCATTAGTATTTGCTCTGAATGACTACTGATTTCTAGCCGTTTCCTATAATGGGCCTTCTTTTCTACTTGTGTGACTTCACCACATGTAGAAACAACTTTATACACTCTTCTCTGAACTTGAGAAGCTATATACACTTGTCTTTCAACTGTTTTACAGTTGAATACTACTTTTCAGTGAATTCTAGTGGGTTGAAACACTGTTTTCTTGTGAAGTAACTCTATTTCAAGGATTTCTGCAGTGTACAACAACCTTTCTAGACTAGAGACTTACATTTTGTTGTCTTTTACACTTGTTCTCTCACTATTCTGTGATATTCATTAGTATTTGCTCTGAATGACTACTGATTTCTAGCCGTTTCCTATAATGGGCCTTCTTTTCTACTTGTGGGACTTCACCACATGTAGAAACAACTTTATACACTCTTCTCTGAACTTGAGAAGCTATATACACTTGTCTTTCAACAGTTTTACAGTTGAATACTACTTTTCAGTGAATTCTAGTGGGTTGAAACACTGTTTTCTTGTGAAGTAACTCTATTTCAAGGATTTCTGCAGTGTACAACAACCTTTCTAGACTAGAGACTTACATTTTGATGTCTTTTACTCTTGTTCTCTCACTATTCTGTGATATTCATTACTATTTGCTCTGAATGTCTACTGATTTCTAGCCATTTCCCATAATGGGCCTTCTTTTCTACTTGTGGGAAATCACCACATGTAGAAACAACTTTATACACTCTTCTCTGAACTTGAGAAGCTATATACACTTGCCTTTCAACTGTTTTACAGTTGAATACTACTTTTCAGTGAATTCTAGTGGGTTGAAACACTGTTTTCTTGTGAAGTAACTTTATTTCAAGGATTTCTGTAGTGTATAGCATCCTTTCTAGACTAGAAACTTACATTTTGATGTCTTTTACACTTGTTCTCTCACTATTCTGTGATATTCATTAGTATTTGCTCTGAATGACTACTGATTTCTAGCTGTTTCCCATAATGGGCCTTCTTTTCTACTTGTGGGACTTCACCACATGTAGAAACAACTTTATACACTATTCTCTGAACTTGAGAAGCTCTATACACTTGCCTTTCAACTGTTTTACAGTTGAATACTACTTTTCAGTAAATTCTGGTGGTTTCAAACACTGGTTTCATGTGAAGTAACTCTATTTCAAGGATTTGTGCAGTGTACAACATCCTTTCTAGACTAGAGACTTACATTTTGTTGTCTTTTACACTTGTTCTCTCACTATTCTGTGATATTCATTAGTATTTGCTCTGAATGACTACTGATTTCTAGCCGTTTCCTATAATGGGCCTTCTTTTCTACTTGTGGGACTTCACCACATGTAGAAACAACTTTATACACTCTTCTCTGAACTTGAGAAGCTATATACACTTGTCTTTCAACAGTTTTACAGTTGAATACTACTTTTCAGTGAATTCTAGTGGGTTGAAACACTGTTTTCTTGTGAAGTAACTCTATTTCAAGGATTTCTGCAGTGTACAACAACCTTTCTAGACTAGAGACTTACATTTTGATGTCTTTTACTCTTGTTCTCTCACTATTCTGTGATATTCATTAGTATTTGCTCTGAATGACTACTGATTTCTAGCTGTTTCCTATAATGGGCCTTCTATTCTACTTGTGGGACTTCACCACATGTAGAAACAACTTTACACACTCTTCTCTGAACTTGAGAAGCTATATACACGTGTCTTTCAACTGTTTTACAGTTGAATACTACTTTTCAGTGAATTCTGGTCGTTTCAAACACTGGTTTCATGTGAACTAACTCTATTTCAAGTATTTCTGCAGTGTACAACATCCTTTCTAGACTAGACACTTTCATTTTGATGTCTTTACACTTGTTCTCTCACTATTCTGTGATATTCATTAGTATTTGCTCTGAATGACTACTGATTTCTAGCCGTTTCCTATAATGGGCCTTCTTTTCTACTTGTGGGACTTCACCACATGTAGAAACAACTTTATACACTCTTCTCTGAACTTGAGAAGCTGTATACACTTGTCTTTCAACAGTTTTACATTTGAATACTACTTTTCAGTGAATTCTAGTGGGTTGAAACACTGTTTTCTTGTGAAGTAACTCTATTTCAAGGATTTCTGCAGTGTACAACAACCTTTCTAGACTAGAGACTTACATTTTGATGTCTTTTACTCTTGTTCTCTCACTATTCTGTGATATTCATTAGTATTTGCTCTGAATGACTACTGATTTCTAGCTGTTTCCTATAATGGGCCTTCTATTCTACTTGTGGGACTTCACCACATGTAGAAACAACTGTACACACTCTTCTCTGAACTTGAGAAGCTATATACACTTGTCTTTCAACTGTTTTACAGTTGAATACTACTTTTCAGTGAATTCTGGTCCTTTCAAACACTGGTTTCATGTGAACTAACTCTATTTCAAGTATTTCTGCAGTGTACAACATCCTTTCTAGACTAGACACTTTCATTTTGATGTCTTTACACTTGTTCTCTCACTACTCTGTGATATTCATTAGTATTTGCTCTGAATGACTACTGATTTCTAGCAGTTTCCCATAATGGGCCTTCTTTTCTACTTGTGGGACATCACCACATGTAGAAACAACTTTATACACTCTTCTCTGAACTTGAGAAGCTATATACACTTGTCTTTCAACTGTTTTACAGTTGAATACTACTTTTCAGTGAATTCCGGTCGTTTCAAACACTGGTTTCATGTGAACTAACTCTATTTCAAGGATTTGTGCAGTGTACAACATCCTTTCTAGACTAGAGACTTACATTTTGTTGTCTTTTCCACTTGTTCTCTCACTATTCTGTGATATTCATTAGTATTTGCTCTGAATGACTACTGATTTCTAGCCGTTTCCTATAATGGGCCTTCTTTTCTACTTTTGGGACTTCACCACATGTAGAAACAACTTTATACACTCTTCTCTGAACTTGAGAAGCTATATACACTTGTCTTTCAACTGTTTTACAGTTGAATACTACTTTTCAGTGAATTCTAGTGGGTTGAAACACTGTTTTCTTGTGAAGTAACTCTATTTCAAGGATATCTGCAGTGTACAACAACCTTTCTAGACTAGAGACTTACATTTTGATGTCTTTTACACTTGTTCTCTCATTATTCTGTGATATTCATTAGTATTTGCTCTGAATGACTACTGATTTCTAGCTGTTTCCCATAAAGGGCCTTCTTTTCTACTTGTGGGACTTCACCACATGTAGAAACAACTTTATACACTCTTCTCTGAACTTGAGAAGCTATATACACTTGTCTTTCAACTGTTTTACAGTTGAATACTACTTTTCAGTGAATTCTAGTGGGTTGAAACACTGTTTTCTTGTGAAGTAACTTTATTTCAAGGATTTCTGTAGTGTATAGCATCCTTTCTAGACTAGAAACTTACATTTTGATGTCTTTTACACTTGTTCTCTCACTATTCTGTTATATTCATTAGTATTTGCTCTGAATGACTACTGATTTCTAGCTGTTTCCCATAATGGGCCTTCTTTTCTACTTGTGGGACTTCACCACATGTAGAAACAACTTTATACACTCTTCTCTGAACTTGAGAAGCTATATACACTTGCCTTTCAACTGTTTTACAGTTGAATACTACTTTTCAGTAAATTCTGGTGGTTTCAAACACTGGTTTCATGTGAAGTAACTCTATTTCAAGAATTTGTGCAGTGTACAACATCCTTTCTAGACTAGAGACTTACATTTTGTTGTCTTTTACACTTGTTCTCTCACTATTCTGTGATATTCATTAGTATTTGCTCTGAATGACTACTGATTTCTAGCCGTTTCCTATAATGGGCCTTCTTTTCTACTTGTGGGACTTCACCACATGTAGAAACAACTTTATACACTCTTCTCTGAACTTGAGAAGCTATATACACTTGTCTTTCAACAGTTTTACAGTTGAATACTACTTTTCAGTGAATTCTAGTGGGTTGAAACACTGTTTTCTTGTGAAGTAACTCTATTTCAAGGATTTCTGCAGTGTACAACAACCTTTCTAGACTAGAGACTTACATTTTGATGTCTTTTACTCTTGTTCTCTCACTATTCTGTGATATTCATTAGTATTTGCTCTGAATGACTACTGATTTCTAGCTGTTTCCTATAATGGGCCTTCTATTCTACTTGTGGGACTTCACCACATGTAGAAACAACTTTACACACTCTTCTCTGAACTTGAGAAGCTATATACACGTGTCTTTCAACTGTTTTACAGTTGAATACTACTTTTCAGTGAATTCTGGTCGTTTCAAACACTAGTTTCATGTGAACTAACTCTATTTCAAGTACTTCTGCAGTGTACAACATCCTTTCTAGACTAGACACTTTCATTTTGATGTCTTTACACTTTTTCTCTCACTACTCTGTGATATTCATTAGTATTTGCTCTGAATGACAACTGATTTCTAGCCGTTTCCCATAATGGGCCTTCTTTTCTACTTGTGGGACATCACCACATGTAGAAACAACTTTATACACTCTTCTCTGAACTTGAGAAGCTATATACACTTGTCTTTCAACTGTTTTACAGTTGAATACTACTTTTCAGTGAATTCCGGTCGTTTCAAACACTGGTTTCATGTGAACTAACTCTATTTCAAGGATTTGTGCAGTGTACAACATCCTTTCTAGACTAGAGACTTACATTTTGATGTCTTTTACAATTGTTCTCTCACTATTCTGTGATATTCATTAGTATTTGCTCTGAATGACTACTGATTTCTAGCCATTTCCCATAATGGGCCTTCTTTTCTACTTGTGGGAAATCACCACATGTAGAAACAACTTTATTCACTCTTCTCTGAACTTGAGAAGCTATATACACTTGTCTTTCAACTGTTTTACAGTTGAATACTACTTTTCAGTGAATTCTAGTGTGTTGAAACACTGTTTTCTTGTGAAGTAACTCTATTTCAAGGATTTCTGTAGTGTATAGCATCCTTTCTAGACTAGAAACTTACATTTTGATGTCTTTTACACTTGTTCTCTCACTATTCTGTGATATTCATTAGTATTTGCTCTGAATGACTACTGATTTCTAGCTGTTTCCCATAATGGGCCTTCTTTTCTACTTGTGGGACTTCACCACATGTAGAAACAACTTTATACACTCTTCTCTGAACTTGAGAAGCTATATACACTTGTCTTTCAACAGTTTTACAGTTGAATACTACTTTTCAGTGAATTCTAGTGGGTTGAAACACTGTTTTCTTGTGAAGTAACTCTATTTCAAGGATTTCTGCAGTGTACAACAACCTTTCTAGACTAGAGACTTACATTTTGATGTCTTTTACTCTTGTTCTCTCACTATTCTGTGATATTCATTAGTATTTGCTCTGAATGACTACTGATTTCTAGCTGTTTCCTATAATGGGTCTTCTATTCTACTTGTGGGACTTCACCACATGTAGAAACAACTTTACACACTCTTCTCTGATCTTCAGAAGCTATATACACGTGTCTTTCAAATGTTTTACAGTTGAATACTACTTTTCAGTGAATTCTGGTCGTTTCAAACACTGGATTCATGTGAACTAACTCTATTTCAAGTATTTCTGCAGTGTACAACATCCTTTCTAGACTAGACACTTTCATTTTGATGTCTTTACACTTGTTCTCTCACTACTCTGTGATATTCATTAGTATTTGCTCTGAATGACTACTGATTTCTAGCCGTTTCCCTTAATGGGCCTTCTTTTCTACTTGTGGGACATCACCACATGTAGAAACAACTTTATACACTCTTCTCTGAACTTGAGAAGCTATATACACTTGTCTTTCAACTGTTTTACAGTTGAATACTACTTTTCAGTGAATTCGGGTCGTTTCAAACACTGGTTTCATGTGAACTAACTCTATTTCAAGGATTTGTGCAGTGTACAACATCCTTTCTAGACTAGAGACTTACATTTTGTTGTCTATTCCACTTGTTCTCTCACTATTCTGTGATATTCATTAGTATTTGCTCTGAATGACTACTGATTTCTAGCCGTTTCCTATAATGGGCCTTCTTTTCTACTTGTGGGACTTCACCACATGTAGAAACAACTTTATACACTCTTCTCTGAACCTGAGAAGCTATATACACTTGTCTTTCAACTGTTTTACAGTTGAATACTACTTTTCAGTGAATTCTAGTGGGTTGAAACACTGTTTTCTTGTGAAGTAACTCTATTTCAAGGATTTCTGCAGTGCACAACAACCTTTCTAGACTAGAGACTTACATTTTGATGTCTTTTACACTTGTTCTCTCATTATTCTCTGATATTCATTAGTATTTGCTCTGAATGACTACTGATTTCTAGCTGTTTCCCATAAAGGGCCTTCTTTTCTACTTGTGGGACTTCACCACATGTAGAAACAACTTTATACACTCTTCTCTGAACTTGAGAAGCTATATACACTTGTCTTTCAACTGTTTTACAGTTGAGTACTACTTTTCAGTGAATTCTGGTGGTTTCAAACACTGGTTTCATGTGAACTAACTCTATTTCAAGGATTTCTGCAGTGTACAACATACTTTGTAGAGAAGACACATTCATTTTGATGTCTTTTACACTTGTTCTCTCATTATTCTCTGATATTCATTAGTATTTGCTCTGAATGACTACTGATTTCTAGCTGTTTCCCATAAAGGGCCTTCTTTTCTACTTGTGGGACTTCACCACATGTAGAAACAACTTTATACACTCTTCTCTGAACTTGAGAAGCTATAAGCACTTGTCTTTCAACTGTTTTACAGTTGAGTACTACTTTTCAGTGAATTCTGGTGGTTTCAAACACTGGTTTCATGTGAACTAACTCTATTTCAAGGATTTCTGCAGTGTACAACATCCTTTGTGGAGAAGACACATTCATTTTGATGTCTTTTACACTTGTTCTCTCACTATTCTGTGATATTCATTAGTATTTGCTCTCAATGACTACTGATTTCTAGCCGTTTCCCATAATGGGCCTTCTTTTCTACTTGTGGGACATCACCACATGTAGAAACAACTTTATACACTCTTCTCTGAACTTGAGAAGCTATATACACTTGTCTTTCAACTGTTTTACAGTTGAATACTACTTTTCAGTGAATTCTGGTCGTTTCAAACACTGGTTTCATGTGAACTAACTCTATTTCAAGGATTTGTGCAGTGTACAACATCCTTTCCAGACTAGAGACTTACATTTTGATGTCTTTTACACTTGTTCTCTCACTATTCTGTGATATTCATTAGTATTTGCTCTGAATGTCTACTGATTTCTAGCCATTTCCCATAATGGGCCTTCTTTTCTACTTGTGGGACTTCACCACATGTAGAAACAACTTTACACACTCTTCTCTGAACTTGAGAAGCTATATACACGTGTCTTTCAACTGTTTTACAGTTGAATACTACTTTTCAGTGAATTCCGGTCGTTTCAAACACTGGTTTCATGTGAACTAACTCTATTTCAAGGATTTGTGCAGTGTACAACATCCTTTCTAGACTAGAGACTTACATTTTGATGTCTTTTACAATTGTTCTCTCACTATTCTGTGATATTCATTAGTATTTGCTCTGAATGACTACTGATTTCTAGCCATTTCCCATAATGGGCCTTCTTTTCTACTTGTGGGAAATCACCACATGTAGAAACAACTTTATACACTCTTCTCTGAACTTGAGAAGCTATATACACTTGTCTTTCAACTGTTTTACAGTTGAATACTACTTTTCAGTGAATTCTAGTGTGTTGAAACACTGTTTTCTTGTGAAGTAACTCTATTTCAAGGATTTCTGTAGTGTATAGCATCCTTTCTAGACTAGAAACTTACATTTTGATGTCTTTTACACTTGTTCTCTCACTATTCTGTGATATTCATTAGTATTTGCTCTGAATGACTACTGATTTCTAGCTGTTTCCCATAATGGGCCTTCTTTTCTACTTGTGGGACTTCACCACATGTAGAAACAACTTTATACACTCTTCTCTGAACTTGAGAAGCTATATACACTTGTCTTTCAACAGTTTTACAGTTGAATACTACTTTTCAGTGAATTCTAGTGGGTTGAAACACTGTTTTCTTGTGAAGTAACTCTATTTCAAGGATTTCTGCAGTGTACAACAACCTTTCTTGACTAGAGACTTACATTTTGATGTCTTTTACTCTTGTTCTCTCACTATTCTGTGATATTCATTAGTATTTGCTCTGAATGACTACTGATTTCTAGCTGTTTCCTATAATGGGTCTTCTATTCTACTTGTGGGACTTCACCACATGTAGAAACAACTTTACACACTCTTCTCTGATCTTCAGAAGCTATATACACGTGTCTTTCAAATGTTTTACAGTTGAATACTACTTTTCAGTGAATTCTGGTCGTTTCAAACACTGGATTCATGTGAACTAACTCTATTTCAAGTATTTCTGCAGTGTACAACATCCTTTCTAGACTAGACACTTTCATTTTGATGTCTTTACACTTGTTCTCTCACTACTCTGTGATATTCATTAGTATTTGCTCTGAATGACTACTGATTTCTAGCCGTTTCCCTTAATGGGCCTTCTTTTCTACTTGTGGGACATCACCTCATGTAGAAACAACTTTATACACTCTTCTCTGAACTTGAGAAGCTATATACACTTGTCTTTCAACTGTTTTACAGTTGAATACTACTTTTCAGTGAATTCGGGTCGTTTCAAACACTGGTTTCATGTGAACTAACTCTATTTCAAGGATTTGTGCAGTGTACAACATCCTTTCTAGACTAGAGACTTACATTTTGTTGTCTATTCCACTTGTTCTCTCACTATTCTGTGATATTCATTAGTATTTGCTCTGAATGACTACTGATTTCTAGCCGTTTCCTATAATGGGCCTTCTTTTCTACTTGTGGGACTTCACCACATGTAGAAACAACTTTATACACTCTTCTCTGAACCTGAGAAGCTATATACACTTGTCTTTCAACTGTTTTACAGTTGAATACTACTTTTCAGTGAATTCTAGTGGGTTGAAACACTGTTTTCTTGTGAAGTAACTCTATTTCAAGGATTTCTGCAGTGCACAACAACCTTTCTAGACTAGAGACTTACATTTTGATGTCTTTTACACTTGTTCTCTCATTATTCTCTGATATTCATTAGTATTTGCTCTGAATGACTACTGATTTCTAGCTGTTTCCCATAAAGGGCCTTCTTTTCTACTTGTGGGACTTCACCACATGTAGAAACAACTTTATACACTCTTCTCTGAACTTGAGAAGCTATATACACTTGTCTTTCAACTGTTTTACAGTTGAGTACTACTTTTCAGTGAATTCTGGTGGTTTCAAACACTGGTTTCATGTGAACTAACTCTATTTCAAGGATTTCTGCAGTGTACAACATACTTTGTAGAGAAGACACATTCATTTTGATGTCTTTTACACTTGTTCTCTCATTATTCTCTGATATTCATTAGTATTTGCTCTGAATGACTACTGATTTCTAGCTGTTTCCCATAAAGGGCCTTCTTTTCTACTTGTGGGACTTCACCACATGTAGAAACAACTTTATACACTCTTCTCTGAACTTGAGAAGCTATAAGCACTTGTCTTTCAACTGTTTTACAGTTGAGTACTACTTTTCAGTGAATTCTGGTGGTTTCAAACACTGGTTTCATGTGAACTAACTCTATTTCAAGGATTTCTGCAGTGTACAACATCCTTTGTGGAGAAGACACATTCATTTTGATGTCTTTTACACTTGTTCTCTCACTATTCTGTGATATTCATTAGTATTTGCTCTCAATGACTACTGATTTCTAGCCGTTTCCCATAATGGGCCTTCTTTTCTACTTGTGGGACATCACCACATGTAGAAACAACTTTATACACTCTTCTCTGAACTTGAGAAGCTATATACACTTGTCTTTCAACTGTTTTACAGTTGAATACTACTTTTCAGTGAATTCTGGTCGTTTCAAACACTGGTTTCATGTGAACTAACTCTATTTCAAGGATTTGTGCAGTGTACAACATCCTTTCCAGACTAGAGACTTACATTTTGATGTCTTTTACACTTGTTCTCTCACTATTCTGTGATATTCATTAGTATTTGCTCTGAATGTCTACTGATTTCTAGCCATTTCCCATAATGGGCCTTCTTTTCTACTTGTGGGACTTCACCACATGTAGAAACAACTTTACACACTCTTCTCTGAACTTGAGAAGCTATATACACGTGTCTTTCAACTGTTTTACAGTTGAATACTACTTTTCAGTGAATTCCGGTCGTTTCAAACACTGGTTTCATGTGAACTAACTCTATTTCAAGGATTTGTGCAGTGTACAACATCCTTTCTAGACTAGAGACTTACATTTTGATGTCTTTTACAATTGTTCTCTCACTATTCTGTGATATTCATTAGTATTTGCTCTGAATGACTACTGATTTCTAGCCATTTCCCATAATGGGCCTTCTTTTCTACTTGTGGGAAATCACCACATGTAGAAACAACTTTATACACTCTTCTCTGAACTTGAGAAGCTATATACACTTGTCTTTCAACTGTTTTACAGTTGAATACTACTTTTCAGTGAATTCTAGTGTGTTGAAACACTGTTTTCTTGTGAAGTAACTCTATTTCAAGGATTTCTGTAGTGTATAGCATCCTTTCTAGACTAGAAACTTACATTTTGATGTCTTTTACACTTGTTCTCTCACTATTCTGTGATATTCATTAGTATTTGCTCTGAATGACTACTGATTTCTAGCTGTTTCCCATAATGGGCCTTCTTTTCTACTTGTGGGACTTCACCACATGTAGAAACAACTTTATACACTCTTCTCTGAACTTGAGAAGCTATATACACTTGTCTTTCAACAGTTTTACAGTTGAATACTACTTTTCAGTGAATTCTAGTGGGTTGAAACACTGTTTTCTTGTGAAGTAACTCTATTTCAAGGATTTCTGCAGTGTACAACAACCTTTCTTGACTAGAGACTTACATTTTGATGTCTTTTACTCTTGTTCTCTCACTATTCTGTGATATTCATTAGTATTTGCTCTGAATGACTACTGATTTCTAGCTGTTTCCTATAATGGGTCTTCTATTCTACTTGTGGGACTTCACCACATGTAGAAACAACTTTACACACTCTTCTCTGATCTTCAGAAGCTATATACACGTGTCTTTCAAATGTTTTACAGTTGAATACTACTTTTCAGTGAATTCTGGTCGTTTCAAACACTGGATTCATGTGAACTAACTCTATTTCAAGTATTTCTGCAGTGTACAACATCCTTTCTAGACTAGACACTTTCATTTTGATGTCTTTACACTTGTTCTCTCACTACTCTGTGATATTCATTAGTATTTGCTCTGAATGACTACTGATTTCTAGCCGTTTCCCTTAATGGGCCTTCTTTTCTACTTGTGGGACATCACCTCATGTAGAAACAACTTTATACACTCTTCTCTGAACTTGAGAAGCTATATACACTTGTCTTTCAACTGTTTTACAGTTGAATACTACTTTTCAGTGAATTCGGGTCGTTTCAAACACTGGTTTCATGTGAACTAACTCTATTTCAAGGATTTGTGCAGTGTACAACATCCTTTCTAGACTAGAGACTTACATTTTGTTGTCTATTCCACTTGTTCTCTCACTATTCTGTGATATTCATTAGTATTTGCTCTGAATGACTACTGATTTCTAGCCGTTTCCTATAATGGGCCTTCTTTTCTACTTGTGGGACTTCACCACATGTAGAAACAACTTTATACACTCTTCTCTGAACCTGAGAAGCTATATACACTTGTCTTTCAACTGTTTTACAGTTGAATACTACTTTTCAGTGAATTCTAGTGGGTTGAAACACTGTTTTCTTGTGAAGTAACTCTATTTCAAGGATTTCTGCAGTGCACAACAACCTTTCTAGACTAGAGACTTACATTTTGATGTCTTTTACACTTGTTCTCTCATTATTCTCTGATATTCATTAGTATTTGCTCTGAATGACTACTGATTTCTAGCTGTTTCCCATAAAGGGCCTTCTTTTCTACTTGTGGGACTTCACCACATGTAGAAACAACTTTATACACTCTTCTCTGAACTTGAGAAGCTATATACACTTGTCTTTCAACTGTTTTACAGTTGAGTACTACTTTTCAGTGAATTCTGGTGGTTTCAAACACTGGTTTCATGTGAACTAACTCTATTTCAAGGATTTCTGCAGTGTACAACATACTTTGTAGAGAAGACACATTCATTTTGATGTCTTTTACACTTGTTCTCTCATTATTCTCTGATATTCATTAGTATTTGCTCTGAATGACTACTGATTTCTAGCTGTTTCCCATAAAGGGCCTTCTTTTCTACTTGTGGGACTTCACCACATGTAGAAACAACTTTATACACTCTTCTCTGAACTTGAGAAGCTATAAGCACTTGTCTTTCAACTGTTTTACAGTTGAGTACTACTTTTCAGTGAATTCTGGTGGTTTCAAACACTGGTTTCATGTGAACTAACTCTATTTCAAGGATTTCTGCAGTGTACAACATCCTTTGTGGAGAAGACACATTCATTTTGATGTCTTTTACACTTGTTCTCTCACTATTCTGTGATATTCATTAGTATTTGCTCTCAATGACTACTGATTTCTAGCCGTTTCCCATAATGGGCCTTCTTTTCTACTTGTGGGACATCACCACATGTAGAAACAACTTTATACACTCTTCTCTGAACTTGAGAAGCTATATACACTTGTCTTTCAACTGTTTTACAGTTGAATACTACTTTTCAGTGAATTCTGGTCGTTTCAAACACTGGTTTCATGTGAACTAACTCTATTTCAAGGATTTGTGCAGTGTACAACATCCTTTCCAGACTAGAGACTTACATTTTGATGGCTTTTACACTTGTTCTCTCACTATTCTGTGATATTCATTAGTATTTGCTCTGAATGTCTACTGATTTCTAGCCATTTCCCATAATGGGCCTTCTTTTCTACTTGTGGGACTTCACCACATGTAGAAACAACTTTACACACTCTTCTCTGAACTTGAGAAGCTATATACACGTGTCTTTCAACTGTTTTACAGTTGAATACTACTTTTCAGTGAATTCTGGTCGTTTCAAACACTGGTTTCATGTGAACTAACTCTATTTCAAGGATTTGTGCAGTGTACAACATCCTTTCCAGACTAGAGACTTACATTTTGATGTCTTTTACACTTGTTCTCTCACTATTCTGTGATATTCATTAGTATTTGCTCTGAATGTCTACTGATTTCTAGCCATTTCCTATAATGGGCCTTCTTTTCTACTTTTGGGACTTCACCACATGTAGAAACAACTTTATACACTCTTCTCTGAACTTGAGAAGCTATATACACTTGTCTTTCAACTGTTTTACAGTTGAATACTACTTTTCAGTGAATTCTAGTGGGTTGAAACACTGTTTTCTTGTGAAGTAACTCTATTTCAAGGATATCTGCAGTGTACAACAACCTTTCTAGACTAGAGACTTACATTTTGATGTCTTTTACACTTGTTCTCTCATTATTCTGTGATATTCATTAGTATTTGCTCTGAATGACTACTGATTTCTAGCTGTTTCCCATAAAGGGCCTTCTTTTCTACTTGTGGGACTTCACCACATGTAGAAACAACTTTATACACTCTTCTCTGAACTTGAGAAGCTATATACACTTGTCTTTCAACTGTTTTACAGTTGAATACTACTTTTCAGTGAATTCTAGTGGGTTGAAACACTGTTTTCTTGTGAAGTAACTTTATTTCAAGGATTTCTGTAGTGTATAGCATCCTTTCTAGACTAGAAACTTACATTTTGATGTCTTTTACACTTGTTCTCTCACTATTCTGTTATATTCATTAGTATTTGCTCTGAATGACTACTGATTTCTAGCTGTTTCCCATAATGGGCCTTCTTTTCTACTTGTGGGACTTCACCACATGTAGAAACAACTTTATACACTCTTCTCTGAACTTGAGAAGCTATATACACTTGCCTTTCAACTGTTTTACAGTTGAATACTACTTTTCAGTAAATTCTGGTGGTTTCAAACACTGGTTTCATGTGAAGTAACTCTATTTCAAGAATTTGTGCAGTGTACAACATCCTTTCTAGACTAGAGACTTACATTTTGTTGTCTTTTACACTTGTTCTCTCACTATTCTGTGATATTCATTAGTATTTGCTCTGAATGACTACTGATTTCTAGCCGTTTCCTATAATGGGCCTTCTTTTCTACTTGTGGGACTTCACCACATGTAGAAACAACTTTATACACTCTTCTCTGAACTTGAGAAGCTATATACACTTGTCTTTCAACAGTTTTACAGTTGAATACTACTTTTCAGTGAATTCTAGTGGGTTGAAACACTGTTTTCTTGTGAAGTAACTCTATTTCAAGGATTTCTGCAGTGTACAACAACCTTTCTAGACTAGAGACTTACATTTTGATGTCTTTTACTCTTGTTCTCTCACTATTCTGTGATATTCATTAGTATTTGCTCTGAATGACTACTGATTTCTAGCTGTTTCCTATAATGGGCCTTCTATTCTACTTGTGGGACTTCACCACATGTAGAAACAACTTTACACACTCTTCTCTGAACTTGAGAAGCTATATACACGTGTCTTTCAACTGTTTTACAGTTGAATACTACTTTTCAGTGAATTCTGGTCGTTTCAAACACTAGTTTCATGTGAACTAACTCTATTTCAAGTATTTCTGCAGTGTACAACATCCTTTCTAGACTAGACACTTTCATTTTGATGTCTTTACACTTTTTCTCTCACTACTCTGTGATATTCATTAGTATTTGCTCTGAATGACAACTGATTTCTAGCCGTTTCCCATAATGGGCCTTCTTTTCTACTTGTGGGACATCACCACATGTAGAAACAACTTTATACACTCTTCTCTGAACTTGAGAAGCTATATACACTTGTCTTTCAACTGTTTTACAGTTGAATACTACTTTTCAGTGAATTCCGGTCGTTTCAAACACTGGTTTCATGTGAACTAACTCTATTTCAAGGATTTGTGCAGTGTACAACATCCTTTCTAGACTAGAGACTTACATTTTGATGTCTTTTACAATTGTTCTCTCACTATTCTGTGATATTCATTAGTATTTGCTCTGAATGACTACTGATTTCTAGCCATTTCCCATAATGGGCCTTCTTTTCTACTTGTGGGAAATCACCACATGTAGAAACAACTTTATACACTCTTCTCTGAACTTGAGAAGCTATATACACTTGTCTTTCAACTGTTTTACAGTTGAATACTACTTTTCAGTGAATTCTAGTGTGTTGAAACACTGTTTTCTTGTGAAGTAACTCTATTTCAAGGATTTCTGTAGTGTATAGCATCCTTTCTAGACTAGAAACTTACATTTTGATGTCTTTTACACTTGTTCTCTCACTATTCTGTGATATTCATTAGTATTTGCTCTGAATGACTACTGATTTCTAGCTGTTTCCCATAATGGGCCTTCTTTTCTACTTGTGGGACTTCACCACATGTAGAAACAACTTTATACACTCTTCTCTGAACTTGAGAAGCTATATACACTTGCCTTTCAACTGTTTTACAGTTGAATACTACTTTTCAGTAAATTCTGGTGGTTTCAAACACTGTTTTCTTGTGAAGTAACTCTATTTCAAGGATTTGTGCAGTGTACAACATCCTTTCTAGACTAGAGACTTACATTTTGTTGTCTTTTACACTTGTTCTCTCACTATTCTGTGATATTCATTAGTATTTGCTCTGAATGACTACTGATTTCTAGCCGTTTCCTATAATGGGCCTTCTTTTCTACTTGTGGGACTTCACCACATGTAGAAACAACTTTATACACTCTTCTCTGAACTTGAGAAGCTATATACACTTGTCTTTCAACAGTTTTACAGTTGAATACTACTTTTCAGTGAATTCTAGTGGGTTGAAACACTGTTTTCTTGTGAAGTAACTCTATTTCAAGGATTTCTGCAGTGTACAACAACCTTTCTAGACTAGAGACTTACATTTTGATGTCTTTTACTCTTGTTCTCTCACTATTCTGTGATATTCATTAGTATTTGCTCTGAATGACTACTGATTTCTAGCTGTTTCCTATAATGGGTCTTCTATTCTACTTGTGGGACTTCACCACATGTAGAAACAACTTTACACACTCTTCTCTGATCTTCAGAAGCTATATACACGTGTCTTTCAAATGTTTTACAGTTGAATACTACTTTTCAGTGAATTCTGGTCGTTTCAAACACTGGATTCATGTGAACTAACTCTATTTCAAGTATTTCTGCAGTGTACAACATCCTTTCTAGACTAGACACTTTCATTTTGATGTCTTTACACTTGTTCTCTCACTACTCTGTGATATTCATTAGTATTTGCTCTGAATGACTACTGATTTCTAGCCGTTTCCCTTAATGGGCCTTCTTTTCTACTTGTGGGACATCACCACATGTAGAAACAACTTTATACACTCTTCTCTGAACTTGAGAAGCTATATACACTTGTCTTTCAACTGTTTTACAGTTGAATACTACTTTTCAGTGAATTCGGGTCGTTTCAAACACTGGTTTCATGTGAACTAACTCTATTTCAAGGATTTGTGCAGTGTACAACATCCTTTCTAGACTAGAGACTTACATTTTGTTGTCTATTCCACTTGTTCTCTCACTATTCTGTGATATTCATTAGTATTTGCTCTGAATGACTACTGATTTCTAGCCGTTTCCTATAATGGGCCTTCTTTTCTACTTGTGGGACTTCACCACATGTAGAAACAACTTTATACACTCTTCTCTGAACCTGAGAAGCTATATACACTTGTCTTTCAACTGTTTTACAGTTGAATACTACTTTTCAGTGAATTCTAGTGGGTTGAAACACTGTTTTCTTGTGAAGTAACTCTATTTCAAGGATTTCTGCAGTGCACAACAACCTTTCTAGACTAGAGACTTACATTTTGATGTCTTTTACACTTGTTCTCTCATTATTCTCTGATATTCATTAGTATTTGCTCTGAATGACTACTGATTTCTAGCTGTTTCCCATAAAGGGCCTTCTTTTCTACTTGTGGGACTTCACCACATGTAGAAACAACTTTATACACTCTTCTCTGAACTTGAGAAGCTATATACACTTGTCTTTCAACTGTTTTACAGTTGAGTACTACTTTTCAGTGAATTCTGGTGGTTTCAAACACTGGTTTCATGTGAACTAACTCTATTTCAAGGATTTCTGCAGTGTACAACATACTTTGTAGAGAAGACACATTCATTTTGATGTCTTTTACACTTGTTCTCTCATTATTCTCTGATATTCATTAGTATTTGCTCTGAATGACTACTGATTTCTAGCTGTTTCCCATAAAGGGCCTTCTTTTCTACTTGTGGGACTTCACCACATGTAGAAACAACTTTATACACTCTTCTCTGAACTTGAGAAGCTATAAGCACTTGTCTTTCAACTGTTTTACAGTTGAGTACTACTTTTGAGTGAATTCTGGTGGTTTCAAACACTGGTTTCATGTGAACTAACTCTATTTCAAGGATTTCTGCAGTGTACAACATCCTTTGTGGAGAAGACACATTCATTTTGATGTCTTTTACACTTGTTCTCTCACTATTCTGTGATATTCATTAGTATTTGCTCTCAATGACTACTGATTTCTAGCCGTTTCCCATAATGGGCCTTCTTTTCTACTTGTGGGACATCACCACATGTAGAAACAACTTTATACACTCTTCTCTGAACTTGAGAAGCTATATACACTTGTCTTTCAACTGTTTTACAGTTGAATACTACTTTTCAGTGAATTCTGGTCGTTTCAAACACTGGTTTCATGTGAACTAACTCTATTTCAAGGATTTGTGCAGTGTACAACATCCTTTCCAGACTAGAGACTTACATTTTGATGTCTTTTACACTTGTTCTCTCACTATTCTGTGATATTCATTAGTATTTGCTCTGAATGTCTACTGATTTCTAGCCATTTCCCATAATGGGCCTTCTTTTCTACTTGTGGGACTTCACCACATGTAGAAACAACTTTACACACTCTTCTCTGAACTTGAGAAGCTATATACACGTGTCTTTCAACTGTTTTACAGTTGAATACTACTTTTCAGTGAATTCTGGTCGTTTCAAACACTGGTTTCATGTGAACTAACTCTATTTCAAGGATTTGTGCAGTGTACAACATCCTTTCTAGACTAGAGACTTACATTTTGATGTCTTTTACACTTGTTCTCTCACTATTCTGTGATATTCATTAGTATTTGCTCTGAATGTCTACTGATTTCTAGCCATTTCCCATAATGGGCCTTCTTTTCTACTTTTGGGAAATCACCACATGTAGAAACAACTTTATACACTCTTCTCTGAACTTGAGAAGCTATATACACTTGTTTTTCAACTGTTTTACAGTTGAATACTACTTTTCAGTGAATTCTAGTGGGTTGAAACACTGTTTTCTTGTGAAGTAACTCTATTTCAAGGATTTCTGCAGTGTACAACAACCTTTCTAGACTAGAGACTTACATTTTGATGTCTTTTACTCTTGTTCTCTCACTATTCTGTGATATTCATTAGTATTTGCTCTGAATGACTACTGATTTCTAGCTGTTTCCTATAATGGGTCTTCTATTCTACTTGTGGGACTTCACCACATGTAGAAACAACTTTACACACTCTTCTCTGATCTTCAGAAGCTATATACACGTGTCTTTCAAATGTTTTACAGTTGAATACTACTTTTCAGTGAATTCTGGTCGTTTCAAACACTGGATTCATGTGAACTAACTCTATTTCAAGTATTTCTGCAGTGTACAACATCCTTTCTAGACTAGACACTTTCATTTTGATGTCTTTACACTTGTTCTCTCACTACTCTGTGATATTCATTAGTATTTGCTCTGAATGACTACTGATTTCTAGCCGTTTCCCTTAATGGGCCTTCTTTTCTACTTGTGGGACATCACCACATGTAGAAACAACTTTATACACTCTTCTCTGAACTTGAGAAGCTATATACACTTGTCTTTCAACTGTTTTACAGTTGAATACTACTTTTCAGTGAATTCGGGTCGTTTCAAACACTGGTTTCATGTGAACTAACTCTATTTCAAGGATTTGTGCAGTGTACAACATCCTTTCTAGACTAGAGACTTACATTTTGTTGTCTATTCCACTTGTTCTCTCACTATTCTGTGATATTCATTAGTATTTGCTCTGAATGACTACTGATTTCTAGCCGTTTCCTATAATGGGCCTTCTTTTCTACTTGTGGGACTTCACCACATGTAGAAACAACTTTATACACTCTTCTCTGAACCTGAGAAGCTATATACACTTGTCTTTCAACTGTTTTACAGTTGAATACTACTTTTCAGTGAATTCTAGTGGGTTGAAACACTGTTTTCTTGTGAAGTAACTCTATTTCAAGGATTTCTGCAGTGCACAACAACCTTTCTAGACTAGAGACTTACATTTTGATGTCTTTTACACTTGTTCTCTCATTATTCTCTGATATTCATTAGTATTTGCTCTGAATGACTACTGATTTCTAGCTGTTTCCCATAAAGGGCCTTCTTTTCTACTTGTGGGACTTCACCACATGTAGAAACAACTTTATACACTCTTCTCTGAACTTGAGAAGCTATATACACTTGTCTTTCAACTGTTTTACAGTTGAGTACTACTTTTCAGTGAATTCTGGTGGTTTCAAACACTGGTTTCATGTGAACTAACTCTATTTCAAGGATTTCTGCAGTGTACAACATACTTTGTAGAGAAGACACATTCATTTTGATGTCTTTTACACTTGTTCTCTCATTATTCTCTGATATTCATTAGTATTTGCTCTGAATGACTACTGATTTCTAGCTGTTTCCCATAAAGGGCCTTCTTTTCTACTTGTGGGACTTCACCACATGTAGAAACAACTTTATACACTCTTCTCTGAACTTGAGAAGCTATAAGCACTTGTCTTTCAACTGTTTTACAGTTGAGTACTACTTTTCAGTGAATTCTGGTGGTTTCAAACACTGGTTTCATGTGAACTAACTCTATTTCAAGGATTTCTGCAGTGTACAACATCCTTTGTGGAGAAGACACATTCATTTTGATGTCTTTTACACTTGTTCTCTCACTATTCTGTGATATTCATTAGTATTTGCTCTCAATGACTACTGATTTCTAGCCGTTTCCCATAATGGGCCTTCTTTTCTACTTGTGGGACATCACCACATGTAGAAACAACTTTATACACTCTTCTCTGAACTTGAGAAGCTATATACACTTGTCTTTCAACTGTTTTACAGTTGAATACTACTTTTCAGTGAATTCTGGTCGTTTCAAACACTGGTTTCATGTGAACTAACTCTATTTCAAGGATTTGTGCAGTGTACAACATCCTTTCCAGACTAGAGACTTACATTTTGATGTCTTTTACACTTGTTCTCTCACTATTCTGTGATATTCATTAGTATTTGCTCTGAATGTCTACTGATTTCTAGCCATTTCCCATAATGGGCCTTCTTTTCTACTTGTGGGACTTCACCACATGTAGAAACAACTTTACACACTCTTCTCTGAACTTGAGAAGCTATATACACGTGTCTTTCAACTGTTTTACAGTTGAATACTACTTTTCAGTGAATTCTGGTCGTTTCAAACACTGGTTTCATGTGAACTAACTCTATTTCAAGGATTTGTGCAGTGTACAACATCCTTTCTAGACTAGAGACTTACATTTTGATGTCTTTTACACTTGTTCTCTCACTATTCTGTGATATTCATTAGTATTTGCTCTGAATGTCTACTGATTTCTAGCCATTTCCCATAATGGGCCTTCTTTTCTACTTTTGGGAAATCACCACATGTAGAAACAACTTTATACACTCTTCTCTGAACTTGAGAAGCTATATACACTTGTTTTTCAACTGTTTTACAGTTGAATACTACTTTTCAGTGAATTCTAGTGGGTTGAAACACTGTTTTCTTGTGAAGTAACTTTATTTCAAGGATTTCTGTAGTGTATAGCATCCTTTCTAGACTAGAAACTTACATTTTGATGTCTTTTACACTTGTTCTCTCACTATTCTGTGATATTCATTAGTATTTGCACTGAATGACTACTGATTTCTAGCTGTTTCCCATAATGGGCCTTCTTTTCTACTTGTGGGACTTCACCACATGTAGAAACAACTTTATACACTCTTCTCTGAACTAGAGAAGCTATATACACTTGCCTTTCAACTGTTTTACAGTTGAATACTACTTTTCAGTAAATTCTGGTGGTTTCAAACACTGGTTTCATGTGAAGTAACTCTATTTCAAGGATTTTTGCAGTGTACAACATCCTTTCTAGACTAGAGACTTACATTTTGTTGTCTTTTACACTTGTTCTCTCACTATTCTGTGATATTCATTAGTATTTGCTCTGAATGACTACTGATTTCTAGCCGTTTCCTATAATGGGCCTTCTTTTCTACTTGTGGGACTTCACCACATGTAGAAACAACTTTATACACTCTTCTCTGAACTTGAGAAGCTATATACACTTGTCTTTCAACAGTTTTACAGTTGAATACTACTTTTCAGTGAATTCTAGTGGGTTGAAACACTGTTTTCTTGTGAAGTAACTCTATTTCAAGGATTTCTGCAGTGTACAACAACCTTTCTAGACTAGAGACTTACATTTTGATGTCTTTTACTCTTGTTCTCTCACTATTCTGTGATATTCATTAGTGTTTGCTCTGAATGACTACTGATTTCTAGCTGTTTCCTATAATGGGTCTTCTATTCTACTTGTGGGACTTCACCACATGTAGAAACAACTTTACACACTCTTCTCTGAACTTGAGAAGCTATATACACGTGTCTTTCAACAGTTTTACAGTTGAATACTACTTTTCAGTGAATTCTGGTCGTTTCAAACACTGGATTCATGTGAACTAACTCTATTTCAAGTATTTCTGCAGTGTACAACATCCTTTCTAGACTAGACACTTTCATTTTGATGTCTTTACACTTGTTCTCTCACTACTCTGTGATATTCATTAGTATTTGCTCTGAATGACTACTGATTTCTAGCCGTTTCCCATAATGGTCCTTCTTTTCTACTTGTGGGACATCACCACATGTAGAAACAACTTTATACACTCTTCTCTGAACTTGAGAAGCTATATACACTTGTCTTTCAACTGTTTTACAGTTGAATACTACTTTACAGTGAATTCCGGTCGTTTCAAACACTGGTTTCATGTGAACTAACTCTATTTCAAGGATTTGTGCAGTGTACAACATCCTTTCTAGACTAGAGACTTACATTTTGTTGTCTATTCCACTTGTTCTCTCACTATTCTGTGATATTCATTAATATTTGCTCTGGATGACTACTGATTTCTAGCCGTTTCCTATAATGGGCCTTCTTTTCTACTTGTGGGACTTCACCACATGTAGAAACAACTTTATACACTCTTCTCTGAACTTGAGAAGCTATATACACTTGTCTTTCAACTGTTTTACAGTTGAATACTATTTTTCAGTGAATTCTAGTGGGTTGAAACACTGTTTTCTTGTGAAGTAACTCTATTTCAAGGATTTCTGCAGTGCACAACAACCTTTCTAGACTAGAGACTTACATTTTGATGTCTTTTACACTTGTTCTCTCATTATTCTCTGATATTCATTAGTATTTGCTCTGAATGACTACTGATTTCTAGCTGTTTCCCATAAAGGGCCTTCTTTTCTACTTGTGGGACTTCACCACATGTAGAAACAACTTTATACACTCTTCTCTGAACTTGAGAAGCTATATACACTTGTCTCTCAACTGTTTTACAGTTGAGTACTACTTTTCAGTGAATTCTGGTGGTTTCAAACACTGGTTTCATGTGAACTAACTCTATTTCAAGGATTTCTGCAGTGTACAACATCCTTTGTAGAGAAGACACATTCATTTTGATGTCTTTTACACTTGTTCTCTCATTATTCTCTGATATTCATTAGTATTTGCTCTGAATGACTACTGATTTCTAGCTGTTTCCCATAAAGGGCCTTCTTTTCTACTTGTGGGACTTCACCACATGTAGAAACAACTTTATACACTCTTCTCTGAACTTGAGAAGCTATATGCACTTGTCTTTCAACTGTTTTACAGTTGAGTACTACTTTTCAGTGAATTCTGGTGGTTTCAAACACTGGTTTCATGTGAACTAACTCTATTTCAAGGATTTGTGCAGTGTACAACATCCTTTCCAGACTAGAGACTTACATTTTGATGTCTTTTACACTTGTTCTCTCACTATTCTGTGATATTCATTAGTATTTGCTCTGAATGTCTACTGATTTCTAGCCATTTCCCATAATGGGCCTTCTTTTCTACTTGTGGGACTTCACCACATGTAGAAACAACTTTACACACTCTTCTCTGAACTTGAGAAGCTATATACACGTGCCTTTCAACTGTTTTACAGTTGAATACTACTTTTCAGTGAATTCTGGTCGTTTCAAACACTAGTTTCATGTGAACTAACTCTATTTCAAGGATTTGTGCAGTGTACAATATCCTTTCTAGACTAAAGACTTACATTTGATGCCTTTTACACTTGTTCTACAACTACTCTGTGATATTCATTAGTATTTGCTCTGAATGACTACTGATTTCTAGCTGTTTCCCATAATGGGCCTTCTTTTCTACTTGTGGGACTTCCCCACATGTAGAAACATCTTTATACACTCTTCTCTGGAATTACGAAGCTATATAAACTTGTCTTTCAACTGTTTTACAGTTGAGTACTACTTTTCAGTGAATTCTGGTGGTTTGAAACACTGGTTTCATGTGAACTAACTCTATTTCAAGGATTTCTGCAGGGTACAACTTCCTTTCTAGACTAGAGACTTACATTTTGATGTCTTTTACACTTGTTCTCTCACTATTCTGTGATATTCATTAGTATTTGCTCTGAATGACTACTGATTTCTAGCAGTATCCCATAATGGGCCTTCTTTTCTACTTGTGGGACATCACCACATGTAGAAACAACTTTATACACTCTTCTCTGAACTTGAGAAGCTATATACACTTGTCTTTCAACTGTTTTACAGTTGAATACTACTTTTCAGTGAATTCCGGTCGTTTCAAACACTGGTTTCATGTGAACTAACTCTATTTCAAGGATTTGTGCAGTGTACAACATCCTTTCTAGACTAGAGACTTACATGTTGTTGTCTTTTCCACTTGTTCTCTCACTATTCTGTGATATTCATTAGTATTTGCTCTGAATGACTACTGATTTCTAGCCGTTTCCTATAATGGGCCTTCTTTTCTACTTGTGGGACTTCACCACATGTAGAAACAACTTTATAGACTCTTCTCTGAACTTGAGAAGCTATATACACTTGTCTTTCAACTGTTTTACAGTTGAATACTACTTTTCAGTGAATTCTAGTGGGTTGAAACACTGTTTTCTTGTGAAGTAACTCTATTTCAAGGATTTCTGCAGTGTACAACAACCTTTCTAGACTAGAGACTTACATTTTGATGTCTTTTACACTTGTTCTCTCATTATTCTCTGATATTCATTAGTATTTGCTCTGAATGACTACTGATTTCTAGCTGTTTCCCATAAAGGGCCTTCTTTTCTACTTGTGGGACTTCACCACATGTAGAAACAACTTTATACACTCTTCTCTGAACTTGAGAAGCTATATACACTTGTCTTTCAACTGTTTTACAGTTGAGTACTACTTTTCAGTGAATTCTGGTGGTTTCAAACACTGGTTTCATGTGAACTAACTCTATTTCAAGGATTTCTGCAGTGTACAACATCCTTTGAAGAGAAGACACATTCATTTTGATGTCTTTTACACTTGTTCTCTCACTATTCTGTGATATTCATTAGTATTTGCTCTGAATGACTACTGATTTCTAGCCGTTTCCCATAATGGGCCTTCTTTTCTACTTGTGGGACATCACCACATGTAGAAACAACTTTCTACACTCTTCTCTGAACTTGAGAAGCTATATACACGTGTCTTTCAACTGTTTTACAGTTGAATACTACTTTTCAGTGAATTCTGGTCGTTTCAAACACTGGTTTCATGTGAACTAACTCTATTTCAAGGATTTGTGCAGTGTACAACATCCTTTCTAGACTAGAGACTTACATTTTGATGCCTTTTACACTTGTTCTATCACTATTCTGTGATATTCATTAGTATTTGCTCTGAATGACTACTGATTTTAGCTGTTTCCCATAATGGGCCTTCTTTTCTACTTGTGGGACTTCCCCACATGTAGAAACAACTTTATACACTCTTCTCTGGAATTACGAAGCTATATAAACTTGTCTTTCAACTGTTTTACAGTTGAGTACTACTTTTCAGTGAATTCTGGTGGTTTGAAACACTGGTTTCATGTGAACTAACTCTATTTCAAGTATTTCTGCAGTGTACAACATCCTTTCTAGACTAGACACTTTCATTTTGATGTCTTTTACTCTTGTTCTCTCACTATTCTGTGATATTCATTAGTGTTTGCTCTGAATGACTACTGATTTCTAGCTGTTTCCTATAATGGGTCTTCTATTCTACTTGTGGGACTTCACCACATGTAGAAACAACTTTACACACTCTTCTCTGAACTTGAGAAGCTATATACACTTGTCTTTCAACAGTTTTACAGTTGAATACTACTTTTCAGTGAATTCTGGTCGTTTCAAACACTGGATTCATGTGAACTAACTCTATTTCAAGTATTTCTGCAGTGTACAACATCCTTTCTAGACTAGACACTTTCATTTTGATGTCTTTACACTTGTTCTCTCACTACTCTGTGATATTCATTAGTATTTGCTCTGAATGACTACTGATTTCTAGCCGTTTCCCATAATGGGCCTTCTTTTCTACTTGTGGGACATCACCACATGTAGAAACAACTTTATACACTCTTCTCTGAACTTGAGAAGCTATATACACTTGTCTTTCAACTGTTTTACAGTTGAATACTACTTTACAGTGAATTCCGGTCGTTTCAAACACTGGTTTCATGTGAACTAACTCTATTTCAAGGATTTGTGCAGTGTACAACATCCTTTCTAGACTAGAGACTTACATTTTGTTGTCTATTCCACTTGTTCTCTCACTATTCTGTGATATTCATTAGTATTTGCTCTGGATGACTACTGATTTCTAGCCGTTTCCTATAATGGGCCTTCTTTTCTACTTGTGGGACTTCACCACATGTAGAAACAACTTTATACACTCTTCTCTGAACTTGAGAAGCTATATACACTTGTCTTTCAACTGTTTTACAGTTGAATACTATTTTTAAGTGAATTCTAGTGGGTTGAAACACTGTTTTCTTGTGAAGTAACTCTATTTCAAGGATTTCTGCAGTGCACAACAACCTTTCTAGACTAGAGACTTACATTTTGATGTCTTTTACACTTGTTCTCTCATTATTCTCTGATATTCATTAGTATTTGCTCTGAATGACTACTGATTTCTAGCTGTTTCCCATAAAGGGCCTTCTTTTCTACTTGTGGGACTTCACCACATGTAGAAACAACTTTATACACTCTTCTCTGAACTTGAGAAGCTATATACACTTGTCTCTCAACTGTTTTACAGTTGAGTACTACTTTTCAGTGAATTCTGGTGGTTTCAAACACTGGTTTCATGTGAACTAACTCTATTTCAAGGATTTCTGCAGTGTACAACATCCTTTGTAGAGAAGACACATTCATTTTGATGTCTTTTACACTTGTTCTCTCATTATTCTCTGATATTCATTAGTATTTGCTCTGAATGACTACTGATTTCTAGCTGTTTCCCATAAAGGGCCTTCTTTTCTACTTGTGGGACTTCACCACATGTAGAAACAACTTTATACACTCTTCTCTGAACTTGAGAAGCTATATGCACTTGTCTTTCAACTGTTTTACAGTTGAGTACTACTTTTCAGTGAATTCTGGTGGTTTCAAACACTGGTTTCATGTGAACTAACTCTATTTCAAGGATTTCTGCAGTGTACAACATCCTTTGTAGAGAAGACACATTCATTTTGATGTCTTTTACACTTGTTCTCTCACTATTCTGTGATATTCATTAGTATTTGCTCTGAATGACTACTGATTTCGAGCCGTTTCCCATAATGGGCCTTCTTTTCGACTTGTGGGACATCACCACATGTAGAAACAACTTTATACACTCTTCTCTGAACTTGAGAAGCTATATACACTTGTCTTTCAACTGTTTTACAGTTGAATACTACTTTTCAGTGAATTCTGGTCGTTGCAAACACTGGTTTCATGTGAACTAACTCTATTTCAAGGATTTGTGCAGTGTACAACATCCTTTCCAGACTAGAGACTTACATTTTGATGTCTTTTACACTTGTTCTCTCACTATTCTGTGATATTCATTAGTATTTGCTCTGAATGTCTACTGATTTCTAGCCATTTCCCATAATGGGCCTTCTTTTCTACTTGTGGGACTTCACCACATGTAGAAACAACTTTACACACTCTTCTCTGAACTTGAGAAGCTATATACACGTGCCTTTCAACTGTTTTACAGTTGAATACTACTTTTCAGTGAATTCTGGTCGTTTCAAACACTAGTTTCATGTGAACTAACTCTATTTCAAGGATTTGTGCAGTGTACAATATCCTTTCTAGACTAAAGACTTACATTTGATGCCTTTTACACTTGTTATACAACTACTCTGTGATATTCATTAGTATTTGCTCTGAATGACTACTGATTTCTAGCTGTTTCCCATAATGGGCCTTCTTTTCTACTTGTGGGACTTCCCCACATGTAGAAACATCTTTATACACTCTTCTCTGGAATTACGAAGCTATATAAACTTGTCTTTCAACTGTTTTACAGTTGAGTACTACTTTTCAGTGAATTCTGGTGGTTTGAAACACTGGTTTCATGTGAACTAACTCTATTTCAAGGATTTCTGCAGGGTACAACTTCCTTTCTAGACTAGAGACTTACATTTTGATGTCTTTTACACTTGTTCTCTCACTATTCTGTGATATTCATTAGTATTTGCTCTGAATGACTACTGATTTCTAGCAGTATCCCATAATGGGCCTTCTTTTCTACTTGTGGGACATCACCACATGTAGAAACAACTTTATACACTCTTCTCTGAACTTGAGAAGCTATATACACTTGTCTTTCAACTGTTTTACAGTTGAATACTACTTTTCAGTGAATTCCGGTCGTTTCAAACACTGGTTTCATGTGAACTAACTCTATTTCAAGGATTTGTGCAGTGTACAACATCCTTTCTAGACTAGAGACTTACATGTTGTTGTCTTTTCCACTTGTTCTCTCACTATTCTGTGATATTCATTAGTATTTGCTCTGAATGACTACTGATTTCTAGCCGTTTCCTATAATGGGCCTTCTTTTCTACTTGTGGGACTTCACCATATGTAGAAACAACTTTATAGACTCTTCTCTGAACTTGAGAAGCTATATACACTTGTCTTTCAACTGTTTTACAGTTGAATACTACTTTTCAGTGAATTCTAGTGGGTTGAAACACTGTTTTCTTGTGAAGAAACTCTATTTCAAGGATTTCTGCAGTGTACAACAACCTTTCTAGACTAGAGACTTACATTTTGATGTCTTTTACACTTGTTCTCTCATTATTCTCTGATATTCATTAGTATTTGCTCTGAATGACTACTGATTTCTAGCTGTTTCCCATAAAGGGCCTTCTTTTCTACTTGTGGGACTTCACCACATGTAGAAACAACTTTATACACTCTTCTCTGAACTTGAGAAGCTATATACACTTGTCTTTCAACTGTTTTACAGTTGAGTACTACTTTTCAGTGAATTCTGGTGGTTTCAAACACTGGTTTCATGTGAACTAACTCTATTTCAAGGATTTCTGCAGTGTACAACATCCTTTGAAGAGAAGACACATTCATTTTGATGTCTTTTACACTTGTTCTCTCACTATTCTGTGATATTCATTAGTATTTGCTCTGAATGACTACTGATTTCTAGCCGTTTCCCATAATGGGCCTTCTTTTCTACTTGTGGGACATCACCACATGTAGAAACAACTTTCTACACTCTTCTCTGAACTTGAGAAGCTATATACACGTGTCTTTCAACTGTTTTACAGTTGAATACTACTTTTCAGTGAATTCTGGTCGTTTCAAACACTGGTTTCATGTGAACTAACTCTATTTCAAGGATTTGTGCAGTGTACAACATCCTTTCTAGACTAGAGACTTACATTTTGATGCCTTTTACACTTGTTCTATCACTATTCTGTGATATTCATTAGTATTTGCTCTGAATGACTACTGATTTTAGCTGTTTCCCATAATGGGCCTTCTTTTCTACTTGTGGGACTTCCCCACATGTAGAAACAACTTTATACACTCTTCTCTGGAATTACGAAGCTATATAAACTTGTCTTTCAACTGTTTTACAGTTGAGTACTACTTTTCAGTGAATTCTGGTGGTTTGAAACACTGGTTTCATGTGAACTAACTCTATTTCAAGTATTTCTGCAGTGTACAACATCCTTTCTAGACTAGACACTTTCATTTTGATGTCTTTACACTTGTTCTCTCACTATTCTGTGATATTCATTAGTATTTGCTCTGAATGACTACTGATTTCTAGCTGTTTCCCATAATAGGCCTTCTTTTCTACTTGTGGGACTTCCCCACATGTAGAAACAACTTTATACACTCTTCTCTGCACTTACGAAGCTATATAAACTTGTCTTTCAACTGTTTTACAGTTGAATACTACTCCTCAGTGAATTCTGGTGGTTTCAAACACTGGTTTCATGTGAACTAACTCTATTTCAAAGATTTCTGCAGTGTACAACATCCTTTCTAGACTAGAGACTTACATTTTGATGTCTTTTACACTTGTTCTCTCATAATTCTGTGATATTCATTAGTATTTGCTCTAAATGACTACTGATTTCTAGCCGTTTCCCATAATGGGCCTTCTTTTCTACTTGTGGGACTTCACCACATGTAGAAACAACTTTATACACTCTTCTCTGAACTTGAGAAGCTATATACACTTGTCTTTCAACTGTTTTACAGTTGAATACTACTTTTCAGTGAATTCTAGTGGGTTGAAATACTGTTTTCTTGTGAAGTAACTCTATTTCAAGGATTTCTGCAGTGTACAACAACCTTTCTAGACTAGAGACTTACATTTTGATGTCTTTTACACTTGTTCTCTCACTATTCTGTGATATTCATTAGTATTTGCCCTGAATGACTACTGATTTCTAGCTGTTTCCCATAATGGGCCTTCTTTTCTACTTGTGGGACATCCCCAGATGTAGAAACAACTTTATACACTCTTCTCTGGACTTACGAAGCTATATACACTTGTCTTTCAACTGTTTTACAGTTGAATACTACTTTACAGTGAATTCTGGTGGTTTCAAACACTGGTTTCATGTGAACTAACTCTATTTCAAGGATTTGTGCAGTGTACAACATCCTTTCTAGACTAGAGACTTACATTTTGATGTCTTTTACACTTGTTCTCTCACTATTCTGTGATATTCATTAGTATTTGCTCTGAATGACTACTGATTTCTAGCCATTTCCCATAATGGGCCTTCTTTTCTACTTGTGGGAAATCACCACATGTAGAAACAACTTTATACACTCTTCTCTGAACTTGAGAAGCTATATACACTTGTCTTTCAACTGTTTTAGAGTTGAATACTACTTTTCAGTGAATTCTAGTGGGTTGAAACACTGTTTTCTTGTGAAGTAACTTTATTTCAATTATTTCTGCAGTGTATAGCATCCTTTCTAGACTAGAAACTTACATTTTGATGTCTTTTACACTTGTTCTCTCACTATTCTGTGATATTCATTAGTATTTGCTCTGAATGACTACTGATTTCTAGCTGTTTCCCATAATGGGCCTTCTTTTCTACTTGTGGGACTTCACCACATGCAGAAACAACTTTATACACTCTTCTCTGAACTTGAGAAGCTATATACACTTGCCTTTCAACTGTTTTACAGTTGAATACTACTTTTCAGTGAATTCTGGTCGTTTCAAACACTAGTTTCATGTGAACTAACTCTATTTCAAGGATTTGTGCAGTGTACAACATCCTTTCTAGACTAAAGACTTACATTTGATGCCTTTTACACTTGTTCTATCACTATTTTGTGATATTCATTAGTATTTGCTCTGAATGACTACTGATTTCTAGCTGTTTCCCATAATGGGCCTTCTTTTCTACTTGTGGGACTTCCCCACATGTAGAAACAACTTTATAATCTCTTCTCTGGAATTGCGAAGGTATATAAACTTGTCTTTCAACTGTTTTACAGTTGAGTACTACTTTTCAGTGAATTCTGGTGGTTTGAAACACTGGTTTCATCTGAACTAACTCTTTTTCAAGGATTTCTGCAGTGTACATCATCCTTTCTAGACAAGACACTTTCATTTTGATGTCTTTTACACTTGTTCTCTCACTATTCTGTGATAGTCATTAGTATTTGCTATGAATGACTACTGATTTCTAGCTGTTTCCTATAATGGGCCGTCTTTTCTACTTGTGGGACTTCACCACATGTAGAAACAACTTTATACGCTCTTCTCTGAACTTGAGAAGCTATATACACTTGTCTTTCAACTGTTTTACAGTTGAATACTACTCCTCAGTGAATTCTGGTGGTTTCAAACACTGGTTTCATCTGAACTAACTCTATTTCAAGGATTTCTGCAGTGTACAACATCCTTTCTAGACTATAGACTTACATTTTGATGTCTTTTACACTGGTTCTCTCACTATTCTGTGATATTCATTAGTATTGGCTCTGTATGACTACTGATTTCTAGCCGTTTCCCATAATGGGCCTTCTTTTCTACTTGTGGGACATCACCACATGTAGAAACAACTTTATACGCTCTTCTCTGAACTTGAGAAGCTATATACACTTTTCTTTCAACTGTTTTACAGTTGAATACTACTCCTCAGTGAATTCTGGTTGTTTCAAACTCTGGTTTCATGTGAACTAACTCTATTTCAAGGATTTCTGCAGTGTACAACATCCTTTCTAGACTAGAGACTTACATTTTGATGCCTTTTACACTTGTTCTCTCACTATTCTGTGATATTCATTAGTATTTGCTCTGAATGACTACTGATTTCTAGCCGTTTCCCATAATGGGCCTTCTTTTCTACTTGTGGGACATCACCACATGTAGAAACAACTTTATACACTCTTCTCTGAACTTGAGAAGCTATATACACTTGTCTTTCAACTGTTTTACAGTTGAATACTACTTTTCAGTTATTCTAGTGGGTTGAAACACTGTTTTCTTGTGAAGTAACTCTATTTCAAGGATTTCTGTAGTGTATAGCATCCTTTCTAGACTAGAAACTTACATTTTGATGTCTTTTACACTTGTTCTCTCACTATTCTGTGATATTCATTAGTATTTGCTCTGAATGACTACTGATTTCTAGCCGTTTCCTATAATGGGCTTTCTTTTCTACTTGTGGGACTTCACCACATGTAGAAACAACTTTATACACTCTTCTCTGAACTTGAGAAGCTATATACACTTGTCTTTCAACTGTTTTACAGTTGAATACTACTTTTCAGTGAATTCTAGTGGGTTGAAACACTGTTTTCTTGTGAAGTAACTCTATTTCAAGGATTTCTGCAGTGTACAACAACCTTTCTAGACTAGAGACTTACATTTTGATGTCTTTTACACTTGTTCTCTCACTATTCTGTGATATTCATTAGTATTTGCTCTGAATGACTACTGATTTCTAGCTGTTTCCCATAATGGGCCTTCTATTCTACTTGTGGGACTTCACCACATGTAGAAACAACTTTATACACTCTTCTCTGAACTTGAGAAGCTATATACACTTGTCTTTCAACTGTTTTACAGTTGAATACTACTTTTCAGTGAATTCTGGTGGTTTCAAACACTGGTTTCATGTGAACTAACTCTATTTCAAGGATTTCTGCAGTGTACAACATCCTTTCTAGACTAGAGACTTACATTTTGTTGTCTTTTACACTTGTTCTCTCACTATTCTGTGATATTCATTAGTATTTGCTCTGAATGACTACTGATTTCTAGCCGTTTCCTATAATGGGCCTTCTTTTCTACTCCTGGGACTTCACCACATGTAGAAACAACTTTATACACTCTTCTCTGAACTTGAGAAGCTATATACACTTGTCTTTCAACTGTTTTACAGTTGAATACTACTTTTCAGTGAATTCTAGTGGGTTGAAATACTGTTTTCTTGTGAAGTAACTCTATTTCAAGGATTTCTGCAGTGTACAACAACCTTTCTAGACTAGAGACTTACATTTTGATGTCTTTTACACTTGTTCTCTCACTATTCTGTGATATTCATTAGTATTTGCCCTGAATGACTACTGATTTCTAGCTGTTTCCCATAATGGGCCTTCTTTTCTACTTGTGGGACATCCCCAGATGTAGAAACAACTTTATACACTCTTCTCTGGACTTACGAAGCTATATACACTTGTCTTTCAACTGTTTTACAGTTGAATACTACTTTACAGTGAATTCTGGTGGTTTCAAACACTGGTTTCATGTGAACTAACTCTATTTCAAGGATTTGTGCAGTGTACAACATCCTTTCTAGACTAGAGACTTACATTTTGATGTCTTTTACACTTGTTCTCTCACTATTCTGTGATATTCATTAGTATTTGCTCTGAATGACTACTGATTTCTAGCCATTTCCCATAATGGGCCTTCTTTTCTACTTGTGGGAAATCACCACATGTAGAAACAACTTTATACACTCTTCTCTGAACTTGAGAAGCTATATACACTTGTCTTTCAACTGTTTTAGAGTTGAATACTACTTTTCAGTGAATTCTAGTGGGTTGAAACACTGTTTTCTTGTGAAGTAACTTTATTTCAATTATTTCTGCAGTGTATAGCATCCTTTCTAGACTAGAAACTTACATTTTGATGTCTTTTACACTTGTTCTCTCACTATTCTGTGATATTCATTAGTATTTGCTCTGAATGACTACTGATTTCTAGCTGTTTCCCATAATGGGCCTTCTTTTCTACTTGTGGGACTTCACCACATGCAGAAACAACTTTATACACTCTTCTCTGAACTTGAGAAGCTATATACACTTGCCTTTCAACTGTTTTACAGTTGAATACTACTTTTCAGTGAATTCTGGTCGTTTCAAACACTAGTTTCATGTGAACTAACTCTATTTCAAGGATTTGTGCAGTGTACAACATCCTTTCTAGACTAAAGACTTACATTTGATGCCTTTTACACTTGTTCTATCACTATTTTGTGATATTCATTAGTATTTGCTCTGAATGACTACTGATTTCTAGCTGTTTCCCATAATGGGCCTTCTTTTCTACTTGTGGGACTTCCCCACATGTAGAAACAACTTTATAATCTCTTCTCTGGAATTGCGAAGGTATATAAACTTGTCTTTCAACTGTTTTACAGTTGAGTACTACTTTTCAGTGAATTCTGGTGGTTTGAAACACTGGTTTCATCTGAACTAACTCTTTTTCAAGGATTTCTGCAGTGTACATCATCCTTTCTAGACAAGACACTTTCATTTTGATGTCTTTTACACTTGTTCTCTCACTATTCTGTGATAGTCATTAGTATTTGCTATGAATGACTACTGATTTCTAGCTGTTTCCTATAATGGGCCGTCTTTTCTACTTGTGGGACTTCACCACATGTAGAAACAACTTTATACGCTCTTCTCTGAACTTGAGAAGCTATATACACTTGTCTTTCAACTGTTTTACAGTTGAATACTACTCCTCAGTGAATTCTGGTGGTTTCAAACACTGGTTTCATCTGAACTAACTCTATTTCAAGGATTTCTGCAGTGTACAACATCCTTTCTAGACTATAGACTTACATTTTGATGTCTTTTACACTGGTTCTCTCACTATTCTGTGATATTCATTAGTATTGGCTCTGTATGACTACTGATTTCTAGCCGTTTCCCATAATGGGCCTTCTTTTCTACTTGTGGGACATCACCACATGTAGAAACAACTTTATACGCTCTTCTCTGAACTTGAGAAGCTATATACACTTTTCTTTCAACTGTTTTACAGTTGAATACTACTCCTCAGTGAATTCTGGTTGTTTCAAACTCTGGTTTCATGTGAACTAACTCTATTTCAAGGATTTCTGCAGTGTACAACATCCTTTCTAGACTAGAGACTTACATTTTGATGCCTTTTACACTTGTTCTCTCACTATTCTGTGATATTCATTAGTATTTGCTCTGAATGACTACTGATTTCTAGCCGTTTCCCATAATGGGCCTTCTTTTCTACTTGTGGGACATCACCACATGTAGAAACAACTTTATACACTCTTCTCTGAACTTGAGAAGCTATATACACTTGTCTTTCAACTGTTTTACAGTTGAATACTACTTTTCAGTTATTCTAGTGGGTTGAAACACTGTTTTCTTGTGAAGTAACTCTATTTCAAGGATTTCTGTAGTGTATAGCATCCTTTCTAGACTAGAAACTTACATTTTGATGTCTTTTACACTTGTTCTCTCACTATTCTGTGATATTCATTAGTATTTGCTCTGAATGACTACTGATTTCTAGCCGTTTCCTATAATGGGCTTTCTTTTCTACTTGTGGGACTTCACCACATGTAGAAACAACTTTATACACTCTTCTCTGAACTTGAGAAGCTATATACACTTGTCTTTCAACTGTTTTACAGTTGAATACTACTTTTCAGTGAATTCTAGTGGGTTGAAACACTGTTTTCTTGTGAAGTAACTCTATTTCAAGGATTTCTGCAGTGTACAACAACCTTTCTAGACTAGAGACTTACATTTTGATGTCTTTTACACTTGTTCTCTCACTATTCTGTGATATTCATTAGTATTTGCTCTGAATGACTACTGATTTCTAGCTGTTTCCCATAATGGGCCTTCTATTCTACTTGTGGGACTTCACCACATGTAGAAACAACTTTATACACTCTTCTCTGAACTTGAGAAGCTATATACACTTGTCTTTCAACTGTTTTACAGTTGAATACTACTTTTCAGTGAATTCTGGTGGTTTCAAACACTGGTTTCATGTGAACTAACTCTATTTCAAGGATTTCTGCAGTGTACAACATCCTTTCTAGACTAGAGACTTACATTTTGTTGTCTTTTACACTTGTTCTCTCACTATTCTGTGATATTCATTAGTATTTGCTCTGAATGACTACTGATTTCTAGCCGTTTCCTATAATGGGCCTTCTTTTCTACTCCTGGGACTTCACCACATGTAGAAACAACTTTATACACTCTTCTCTGAACTTGAGAAGCTATATACACTTGTCTTTCAACAGTTTTACAGTTGAATACTACTTTTCAGTGAATTCTAGTGGGTTGAAACACTGTTTTCTTGTGAAGTAACTCTATTTCAAGGATTTCTGCAGTGTACAACAACCTTTCTAGACTAGAGACTTACATTTTGATGACTTTTACTCTTGTTCTCTCACTATTCTGTGATATTCATTAGTATTTCCTCTGAATGACTACTGATTTCTAGCTGTTTCCCATAATGGGCCTTCTTTTCTACTTGTGGGACTTCCCCACATGTAGAAACAACTTTATACACTCTTCTCTGGACTTACGAAGCTATATACACTTGTCTTTCAACTGTTTTACAGTTGAATACTACTTTACAGTGAATTCTGGTGGTTTCAAACACTGGTTTCATGTGAACTAACTCTATTTCAAGGATTTGTGCAGTGTACAACATCCTTTCTAGACTAGAGACTTACATTTTGATGTCTTTTACAATTGTTCTCTCACTATTCTGTGATATTCATTAGTATTTGCTCTGAATGACTACTGATTTCTAGCCATTTCCCATAATGGGCCTTCTTTTCTACTTGTGGGAAATCACCACATGTAGAAACAACTTTATACACTCTTCTCTGAACTTGAGAAGCTATATACACTTGTCTTTCAACTGTTTTACAGTTGAATACTACTTTTCAGTGAATTCTAATGGGTTGAAACACTGTTTTCTTGTGAAGTAACTCTATTTCAAGGATTTCTGTAGTGTATAGCATCCTTTCCAGACTAGAAACTTACATTTTGATGTCTTTTACACTTGTTCTCTCACTATTCTGTGATATTCATTAGTATTTGCTCTGAATGACTACTGATTTCTAGCTGTTTCCCATAATGGGCCTTCTTTTCTACTTGTGGGACTTCACCACATGTAGAAACAACTTTATACACTCTTCTCTGAACTTGAGAAGCTATATACACTTGCCTTTCAACTGTTTTACAGTTGAATACTACTTTTCAGTAAATTCTGGTGGTTTCAAACACTGGTTTCATGTGAAGTAACTCTATTTCAAGGATTTGTGCAGTGTACAACATCCTTTCTAGACTAGAGACTTACATTTTGTTGTCTTTTACACTTGTTTTCTCACTATTCTGTGATATTCATTAGTATTTGCTCTGAATGACTACTGATTTCTAGCCGTTTCCTATAATGGGCCTTCTTTTCTACTCCTGGACTTCACCACATGTAGAAACAACTTTATACACTCTTCTCGAAACTTGAGAAGCTATATACACTTGTCTTTCAACAGTTTTACAGTTGAATACTACTTTTCAGTGAATTCTAGTGGGTTGACACACTGTTTTCTTGTGAAGTAACTCTATTTCAAGGATTTCTGCAGTGTACAACAACCTTTCTAGACTAGAGACTTACATTTTGATGTCTTTTACTCTTGTTCTCTCACTATTCTGTGATATTCATTAGTATTTCCTCTGAATGACTACTGATTTCTAGCTGTTTCCCATAATGGGCCTTCTTTTCTACTTGTGGGACTTCACCACATGTAGAAACAACTTTATACACTCTTCTCTGGACTTACGAAGCTATATACACTTGTCTTTCAACTGTTTTACAGTTGAATACTACTTTACAGTAAATTCTGGTGGTTTCAAACACTGGTTTCATGTGAAGTAACTCTATTTCAAGGATTTGTGCAGTGTACAACATCCTTTCTAGACTAGAGACTTACATTTTGTTGTCTTTTACACTTGTTCTCTCACTATTCTGTGATATTCATGAGTATTTGCTCTGAATGACTACTATTTTCTAGCCGATTCCTATAATGGGCCTTCTTTTCTACTTGTGGGACTTCACCACATGTAGAAACAACTTTATACACTCTTCTCTGGACTTGCGAAGCTATATAAACTTGTCTTTCAACTGTTTTACAGTTGAATACTACTTTTCAGTGAATTCTGGTGGTTTGAAACACTGGTTTCATGTGAACTAACTCTATTTCAAGTATTTCTGCAGTGTACAACATCCTTTCTAGACTAGACACTTTCATTTTGATGTCTTTACACTTGTTCTCTCACTATTCTGTGATATTCATTAGTATTTGCTCTGAATGACTACTGATTTCAAGCTGTTTCCCATAATAGGCCTTCTTTTCTACTTGTGGGACTTCCCCACATGTAGAAACAACTTTATACACTCTTCTCTGCACTTACGAAGCTATATAAACTTGTCTTTCAACTGTTTTACAGTTGAATACTACTCCTCAGTGAATTCTGGTGGTTTCAAACACTGGTTTCATGTGAACTAACTCTATTTCAAGGATTTCTGCAGTGTACAACATCCTTTCTAGACTAGAGACTTACATTTTGATGTCTTTTACACTTGTTCTCTCATAATTCTGTGATATTCATTAGTATTTGCTCTGAATGACTCCTGATTTCTAGCCGTTTCCCATAATGGGCCTTCTTTTCTACTTGTGGGACATCACCACATGTAGAAACAACTTTATACACTCTTCTCTGGAATTACGAAGCTATATAAACTTGTCTTTCAACTGTTTTACAGTTAAATACTACTTTTCAGTGAATTCTCTTGGTTTGAAACACGGGTTTCATGTGAACTAACTCTATTTCAAGGTATTGTGCAGGGTACAACATCCTTTCTAGACTAGAGACTTACATTTTGATGTCTTTTACACTTGTTCTCTCACTATTCTGTGATATTCATTAGTATTTCTTCTGAATGACTACTGATTTACCCGTTTCCTATAATGGACCTTCTTTTCTACCTGTGGGACTTCACCACATGTAGAAACAACTTTATACAGTCTTCTCTGAACTTGAGAAGCTATATACACTTGTCTTTCAACAGTTTTACAGTTGAATACTACTTTTCAGTGAATTCTAGTGGGTTAAAACACTGTTTTCTTGTGAAGTAACTCTATTTCAAGTATATCTGTAGTGTATAACATCCATTCTAGACTAGAGACTTACATTTTGATGTCTTTTACACTTGTTCTATCATTATTCTGTGATATTCAGTAGTATTTGCTCTGAATGACTACTGATTTCTAGCTGTTTCCCATAATGGGCCTTCTTTTCTACTTGTGGGACTTCCCCACATGTAGAAACAACTTTATACACTCTTCTCTGGACTTGAGAAGCTATATACACTTGTCTTTCAACTGTTTTACAGTTGAATACTACTTTTCAGTGAATTCTAGTGTGTTGAAACACTGTTTTCTTGTGAAGTAACTCTATTTCAAGGATTTCTGTAGTGTATAGCATCCTTTCTAGACTAGAAACTTACATTTTGATGTCTTTTACACTTGTTCTCTCACTATTCTGTGATATTCATTAGTATTTGCTCTGAATGACTACTGATTTCTAGCTGTTTCCCATAATGGGCCTATTTTTCTACTTGTGGGACTTCACCACATGTAGAAACAACTTTATACACTCTTCTCTGAACTTGAGAAGCTATATACACTTGCCTTTCAACTGTTTTACAGTTGAATACTACTTTTCAGTAAATTCTGGTGGTTTCAAACACTGATTTCATGTGAAGTAACTCTATTTCAAGGATTTGTGCAGTGTACAACATCCTTTCTAGACTAGAGACTTACATTTTGTTGTGTTTTACACTTGTTCTCTCACTATTCTGTGATATTCATTAGTATTTGCTCTGAATGACTACTGATTTCTAGCCGTTTCCTATAATGGGCCTTCTTTTCTACTTGTGGGACTTCACCACATGTAGAAACAACTTTATACACTCTTCTCTGAACTTGAGAAGCTATATACACTTGTCTTTCAACAGTTTTACAGTTGAATACTACTTTTCAGTGAATTCTAGTGGGTTGAAACACTGTTTTCTTGTGAAGTAACTTTATTTCAAGGATTTCTGTAGTGTATAGCATCCTTTCTAGACTAGAAACTTACATTTTGATGTCTTTTACTCTTGTTCTCTCACTATTCTGTGATATTCATTAGTATTTGCTCTGAATGACTACTGATTTCTAGCTGTTTCCTATAATGGGCCTTCTATTCTACTTGTGGGACTTCACCACATGTAGAAACAACTTTACACACTCTTCTCTGAACTTGAGAAGCTATATACACGTGTCTTTCAACTGTTTTACAGTTGAATACTACTTTTCAGTGAATTCTGGTCGTTTCAAACACTGGTTTCATGTGAACTAACTCTATTTCAAGTATTTCTGCAGTGTACAACATCCTTTCTAGACTAGACACTTTCATTTTGATGTCTTTACACTTGTTCTCTCACTATTCTGTGATATTCATTAGTATTTGCTCTGAATGACTACTGATTTCTAGCCGTTTCCCATAATGGGCCTTCTTTTCTACTTGTGGGACATCACCACATGTAGAAACAACTTTATACACTCTTCTCTGAACTTGAGAAGCTATATACACTTGTCTTTCAACTGTTTTACAGTTGAATACTACTTTTCAGTGAATTCCGGTCGTTTCAAACACTGGTTTCATGTGAACTAACTCTATTTCAAGGATTTGTGCTGTGTACAACATCCTTTCTAGACTAGAGACTTACATTTTGTTGTCTTTTCCACTTGTTCTCTCACTATTCTGTGATATTCATTAGTATTTGCTCTGAATGACTACTGATTTCTAGCCGTTTCCTATAATGGGCCTTCTTTTCTACTTGTGGGACTTCACCACATGTAGAAACAACTTTATACACTCTTCTCTGAACTTGAGAAGCTATATACACTTGTCTTTCAACAGTTTTTCAGTTGAATACTACTTTTCAGTGAATTCTAGTGGGTTAAAACACTGTTTTCTTGTGAAGTAACTCTATTTCAAGTATATCTGTAGTGTATAACATCCATTCTAGACTAGAGACTTACATTTTGATGTCTTTTACACTTGTTCTATCATTATTCTGTGATATTCAGTAGTATTTGCTCTGAATGACTACTGATTTCTAGCTGTTTCCCATAATGGGCCTTCTTTTCTACTTGTGGGACTTCCCCACATGTAGAAACAACTTTATACACTCTTCTCTGGACTTGAGAAGCTATATACACTTGTCTTTCAACTGTTTTACAGTTGAATACTACTTTTCAGTGAATTCTAGTGTGTTGAAACACTGTTTTCTTGTGAAGTAACTCTATTTCAAGGATTTCTGTAGTGTATAGCATCCTTTCTAGACTAGAAACTTACATTTTGATGTCTTTTACACTTGTTCTCTCACTATTCTGTGATATTCATTAGTATTTGCTCTGAATGACTACTGATTTCTAGCTGTTTCCCATAATGGGCCTATTTTTCTACTTGTGGGACTTCACCACATGTAGAAACAACTTTATACACTCTTCTCTGAACTTGAGAAGCTATATACACTTGCCTTTCAACTGTTTTACAGTTGAATACTACTTTTCAGTAAATTCTGGTGGTTTCAAACACTGATTTCATGTGAAGTAACTCTATTTCAAGGATTTGTGCAGTGTACAACATCCTTTCTAGACTAGAGACTTACATTTTGTTGTGTTTTACACTTGTTCTCTCACTATTCTGTGATATTCATTAGTATTTGCTCTGAATGACTACTGATTTCTAGCCGTTTCCTATAATGGGCCTTCTTTTCTACTTGTGGGACTTCACCACATGTAGAAACAACTTTATACACTCTTCTCTGAACTTGAGAAGCTATATACACTTGTCTTTCAACAGTTTTACAGTTGAATACTACTTTTCAGTGAATTCTAGTGGGTTGAAACACTGTTTTCTTGTGAAGTAACTTTATTTCAAGGATTTCTGTAGTGTATAGCATCCTTTCTAGACTAGAAACTTACATTTTGATGTCTTTTACTCTTGTTCTCTCACTATTCTGTGATATTCATTAGTATTTGCTCTGAATGACTACTGATTTCTAGCTGTTTCCTATAATGGGCCTTCTATTCTACTTGTGGGACTTCACCACATGTAGAAACAACTTTACACACTCTTCTCTGAACTTGAGAAGCTATATACACGTGTCTTTCAACTGTTTTACAGTTGAATACTACTTTTCAGTGAATTCTGGTCGTTTCAAACACTGGTTTCATGTGAACTAACTCTATTTCAAGTATTTCTGCAGTGTACAACATCCTTTCTAGACTAGACACTTTCATTTTGATGTCTTTACACTTGTTCTCTCACTATTCTGTGATATTCATTAGTATTTGCTCTGAATGACTACTGATTTCTAGCCGTTTCCCATAATGGGCCTTCTTTTCTACTTGTGGGACATCACCACATGTAGAAACAACTTTATACACTCTTCTCTGAACTTGAGAAGCTATATACACTTGTCTTTCAACTGTTTTACAGTTGAATACTACTTTTCAGTGAATTCCGGTCGTTTCAAACACTGGTTTCATGTGAACTAACTCTATTTCAAGGATTTGTGCTGTGTACAACATCCTTTCTAGACTAGAGACTTACATTTTGTTGTCTTTTCCACTTGTTCTCTCACTATTCTGTGATATTCATTAGTATTTGCTCTGAATGACTACTGATTTCTAGCCGTTTCCTATAATGGGCCTTCTTTTCTACTTGTGGGACTTCACCACATGTAGAAACAACTTTATACACTCTTCTCTGAACTTGAGAAGCTATATACACTTGTCTTTCAACAGTTTTTCAGTTGAATACTACTTTTCAGTGAATTCTAGTGGGTTAAAACACTGTTTTCTTGTGAAGTAACTCTATTTCAAGTATATCTGTAGTGTATAACATCCATTCTAGACTAGAGACTTACATTTTGATGTCTTTTACACTTGTTCTATCATTATTCTGTGATATTCAGTAGTATTTGCTCTGAATGACTACTGATTTCTAGCTGTTTCCCATAATGGGCCTTCTTTTCTACTTGTGGGACTTCCCCACATGTAGAAACAACTTTATACACTCTTCTCTGGACTTGAGAAGCTATATACACTTGTCTTTCAACTGTTTTACAGTTGAATACTACTTTTCAGTGAATTCTAGTGTGTTGAAACACTGTTTTCTTGTGAAGTAACTCTATTTCAAGGATTTCTGTAGTGTATAGCATCCTTTCTAGACTAGAAACTTACATTTTGATGTCTTTTACTCTTGTTCTCTCACTATTCTGTGATATTCATTAGTATTTGCTCTGAATGACTACTGATTTCTAGCTGTTTCCCATAATAGGCCTTCTTTTCTACTTGTGGGACTTCCCCACATGTAGAAACAACTTTATACACTCTTCTCTGCACTTACGAAGCTATATAAACTTGTCTTTCAACTGTTTTACAGTTGAATACTACTCCTCAGTGAATTCTGGTGGTTTCAAACACTGGTTTCATGTGAACTAACTCTATTTCAAGGATTTCTGCAGTGTACAACATCCTTTCTAGACTAGAGACTTACATTTTGATGTCTTTTACACTTGTTCTCTCATAATTCTGTGATATTCATTAGTATTTGCTCTGAATGACTCCTGATTTCTAGCCGTTTCCCATAATGGGCCTTCTTTTCTACTTGTGGGACATCACCACATGTAGAAACAACTTTATACACTCTTCTCTGGAATTACGAAGCTATATAAACTTGTCTTTCAACTGTTTTACAGTTGAATACTACTTTTCAGTGAATTCTAGTGGGTTAAAACACTGTTTTCTTGTGAAGTAACTCTATTTCAAGTATATCTGTAGTGTATAACATCCATTCTAGACTAGAGACTTACATTTTGATGTCTTTTACACTTGTTCTATCATTATTCTGTGATATTCAGTAGTATTTGCTCTGAATGACTACTGATTTCTAGCTGTTTCCCATAATGGGCCTTCTTTTCTACTTGTGGGACTTCCCCACATGTAGAAACAACTTTATACACTCTTCTCTGGACTTGAGAAGCTATATACACTTGTCTTTCAACTGTTTTACAGTTGAATACTACTTTTCAGTGAATTCTAGTGTGTTGAAACACTGTTTTCTTGTGAAGTAACTCTATTTCAAGGATTTCTGTAGTGTATAGCATCCTTTCTAGACTAGAAACTTACATTTTGATGTCTTTTACACTTGTTCTCTCACTATTCTGTGATATTCATTAGTATTTGCTCTGAATGACTACTGATTTCTAGCTGTTTCCCATAATGGGCCTTCTTTTCTACTTGTGGGACTTCACCACATGTAGAAACAACTTTATACACTCTTCTCTGAACTTGAGAGGCTATATACACTTGCCTTTCAACTGTTTTACAGTTGAATACTACTTTTCAGTAAATTCTGGTGGTTTCAAACACTGATTTCATGTGAAGTAACTCTATTTCAAGGATTTGTGCAGTGTACAACATCCTTTCTAGACTAGAGACTTACATTTTGTTGTGTTTTACACTTGTTCTCTCACTATTCTGTGATATTCATTAGTATTTGCTCTGAATGACTACTGATTTCTAGCCGTTTCCTATAATGGGCCTTCTTTTCTACTTGTGGGACTTCACCACATGTAGAAACAACTTTATACACTCTTCTCTGAACTTGAGAAGCTATATACACTTGTCTTTCAACAGTTTTACAGTTGAATACTACTTTTCAGTGAATTCTAGTGGGTTGAAACACTGTTTTCTTGTGAAGTAACTTTATTTCAAGGATTTCTGTAGTGTATAGCATCCTTTCTAGACTAGAAACTTACATTTTGATGTCTTTTACTCTTGTTCTCTCACTATTCTGTGATATTCATTAGTATTTGCTCTGAATGACTACTGATTTCTAGCTGTTTCCTATAATGGGCCTTCTATTCTACTTGTGGGACTTCACCACATGTAGAAACAACTTTACACACTCTTCTCTGAACTTGAGAAGCTATATACACGTGTCTTTCAACTGTTTTACAGTTGAATACTACTTTTCAGTGAATTCTGGTCGTTTCAAACACTGGTTTCATGTGAACTAACTCTATTTCAAGTATTTCTGCAGTGTACAACATCCTTTCTAGACTAGACACTTTCATTTTGATGTCTTTACACTTGTTCTCTCACTATTCTGTGATATTCATTAGTATTTGCTCTGAATGACTACTGATTTCTAGCCGTTTCCCATAATGGGCCTTCTTTTCTACTTGTGGGACATCACCACATGTAGAAACAACTTTATACACTCTTCTCTGAACTTGAGAAGCTATATACACTTGTCTTTCAACTGTTTTACAGTTGAATACTACTTTTCAGTGAATTCCGGTCGTTTCAAACACTGGTTTCATGTGAACTAACTCTATTTCAAGGATTTGTGCAGTGTACAACATCCTTTCTAGACTAGAGACTTACATTTTGTTGTCTTTTCCACTTGTTCTCTCACTATTCTGTGATATTCATTAGTATTTGCTCTGAATGACTACTGATTTCTAGCCGTTTCCTATAATGGGCCTTCTTTTCTACTTGTGGGACTTCACCACATGTAGAAACAACTTTATACACTCTTCTCTGAACTTGAGAAGCTATATACACTTGTCTTTCAACAATTTTACAGTTGAATACTACTTTTCAGTGAATTCTAGTGGGTTGAAACACTGTTTTCTTGTGAAGTAACTCTATTTCAAGGATTTCTGCAGTGTACAACAACCTTTCTAGTCTAGAGACTAACATTTTGATGTCTTTTACTCTTGTTCTCTCACTATTCTGTGATATTCATTAGTATTTGCTCTGAATGACTACTGATTTCTAGCTGTTTCCCATAATGGGCCTTCTTTTCTACTTGTGGGATTTCCCCACATGTAGAAACAACTTTATACACTCTTCTCTGGAATTACGAAGCTATATACACTTGTCTTTCAACTGTTTTACAGTTGAATACTACTTTACAGTGAATTCTGGTGGTTTCAAACACTGGTTTCATGTGAACTAACTCTATTTCAAGGATTTGTGCAGTGTACAACATCCTTTCTAGACTAGAGACTTACATTTTGATGTCTTTTACACTTGTTCTCTCACTATTCTGTGATATTCATTACTATTTGCTCTGAATGTCTACTGATTTCTAGCCATTTCCCATAATGGGCCTTCTTTTCTACTTGTGGGAAATCACCACATGTAGAAACAACTTTATACACTCTTCTCTGAACTTGAGAAGCTATATACACTTGTCTTTCAACTGTTTTACAGTTGAATACTACTTTTCAGTGAATTCTAGTGGGTTGAAACACTGTTTTCTTGTGAAGTAACTTTATTTCAAGGATTTCTGTAGTGTATAGCATCCTTTCTAGACTAGAAACTTACATTTTGATGTCTTTTACACTTGTTCTCTCACTATTCTGTGATATTCATTAGTATTTGCTCTGAATGACTACTGATTTCTAGCTGTTTCCCATAATGGGCCTTCTTTTCTACTTGTGGGACTTCACCACATGTAGAAACAACTTTATACACTCTTCTCTGAACTTGAGAAGCTATATACACTTGTCTTTCAACAGTTTTACAGTTGAATACTACTTTTCAGTGAATTCTAGTGGGTTGAAACACTGTTTTCTTGTGAAGTAACTCTATTTCAAGGATTTCTGCAGTGTACAACAACCTTTCTAGACTAGAGACTTACATTTTGATGTCTTTTACTCTTGTTCTCTCACTATTCTGTGATATTCATTAGTATTTGCTCTGAATGACTACTGATTTCTAGCTGTTTCCTATAATGGGCCTTCTATTCTACTTGTGGGACTTCACCACATGTAAAAACAACTTTACACACTCTTCTCTGAACTTGAGAAGCTATATACACTTGTCTTTCAACTGTTTTACAGTTGAATACTACTTTTCAGTGAATTCTACTGGGTTGAAACACTGTTTTCTTGTGAAGTAACTCTATTTCAAGGATTTCTGCAGTGTACAACAACCTTTCTAGACTAGAGACTTACATTTTGATGTCTTTTACTCTTGTTCTCTCACTATTCTGTGATATTCATTAGTATTTGCTCTGAATGACTACTGATTTCTAGATGTTTCCTATAATGGGCCTTCTATTCTACTTGTGGGACTTCACCACATGTAGAAACAACTTTACACACTCTTCTCTGAACTTGAGAAGCTATATACACGTGTCTTTCAACTGTTTTACAGTTGAATACTACTTTTCAGTGAATTCTGGTCGTTTCAAACACTCGTTTCATGTGAACTAACTCTATTTCAAGTATTTCTGCAGTGTACAACATCCTTTCTAGACTAGACACTTTCATTTTGATGTCTTTACACTTGTTCTCTCACTATTCTGTGATATTCATTAGTATTTGCTCTGAATGTCTACTGATTTCTAGCCATTTCCCATAATGGGCCTTCTTTTCTACTTGTGGGAAATCACCACATGTAGAAACAACTTTATACACTCTTCTCTGAACTTGAGGAGCTATATACACTTGTCTTTCAACTGTTTTACAGTTGAATACTACTTTTCAGTGAATTCTAGTGGGTTGAAACACTGTTTTCTTGTGAAGTAACTTTATTTCAAGGATTTCTGTAGTGTATAGCATCCTTTCTAGACTAGAAACTTACATTTTGATATCTTTTACACTTGTTCTCTCACTATTCTGTGATATTCATTAGTATTTGCTCTGAATGACTACTGATTTCTAGCTGTTTCCCATAATGGGCCTTCTTTTCTACTTGTAGGACTTCACCACATGTAGAAACAACTTTATACACTCTTCTCTGAACTTGAGAAGCTATATACACTTGCCTTTCAACTGTTTTACAGTTGAATACTACTTTTCAGTAAATTCTGGTGGTTTCAAACACTGGTTTCATGTGAAGTAACTCTATTTCAAGGATTTGTGCAGTGTACAACATCCTTTCTAGACTAGAGACTTACATTTTGTTGTCTTTTACACTTGTTCTCTCACTACTCTGTGATATTCATTAGTATTTGCTCTGAATGACTACTGATTTCTAGCCGTTTCCTATAATGGGCCTTCTTTTCTACTTGAGGGACTTCACCACATGTAGAAACAACTTTATACACTCTTCTCTGAACTTGAGAAGCTATATACACTTGTCTTTCAACTGTTTTACAGTTGAATACTACTTTTCAGTGAATTCCGGTCGTTTCAAACACTGGTTTCATGTGAACTAACTCTATTTCAAGGATTTGTGCAGTGTACAACATCCTTTCTAGACTAGAGACTTACATTTTGTTGTCTTTTCCACTTGTTCTCTCACTATTCTGTGATATTCATTAGTATTTGCTCTGAATGACTACTGATTTCTAGCCGTTTCCTATAATGGGCCTTCTTTTCTACTTGTGGGACTTCACCACATGTAGAAACAACTTTATACACTCTTCTCTGAACTTGAGAAGCTATATACACTTGTCTTTCAACTGTTTTACAGTTGAATACTACTTTTCAGTGAATTCTAGTGGGTTGAAACACTGTTTTCTTGTGAAGTAACTCTATTTCAAGGATTTCTGCAGTGTACAACAACCTTTCTAGACTAGAGACTTACATTTTGATGTCTTTTACACTTGTTCTCTCATTATTCTCTGATATTCATTAGTATTTGCTCTGAATGACTACTGATTTCTAGCTGTTTCCCATAAAGGGCCTTCTTTTCTACTTGTGGGACTTCACCACATGTAGAAACAACTTTATACACTCTTCTCTGAACTTGAGAAGCTATATACACTTGTCTCTCAACTGTTTTACAGTTGAGTACTACTTTTCAGTGAATTCTGGTGGTTTCAAACACTGGTTTCATGTGAACTAACTCTATTTCAAGGATTTCTGCAGTGTACAACATCCTTTGTAGAGAAGACACATTCATTTTGATGTCTTTTACACTTGTTCTCTCATTATTCTCTGATATTCATTAGTATTTGCTCTGAATGACTACTGATTTCTAGCTGTTTCCCATAAAGGGCCTTCTTTTCTACTTGTGGGACTTCACCACATGTAGAAACAACTTTATACACTCTTCTCTGAACTTGAGAAGCTATATGCACTTGTCTTTCAACTGTTTTACAGTTGAGTACTACTTTTCAGTGAATTCTGGTGGTTTCAAACACTGGTTTCATGTGAACTAACTCTATTTCAAGGATTTCTGCAGTGTACAACATCCTTTGTAGAGAAGACACATTCATTTTGATGTCTTTTACACTTGTTCTCTCACTATTCTGTGATATTCATTAGTATTTGCTCTGAATGACTACTGATTTCTAGCTGTTTCCCATAATGGGCCTTCTTTTCTACTTGTGGGACTTCACCACATGTAGAAACAACTTTATACACTCTTCTCTGAACTTGAGAAGCTATATACACTTGCCTTTCAACTGTTTTACAGTTGAATACTACTTTTCAGTAAATTCTGGTGGTTTCAAACACTGGTTTCATGTGAAGTAACTCTATTTCAAGAATTTGTGCAGTGTACAACATCCTTTCTAGACTAGACACTTTCATTTTGATGTCTTTACACTTTTTCTCTCACTACACTGTGATATTCATTAGTATTTGCTCTGAATGACTACTGATTTCTAGCCGTTTCTCATAATGGGCCTTCTTTTCTACTTGTGGGACATCACCACATGTAGAAACAACTTTATACACTCTTCTCTGAACTTGAGAAGCTATATACACTTGTCTTTCAACAGTTTTAAAGTTGAATACTACTTTTCAGTGAATTCTAGTGGGTTGAAACACTGTTTTCTTGTGAAGTAACTCTATTTCAAGGATTTCTGCAGTGTACAACAACCTTTCTAGACTAGAGACTTACATTTTGATGTCTTTTACTCTTGTTCTCTCACTATTCTGTGATATTCATTAGTATTTGCTCTGAATGACTACTGATTTCTAGCTGTTTCCTATAATGGGCCTTCTATTCTACTTGTGGAACTTCACCACATGTAGAAACAACTTTACACACTCTTCTCTGAACTTGAGAAGCTATATACACGTGTCTTTCAACTCTTTTACAGTTGAATACTACTTTTCAGTGAATTCTGGTCGTTTCAAACACTAGTTTCATGTGAACTAACTCTATTTCAAGTATTTCTGCAGTGTACAACATCCTTTCTAGACTAGACACTTTCATTTTGATGTCTTTACACTTTTTCTCTCACTACTCTGTGATATTCATTAGTATTTGCTCTGAATGACTACTGATTTCTAGCCGTTTCCCATAATGGGCCTTCTTTTCTACTTGTGGGACATCACCACATGTAGAAACAACTTTATACACTCTTCTCTGAACTTGAGAAGCTATATACACTTGTCTTTCAACTGTTTTACAGTTGAATACTACTTTTCAGTGAATTCCGGTCGTTTCAAACACTGGTTTCATGTGAACTAACTCTATTTCAAGGATTTGTGCAGTGTACAACATCCTTTCTAGACTAGAGACTTACATTTTGTTGTCTTTTCCACTTGTTCTCTCACTATTCTGTGATATTCATTAGTATTTGCTCTGAATGACTACTGATTTCTAGCCGTTTCCTATAATGGGCCTTCTTTTCTACTTGTGGGACTTCACCACATGTAGAAACAACTTTATACACTCTTCTCTGAACTTGAGAAGCTATATACACTTGTCTTTCAACTGTTTTACAGTTGAATACTACTTTTCAGTGAATTCTAGTGGGTTGAAACACTGTTTTCTTGTGAAGTAACTCTATTTCAAGGATTTCTGCAGTGTACAACAACCTTTCTAGACTAGAGACTTACATTTTGATGTCTTTTACACTTGTTCTCTCATTATTCTCTGATATTCATTAGTATTTGCTCTGAATGACTACTGATTTCTAGCTATTTCCCATAAAGGGCCTTCTTTTCTACTTGTGGGACTTCACCACATGTAGAAACAACTTTATACACTCTTCTCTGAACTTGAGAAGCTATATACACTTGTCTTTCAACAGTTTTACATTTGAATACTACTTTTCAGTGAATTCTAGTGGGTTGAAACACTGTTTTCTTGTGAAGTAACTCTATTTCAAGGATTTCTGCAGTGTACAACAACCTTTCTAGACTAGAGACTTACATTTTGATGTCTTTTACTCTTGTTATCTCACTATTCTGTGATATTCATTAGTATTTGCTCTGAATGACTACTGATTTCTAGCTGTTTCCTATAATGGGCCTTCTATTCTACTTGTGGGACTTCACCACATGTAGAAACAACTGTACACACTCTTCTCTGAACTTGAGAAGCTATATACACGTGTCTTTCAACTGTTTTACAGTTGAATACTACTTTTCAGTGAATTCTGGTCGTTTCAAACACTGGTTTCATGTGAACTAACTCTATTTCAAGTATTTCTGCAGTGTACAACATCCTTTCTAGACTAGACACTTTCATTTTGATGTCTTTACACTTGTTCTCTCACTACTCTGTGATATTCATTAGTATTTGCTCTGAATGACTACTGATTTCTAGCCGTTTCCTATAATGGGCCTTCTTTTCTACTTGAGGGACTTCACCACATGTAGACACAACTTTATACACTCTTCTCTGAACTTGAGAAGCTATATGCACTTGTCTTTCAACTGTTTTACAGTTGAGTACTACTTTTCAGTGAATTCTGGTGGTTTCAAACACTGGTTTCATGTGAACTAACTCTATTTCAAGGATTTCTGCAGTGTACAACATCCTTTGTAGAGAAGACACATTCATTTTGATGTCTTTTACACTTGTTCTCTCACTATTCTGTGATATTCATTAGTATTTGCTCTGAATGACTACTGATTTCTAGCCGTTTCCCATAATGGGCCTTCTTTTCTACTTGTGGGACATCACCACATGTAGAAACAACTTTATACACTCTTCTCTGAACTTGAGAAGCTATATACACTTGTCTTTCAACTGTTTTACAGTTGAATACTACTTTTCAGTGAATTCTGGTCGTTTCAAACACTGGTTTCATGTGAACTAACTCTATTTCAAGGATTTGTGCAGTGTACAACATCCTTTCTAGGCTAGAGACTTACATTTTGATGTCTTTTACACTTGTTCTCTCACTATTCTGTGATATTCATTAGTATTTGCTCTGAATGTCTACTGATTTCTAGCCATTTCCCATAATGGGCCTTCTTTTCTACTTTTGGGAAATCACCACATGTAGAAACAACTTTATACACTCTTCTCTGAACTTGAGAAGCTATATACACTTGTCTTTCAACTGTTTTACAGTTGAATACTACTTTTCAGTGAATTCTAGTGGGTTGAAACACTGTTTTCTTGTGAAGTAACTTTATTTCACGGATTTCTGTAGTGTATAGCATCCTTTCTAGACTAGAAACTTACATTTTGATGTCTTTTACACTTGTTCTCTCACTATTCTGTGATATTCATTAGTATTTGCTCTGAATGACTACTGATTTCTAGCTGTTTCCCATAATGGGCCTTCTTTTCTACTTGTGGGACTTCACCACATGTAGAAACAACTTTATACACTCTTCTCTGAACTTGAGAAGCTATATACACTTGCCTTTCAACTGTTTTACAGTTGAATACTACTTTTCAGTAAATTCTGGTGGTTTCAAACACTGGTTTCATGTGAAGTAACTCTATTTCAAGAATTTGTGCAGTGTACAACATCCTTTCTAGACTAGACACTTTCATTTTGATGTCTTTACACTTGTTCTCTCACTATTCTGTGATATTCATTACTATTTGCTCTGAATGTCTACTGATTTCTAGCCATTTCCCATAATGGGCCTTCTTTTCTACTTGTGGGAAATCACCACATGTAGAAACAACTTTATACACTCTTCTCTGAACTTGAGAAGCTATATACACTTGTCTTTCAACTGTTTTACAGTTGAATACTACTTTTCAGTGAATTCTAGTGGGTTGAAACACTGTTTTCTTGTGAAGTAACTTTATTTCAAGGATTTCTGTAGTGTATAGCATCCTTTCTAGACTAGAAACTTACATTTTGATGTCTTTTACACTTGTTCTCTCACTATTCTGTGATATTCATTAGTATTTGCTCTGAATGACTACTGATTTCTAGCTGTTTCCCATAATGGGCCTTCTTTTCTACTTGTGGGACTTCACCACATGTAGAAACAACTTTATACACTCTTCTCTGAACTTGAGAAGCTATATACACTTGTCTTTCAACAGTTTTACAGTTGAATACTACTTTTCAGTGAATTCTAGTGGGTTGAAACACTGTTTTCTTGTGAAGTAACTCTATTTCAAGGATTTCTGCAGTGTACAACAACCTTTCTAGACTAGAGACTTACATTTTGATGTCTTTTACTCTTGTTCTCTCACTATTCTGTGATATTCATTAGTATTTGCTCTGAATGACTACTGATTTCTAGCTGTTTCCTATAATGGGCCTTCTATTCTACTTGTGGGACTTCACCACATGTAAAAACAACTTTACACACTCTTCTCTGAACTTGAGAAGCTATATACACTTGTCTTTCAACTGTTTTACAGTTGAATACTACTTTTCAGTGAATTCTAGTGGGTTGAAACACTGTTTTCTTGTGAAGTAACTCTATTTCAAGGATTTCTGCAGTGTACAACAACCTTTCTAGACTAGAGACTTACATTTTGATGTCTTTTACTCTTGTTCTCTCACTATTCTGTGATATTCATTAGTATTTGCTCTGAATGACTACTGATTTCTAGATGTTTCCTATAATGGGCCTTCTATTCTACTTGTGGGACTTCACCACATGTAGAAACAACTTTACACACTCTTCTCTGAACTTGAGAAGCTATATACACGTGTCTTTCAACTGTTTTACAGTTGAATACTACTTTTCAGTGAATTCTGGTCGTTTCAAACACTCGTTTCATGTGAACTAACTCTATTTCAAGTATTTCTGCAGTGTACAACATCCTTTCTAGACTAGACACTTTCATTTTGATGTCTTTACACTTGTTCTCTCACTATTCTGTGATATTCATTAGTATTTGCTCTGAATGTCTACTGATTTCTAGCCATTTCCCATAATGGGCCTTCTTTTCTACTTGTGGGAAATCACCACATGTAGAAACAACTTTATACACTCTTCTCTGAACTTGAGGAGCTATATACACTTGTCTTTCAACTGTTTTACAGTTGAATACTACTTTTCAGTGAATTCTAGTGGGTTGAAACACTGTTTTCTTGTGAAGTAACTTTATTTCAAGGATTTCTGTAGTGTATAGCATCCTTTCTAGACTAGAAACTTACATTTTGATATCTTTTACACTTGTTCTCTCACTATTCTGTGATATTCATTACTATTTGCTCTGAATGACTACTGATTTCTAGCTGTTTCCCATAATGGGCCTTCTTTTCTACTTGTAGGACTTCACCACATGTAGAAACAACTTTATACACTCTTCTCTGAACTTGAGAAGCTATATACACTTGCCTTTCAACTGTTTTACAGTTGAATACTACTTTTCAGTAAATTCTGGTGGTTTCAAACACTGGTTTCATGTGAAGTAACTCTATTTCAAGGATTTGTGCAGTGTACAACATCCTTTCTAGACTAGAGACTTACATTTTGTTGTCTTTTACACTTGTTCTCTCACTACTCTGTGATATTCATTAGTATTTGCTCTGAATGACTACTGATTTCTAGCCGTTTCCTATAATGGGCCTTCTTTTCTACTTGAGGGACTTCACCACATGTAGAAACAACTTTATACACTCTTCTCTGAACTTGAGAAGCTATATACACTTGTCTTTCAACTGTTTTAAAGTTGAATACTACTTTTCAGTGAATTCCGGTCGTTTCAAACACTGGTTTCATGTGAACTAACTCTATTTCAAGGATTTGTGCAGTGTACAACAAACTTTCTAGACTAGGGACTTACATTTTGTTGTCTTTTCCACTTGTTCTCTCACTATTCTGTGATATTCATTAGTATTTGCTCTGAATGACTACTGATTTCTAGCCGTTTCCTATAATGGGCCTTCTTTTCTACTTGTGGGACTTCACCACATGTAGAAACAACTTTATACACTCTTCTCTGAACTTGAGAAGCTATATACACTTGTCTTTCAACTGTTTTACAGTTGAATACTACTTTTCAGTGAATTCTAGTGGGTTGAAACACTGTTTTCTTGTGAAGTAACTCTATTTCAAGGATTTCTGCAGTGTACAACAACCTTTCTAGACTAGAGACTTACATTTTGATGTCTTTTACACTTGTTCTCTCATTATTCTCTGATATTCATTAGTATTTGCTCTGAATGACTACTGATTTCTAGCTGTTTCCCATAAAGGGCCTTCTTTTCTACTTGTGGGACTTCACCACATGTAGAAACAACTTTATACACTCTTCTCTGAACTTGAGAAGCTATATACACTTGTCTTTCAACTGTTTTACAGTTGAGTACTACTTTTCAGTGAATTCTGGTGGTTTCAAACACTGGTTTCATGTGAACTAACTCTATTTCAAGGATTTCTGCAGTGTACAACATCCTTTGTAGAGAAGACACATTCATTTTGATGTCTTTTACACTTGTTCTCTCATTATTCTCTGATATTCATTAGTATTTGCTCTGAATGACTACTGATTTCTAGCTGTTTCCCATAAAGGGCCTTCTTTTCTACTTGTGGGACTTCACCACATGTAGAAACAACTTTATACACTCTTCTCTGAACTTGAGAAGCTATATGCACTTGTCTTTCAACTGTTTTACAGTTGAGTACTACTTTTCAGTGAATTCTGGTGGTTTCAAACACTGGTTTCATGTGAACTAACTCTATTTCAAGGATTTCTGCAGTGTACAACATCCTTTGTAGAGAAGACACATTCATTTTGATGTCTTTTACACTTGTTCTCTCACTATTCTGTGATATTCATTAGTATTTGCTCTGAATGACTACTGATTTCTAGCCGTTTCCCATAATGGGCCTTCTTTTCTACTTGTGGGACATCACCACATGTAGAAACAACTTTATACACTCTTCTCTGAACTTGAGAAGCTATATACACTTGTCTTTCAACTGTTTTACAGTTGAATACTACTTTTCAGTGAATTCTGGTCGTTTCAAACACTGGTTTCATGTGAACTAACTCTATTTCAAGGATTTGTGCAGTGTACAACATCCTTTCTAGACTAGAGACTTACATTTTGATGTCTTTTACACTTGTTCTCTCACTATTCTGTGATATTCATTAGTATTTGCTCTGAATGTCTACTGATTTCTAGCCATTTCCCATAATGGGCCTTCTTTTCTACTTTTGGGAAATCACCACATGTAGAAACAACTTTATACACTCTTCTCTGAACTTGAGAAGCTATATACACTTGTCTTTCAACTGTTTTACAGTTGAATACTACTTTTCAGTGAATTCTAGTGGGTTGAAACACTGTTTTCTTGTGAAGTAACTTTATTTCACGGATTTCTGTAGTGTATAGCATCCTTTCTAGACTAGAAACTTACATTTTGATGTCTTTTACACTTGTTCTCTCACTATTCTGTGATATTCATTAGTATTTGCTCTGAATGACTACTGATTTCTAGCTGTTTCCCATAATGGGCCTTCTTTTCTACTTGTGGGACTTCACCACATGTAGAAACAACTTTATACACTCTTCTCTGAACTTGAGAAGCTATATACACTTGCCTTTCAACTGTTTTACAGTTGAATACTACTTTTCAGTAAATTCTGGTGGTTTCAAACACTGGTTTCATGTGAAGTAACTCTATTTCAAGAATTTGTGCAGTGTACAACATCCTTTCTAGACTAGACACTTTCATTTTGATGTCTTTACACTTTTTCTCTCACTACACTATGATATTCATTAGTATTTGCTCTGAATGACTACTGATTTCTAGCCGTTTCTCATAATGGGCCTTCTTTTCTACTTGTGGGACATCACCACATGTAGAAACAACTTTATACACTCTTCTCTGAACTTGAGAAGCTATATACACTTGTCTTTCAACAGTTTTAAAGTTGAATACTACTTTTCAGTGAATTCTAGTGGGTTGAAACACTGTTTTCTTGTGAAGTAACTCTATTTCAAGGATTTCTGCAGTGTACAACAACCTTTCTAGACTAGAGACTTACATTTTGATGTCTTTTACTCTTGTTCTCTCACTATTCTGTGATATTCATTAGTATTTGCTCTGAATGACTACTGATTTCTAGCTGTTTCCTATAATGGGCCTTCTATTCTACTTGTGGAACTTCACCACATGTAGAAACAACTTTACACACTCTTCTCTGAACTTGAGAAGCTATATACACGTGTCTTTCAACTCTTTTACAGTTGAATACTACTTTTCAGTGAATTCTGGTCGTTTCAAACACTAGTTTCATGTGAACTAACTCTATTTCAAGTATTTCTGCAGTGTACAACATCCTTTCTAGACTAGACACTTTCATTTTGATGTCTTTACACTTTTTCTCTCACTACTCTGTGATATTCATTAGTATTTGCTCTGAATGACTACTGATTTCTAGCCGTTTCCCATAATGGGCCTTCTTTTCTACTTGTGGGACATCACCACATGTAGAAACAACTTTATACACTCTTCTCTGAACTTGAGAAGCTATATACACTTGTCTTTCAACTGTTTTACAGTTGAATACTACTTTTCAGTGAATTCCGGTCGTTTCAAACACTGGTTTCATGTGAACTAACTCTATTTCAAGGATTTGTGCAGTGTACAACATCCTTTCTAGACTAGAGACTTACATTTTGTTGTCTTTTCCACTTGTTCTCTCACTATTCTGTGATATTCATTAGTATTTGCTCTGAATGACTACTGATATCTAGCCGTTTCCTATAATGGGCCTTCTTTTCTACTTGTGGGACTTCACCACATGTAGAAACAACTTTATACACTCTTCTCTGAACTTGAGAAGCTATATACACTTGTCTTTCAACTGTTTTACAGTTGAATACTACTTTTCAGTGAATTCTAGTGGGTTGAAACACTGTTTTCTTGTGAAGTAACTCTATTTCAAGGATTTCTGCAGTGTACAACAACCTTTCTAGACTAGAGACTTACATTTTGATGTCTTTTACACTTGTTCTCTCATTATTCTCTGATATTCATTAGTATTTGCTCTGAATGACTACTGATTTCTAGCTGTTTCCCATAAAGGGCCTTCTTTTCTACTTGTGGGACTTCACCACATGTAGAAACAACTTTATACACTCTTCTCTGAACTTGAGAAGCTATATACACTTGTCTTTCAACAGTTTTACATTTGAATACTACTTTTCAGTGAATTCTAGTGGGTTGAAACACTGTTTTCTTGTGAAGTAACTCTATTTCAAGGATTTCTGCAGTGTACAACAACCTTTCTAGACTAGAGACTTACATTTTGATGTCTTTTACTCTTGTTATCTCACTATTCTGTGATATTCATTAGTATTTGCTCTGAATGACTACTGATTTCTAGCTGTTTCCTATAATGGGCCTTCTGTTCTACTTGTGGGACTTCACCACATGTAGAAACAACTGTACACACTCTTCTCTGAACTTGAGAAGCTATATACACGTGTCTTTCAACTGTTTTACAGTTGAATACTACTTTTCAGTGAATTCTGGTCGTTTCAAACACTGGTTTCATGTGAACTAACTCTATTTCAAGTATTTCTGCAGTGTACAACATCCTTTCTAGACTAGACACTTTCATTTTGATGTCTTTACACTTGTTCTCTCACTACTCTGTGATATTCATTAGTATTTGCTCTGAATGACTACTGATTTCTAGCCGTTTCCTATAATGGGCCTTCTTTTCTACTTGAGGGACTTCACCACATGTAGAAACAACTTTATACACTCTTCTCTGAACTTGAGAAGCTATATGCACTTGTCTTTCAACTGTTTTACAGTTGAGTACTACTTTTCAGTGAATTCTGGTGGTTTCAAACACTGGTTTCATGTGAACTAACTCTATTTCAAGGATTTCTGCAGTGTACAACATCCTTTGTAGAGAAGACACATTCATTTTGATGTCTTTTACACTTGTTCTCTCACTATTCTGTGATATTCATTAGTATTTGCTCTGAATGACTACTGATTTCTAGCCGTTTCCCATAATGGGCCTTCTTTTCTACTTGTGGGACATCACCACATGTAGAAACAACTTTATACACTCTTCTCTGAACTTGAGAAGCTATATACACTTGTCTTTCAACTGTTTTACAGTTGAATACTACTTTTCAGTGAATTCTGGTCGTTTCAAACACTGGTTTCATGTGAACTAACTCTATTTCAAGGATTTGTGCAGTGTACAACATCCTTTCTAGACTAGAGACTTACATTTTGATGTCTTTTACACTTGTTCTCTCACTATTCTGTGATATTCATTAGTATTTGCTCTGAATGTCTACTGATTTCTAGCCATTTCCCATAATGGGCCTTCTTTTCTACTTTTGGGAAATCACCACATGTAGAAACAACTTTATACACTCTTCTCTGAACTTGAGAAGCTATATACACTTGTCTTTCAACTGTTTTACAGTTGAATACTACTTTTCAGTGAATTCTAGTGGGTTGAAACACTGTTTTCTTGTGAAGTAACTTTATTTCACGGATTTCTGTAGTGTATAGCATCCTTTCTAGACTAGAAACTTACATTTTGATGTCTTTTACACTTGTTCTCTCACTATTCTGTGATATTCATTAGTATTTGCTCTGAATGACTACTGATTTCTAGCTGTTTCCCATAATGGGCCTTCTTTTCTACTTGTGGGACTTCACCACATGTAGAAACAACTTTATACACTCTTCTCTGAACTTGAGAAGCTATATACACTTGCCTTTCAACTGTTTTACAGTTGAATACTACTTTTCAGTAAATTCTGGTGGTTTCAAACACTGGTTTCATGTGAAGTAACTCTATTTCAAGAATTTGTGCAGTGTACAACATCCTTTCTAGACTAGACACTTTCATTTTGATGTCTTTACACTTTTTCTCTCACTACACTGTGATATTCATTAGTATTTGCTCTGAATGACTACTGATTTCTAGCCGTTTCTCATAATGGGCCTTCTTTTCTACTTGTGGGACATCACCACATGTAGAAACAACTTTATACACTCTTCTCTGAACTTGAGAAGCTATATACACTTGTCTTTCAACAGTTTTAAAGTTGAATACTACTTTTCAGTGAATTCTAGTGGGTTGAAACACTGTTTTCTTGTGAAGTAACTCTATTTCAAGGATTTCTGCAGTGTACAACAACCTTTCTAGACTAGAGACTTACATTTTGATGTCTTTTACTCTTGTTCTCTCACTATTCTGTGATATTCATTAGTATTTGCTCTGAATGACTACTGATTTCTAGCTGTTTCCTATAATGGGCCTTCTATTCTACTTGTGGAACTTCACCACATGTAGAAACAACTTTACACACTCTTCTCTGAACTTGAGAAGCTATATACACGTGTCTTTCAACTCTTTTACAGTTGAATACTACTTTTCAGTGAATTCTGGTCGTTTCAAACACTAGTTTCATGTGAACTAACTCTATTTCAAGTATTTCTGCAGTGTACAACATCCTTTCTAGACTAGACACTTTCATTTTGATGTCTTTTACACTTGTTCTCTCATTATTCTGTGATATTCATTAGTATTTGCTCTGAATGACTACTGATTTCTAGCCGTTTCCCATAATGGGCCTTCTTTTCTACTTGTGGGACATCACCACATGTAGAAACAACTTTATACACTCTTCTCTGAACTTGAGAAGCTATATACACTTGTCTTTCAACTGTTTTACAGTTGAATACTACTTTTCAGTGAATTCCGGTCGTTTCAAACACTGGTTTCATGTGAACTAACTCTATTTCAAGGATTTGTGCAGTGTACAACATCCTTTCTAGACTAGAGACTTACATTTTGATGTCTTTTACACTTGTTCTCTCACTATTCTGTGATATTCATTAGTATTTGCTCTGAATGTCTACTGATTTCTAGCCATTTCCCATAATGGGCCTTCTTTTCTACTTTTGGGAAATCACCACATGTAGAAACAACTTTATACACTCTTCTCTGAACTTGAGAAGCTATATACACTTGTCTTTCAACTGTTTTACAGTTGAATACTACTTTTCAGTGAATTCTAGTGGGTTGAAACACTGTTTTCTTGTGAAGTAACTTTATTTCACGGATTTCTGTAGTGTATAGCATCCTTTCTAGACTAGAAACTTACATTTTGATGTCTTTTACACTTGTTCTCTCACTATTCTGTGATATTCATTAGTATTTGCTCTGAATGACTACTGATTTCTAGCTGTTTCCCATAATGGGCCTTCTTTTCTACTTGTGGGACTTCACCACATGTAGAAACAACTTTATACACTCTTCTCTGAACTTGAGAAGCTATATACACTTGCCTTTCAACTGTTTTACAGTTGAATACTACTTTTCAGTAAATTCTGGTGGTTTCAAACACTGGTTTCATGTGAAGTAACTCTATTTCAAGAATTTGTGCAGTGTACAACATCCTTTCTAGACTAGACACTTTCATTTTGATGTCTTTACACTTTTTCTCTCACTACACTGTGATATTCATTAGTATTTGCTCTGAATGACTACTGATTTCTAGCCGTTTCTCATAATGGGCCTTCTTTTCTACTTGTGGGACATCACCACATGTAGAAACAACTTTATACACTCTTCTCTGAACTTGAGAAGCTATATACACTTGTCTTTCAACAGTTTTAAAGTTGAATACTACTTTTCAGTGAATTCTAGTGGGTTGAAACACTGTTTTCTTGTGAAGTAACTCTATTTCAAGGATTTCTGCAGTGTACAACAACCTTTCTAGACTAGAGACTTACATTTTGATGTCTTTTACTCTTGTTCTCTCACTATTCTGTGATATTCATTAGTATTTGCTCTGAATGACTACTGATTTCTAGCTGTTTCCTATAATGGGCCTTCTATTCTACTTGTGGAACTTCACCACATGTAGAAACAACTTTACACACTCTTCTCTGAACTTGAGAAGCTATATACACGTGTCTTTCAACTCTTTTACAGTTGAATACTACTTTTCAGTGAATTCTGGTCGTTTCAAACACTAGTTTCATGTGAACTAACTCTAATTCAAGTATTTCTGCAGTGTACAACATCCTTTCTAGACTAGACACTTTCATTTTGATGTCTTTTACACTTGTTCTCTCATTATTCTGTGATATTCATTAGTATTTGCTCTGAATGACTACTGATTTCTAGCCGTTTCCCATAATGGGCCTTCTTTTCTACTTGTGGGACATCACCACATGTAGAAACAACTTTATACACTCTTCTCTGAACTTGAGAAGCTATATACACTTGTCTTTCAACTGTTTTACAGTTGAATACTACTTTTCAGTGAATTCCGGTCGTTTCAAACACTGGTTTCATGTGAACTAACTCTATTTCAAGGATTTGTGCAGTGTACAACATCCTTTCTAGACTAGAGACTTACATTTTGTTGTCTTTTCCACTTGTTCTCTCACTATTCTGTGATATTCATTAGTATTTGCTCTGAATGACTACTGATTTCTAGCCGTTTCATATAATGGGCCTTCTTTTCTACTTGTGGGACTTCACCACATGTAGAAACAACTTTATACACTCTTCTCTGAACTTGAGAAGCTATATACACTTGTCTTTCAACTGTTTTACAGTTGAATACTACTTTTCAGTGAATTCTAGTGGGTTGAAACACTGTTTTCTTGTGAAGTAACTCTATTTCAAGGATTTCTGCAGTGTACAACAACCTTTCTAGACTAGAGACTTACATTTTGATGTCTTTTACACTTGTTCTCTCATTATTCTGTGATATTCATTAGTATTTGCTCTGAATGACTACTGATTTCTAGCTGTTTCCCATAAAGGGCCTTCTTTTCTACTTGTGGGACTTCACCACATGTAGAAACAACTTTATACACTCTTCTCTGAACTTGAGAAGCTATATACACTTGTCTTTCAACTGTTTTACAGTTGAATACTACTTTTCAGTAAATTCTGGTGGTTTCAAACACTGGTTTCATGTGAAGTAACTCTATTTCAAGGATTTGTGCAGTGTACAACATCCTTTCTAGACTAGAGACTTACATTTTGTTGTCTTTTACACTTGTTCTCTCACTATTCTGTGATGTTCATTAGTATTTGCTCTGAATGACTACTATTTTCTAGCCGTTTCCTATAATGGGCCTTCTTTTCTACTTGTGGGACTTCACCACATGTAGAAACAACTTTATACACTCTTCTCTGGACTTGCGAAGCTATATAAACTTGTCTTTCAACTGTTTTACAGTTGAATACTACTTTTCAGTGAATTCTGGTGGTTTGAAACACGGGTTTCATGTGAACTAACTCTATTTCAAGGATTTGTGCAGGGTACAACATCCTTTCTAGACTAGAGACTTACATTTTGATGTCTTTTACACTTGTTCTCTCACTATTCTGTGATATTCATTAGTATTTCTTCTGAATGACTACTGATTTCTACCCGTTTCCTATAATGGACCTTCTTTTCTACCTGTGGGACTTCACCACATGTAGAAACAACTTTATACAGTCTTCTCTGAACTTGAGAAGCTATATACACTTGTCTTTCAACAGTTTTACAGTTGAATACTACTTTTCAGTGAATTCTAGTGGGTTAAAACACTGTTTTCTTGTGAAGTAACTCTATTTCAAGGATATCTGTAGTGTATAACATCCATTCTAGACTAGAGACTTACATTTTGATGTCTTTTACACTTGTTCTATCACTATTCTGTGATATTCAGTAGTATTTGCTCTGAATGACTACTGATTTCTAGCTGTTTCCCATAATGGGCCTTCTTTTCTACTTGTGGGACTTCCCCACATGTAGAAACAACTTTATACACTCTTCTCTGGACTTGAGAAGCTATATACACTTGTCTTTCAACTGTTTTACAGTTGAATACTACTTTACAGTGAATTCTGGTGGTTTCAAACACTGGTTTCATGTGAACTAACTCTATTTCAAGGATTTGTGCAGTGTACAACATCCTTTCTAGACTAGAGACTTACATTTTGATGTCTTTTACAATTGTTCTCTCACTATTCTGTGATATTCATTAGTATTTGTTCTGAATGACTACTGATTTCTAGCCATTTCCCATAATGGGCCTTCTTTTCTACTTGTGGGAAATCACCACATGTAGAAACAACTTTATACACTCTTCTCTGAACTTGAGAAGCTATATACACTTGTCTTTCAACTGTTTTACAGTTGAATACTACTTTTCAGTGAATTCTAGTGTGTTGAAACACTGTTTTCTTGTGAAGTAACTCTATTTCAAGGATTTCTGTAGTTTATAGCATCCTTTCTAGACTAGAAACTTACATTTTGATGTCTTTTACACTTGTTCTCTCACTATTCTGTGATATTCATTAGTATTTGCTCTGAATGACTACTGATTTCTAGCTGTTTCCCATAATGGGCCTTCTTTTCTACTTGTGGGACTTCACCACATGTAGAAACAACTTTATACACTCTTCTCTGAACTTGAGAAGCTATATACACTTGCCTTTCAACTGTTTTACAGTTGAATACTACTTTTCAGTAAATTCTGGTGCTTTCAAACACTGGTTTCATGTGAAGTAACTCTATTTCAAGGATTTGTGCAGTGTACAACAACCTTTCTAGACTAGAGACTTACATTTTGATGTCTTTTACTCTTGTTCTCTCACTATTCTGTGATATTCATTAGTATTTGCTCTGAATGACTACTGATTTCTAGCTGTTTCCTATAATGGGCCTTCTATTCTACTTGTGGGACTTCACCACATGTAGAAACAACTGTACACACTCTTCTCTGAACTTGAGAAGCTATATACACGTGTCTTTCAACTGTTTTACAGTTGAATACTACTTTTCAGTGAATTCTGGTCCTTTCAAACACTGGTTTCATGTGAACTAACTCTATTTCAAGTATTTCTGCAGTGTACAACATCCTTTCTAGACTAGACACTTTCATTTTGATGTCGTTACACTTGTTCTCTCACTACTCTGTGATATTCATTAGTATTTGCTCTGAATGACTACTGATTTCTAGCCGTTTCCCATAATGGGCCTTCTTTTCTACTTGTGGGACATCACCACGTGTAGAAACAACTTTATACACTCTTCTCTGAACTTGAGAAGCTATATACACTTGTCTTTCAACTGTTTTACAGTTGAATACTACTTTTCAGTGAATTCTAGTGGGTTGAAACACTGTTTTCTTGTGAAGTAACTCTATTTCAAGGATTTCTGCAGTGTACAACAACCTTTCTAGACTAGAGACTTACATTTTGATGTCTTTTACACTTGTTCTCTCATTATTCTGTGATATTCATTAGTATTTGCTCTGAATGACTACTGATTTCTAGCTGTTTCCCATAAAGGGCCTTCTTTTCTACTTGTGGGACTTCACCACATGTAGAAACAACTTTATACACTCTTCTCTGAACTTGAGAAGCTATATACACTTGTCTTTCAACTGTTTTACAGTTGAATACTACTTTTCAGTAAATTCTGGTGGTTTCAAACACTGGTTTCATGTGAAGTAACTCTATTTCAAGGATTTGTGCAGTGTACAACATCCTTTCTAGACTAGAGACTTACATTTTGTTTTCTTTTACACTTGTTCTCTCACTATTCTGTGATATTCATTAGTATTTGCTCTGAATGACTACCATGTTCTAGCCGTTTCCTATAATGGGCCTTCTTTTCTACTTGTTGGACTTCACCACATGTAGAAACAACTTTATACACTCTTCTCTGGACTTGCGAAGCTATATAAACTTGTCTTTCAACTGTTTTACAGTTGAATACTACTTTTCAGTGAATTCTGGTGGTTTGAAACACGGGTTTCATGTGAACTAACTCTATTTCAAGGATTTGTGCAGGGTACAACATCCTTTCTAGACTAGAGACTTACATTTTGATGTCTTTTACACTTGTTCTCTCACTATTCTGTGATATTCATTAGTATTTCTTCTGAATGACTACTGATTTCTACCCGTTTCCTATAATGGACCTTCTTTTCCACCTGTGGGACTTCACCACATGTAGAAACAACTTTATACAGTCTTCTCTGAACTTGAGAAGCTATATACACTTGTCTTTCAACAGTTTTACAGTTGAATACTACTTTTCAGTGAATTCTAGTGGGTTAAAACACTGTTTTCTTGTGAAGTAACTCTATTTCAAGGATATCTGTAGTGTATAACATCCATTCTAGACTAGAGACTTACATTTTGATGTCTTTTACACTTGTTCTATCACTATTCTGTGATATTCAGTAGTATTTGCTCTGAATGACTACTGATTTCTAGCTGTTTCCCATAATGGGCCTTCTTTTCTACTTGTGGGACTTCCCCACATGTAGAAACAACTTTATACACTCTTCTCTGAACTTGAGAAGCTATATACACTTGTCTTTCAACAGTTTTACAGTTGAATACTACTTTTCAGTGAATTCTAGTGGGTTGAAACACTGTTTTCTTGTGAAGTAACTTTATTTCAAGGATTTCTGTAGTGTATAGCATCCTTTCTAGACTAGAAACTTACATTTTGATGTCTTTTACTCTTGTTCTCTCACTATTCTGTGATATTCATTAGTATTTGCTCTGAATGACTACTGATTTCTAGCTGTTTCCTATAATGGGCCTTCTATTCTACTTGTGGGACTTCACCACATGTAGAAACAACTTTACACACTCTTCTCTGAACTTGAGAAGCTATATACACGTGTCTTTCAACTGTTTTACAGTTGAATACTACTTTTCAGTGAATTCTGGTCGTTTCAAACACTGGTTTCATGTGAACTAACTCTATTTCAAGTATTTCTGCAGTGTACAACATCCTTTCTAGACTAGACACTTTCATTTTGATGTCTTTACACTTGTTCTCTCACTATTCTGTGATATTCATTAGTATTTGCTCTGAATGACTACTGATTTCTAGCCGTTTCCCATCATGGGCCTTCTTTTCTACTTGTGGGACATCACCACATGTAGAAACAACTTTATACACTCTTCTCTGAACTTGAGAAGCTATATACACTTGTCTTTCAACTGTTTTACAGTTGAATACTACTTTTCAGTGAATTCCGGTCGTTTCAAACACTGGTTTCATGTGAAGTAACTCTATTTCAAGGATTTGTGCAGTGTACAACATCCTTTCTAGACTAGAGACTTACATTTTGTTGTCTTTTACACTTGTTCTCTCACTATTCTGTGATATTCATTAGTATTTGCTCTGAATGACTACTGATTTCTAGCCGTTTCCTATAATGGGCCTTCTTTTCTACTTGTGGGACTTCACCACATGTAGAAACAACTTTATACACTCTTCTCTGAACTTGAGAAGCTATATACACTTGTCTTTCAACAGTTTTACAGTTGAATACTACTTTTCAGTGAATTCTAGTGGGTTGAAACACTGTTTTCTTGTGAAGTAACTCTATTTCAAGGATTTCTGCAGTGTACAACAACCTTTCTAGACTAGAGACTTACATTTTGATGTCTTTTACACTTGTTCTCTCATTATTCTGTGATATTCATTAGTATTTGCTCTGAATGACTACTGATTTCTAGCTGTTTCCCATAAAGGGCCTTCTTTTCTACTTGTGGGACTTCACCACATGTAGAAACAACTTTATACACTCTTCTCTGAACTTGAGAAGCTATATACACTTGTCTTTCAACAGTTTTACAGTTGAATACTACTTTTCAGTGAATTCTAGTGGGTTGAAACACTGTTTTCTTGTGAAGTAACTTTATTTCAAGGATTTCTGTAGTGTATAGCATCCTTTCTAGACTAGAAACTTACATTTTGATGTCTTTTACTCTTGTTCTCTCACTATTCTGTGATATTCATTAGTATTTGCTCTGAATGACTACTGATTTCTAGCTGTTTCCTATAATGGGCCTTCTATTCTACTTGTGGGACTTCACCACATGTAGAAACAACTTTACACACTCTTCTCTGAACTTGAGAAGCTATATACACGTGTCTTTCAACTGTTTTACAGTTGAATACTACTTTTCAGTGAATTCTGGTCGTTTCAAACACTGGTTTCATGTGAACTAACTCTATTTCAAGTATTTCTGCAGTGTACAACATCCTTTCTAGACTAGACACTTTCATTTTGATGTCTTTACACTTGTTCTCTCACTACTCTGTGATATTCATTAATATTTGCTCTGAATGACTACTGATTTCTAGCAGTTTCCCATAATGGGCCTTCTTTTCTACTTGTGGGACATCACCACATGTAGAAACAACTTTATACACTCTTCTCTGAACTTGAGAAGCTATATACACTTGTCTTTCAACTGTTTTACAGTTGAATACTACTTTTCAGTGAATTCCGGTCGTTTCAAACACTGGTTTCATGTGAACTAACTCTATTTCAAGGATTTGTGCAGTGTACAACATCCTTTCTAGACTAGAGACTTACATTTTGTTGTCTTTTCCACTTGTTCTCTCACTATTCTGTGATATTCATTAGTATTTGCTCTGAATGACTCCTGATTTCTAGCCGTTTCCTATAATGGGCCTTCTTTTCTACTTTTGGGACTTCACCACTTGTAGAAACAACTTTATACACTCTTCTCTGAACTTGAGAAGCTATATACACTTGTCTTTCAACTGTTTTACAGTTGAATACTACTTTTCAGTGAATTCTAGTGGGTTGAAACACTGTTTTCTTGTGAAGTAACTCTATTTCAAGGATTTCTGCAGTGTACAACAACCTTTCTAGACTAGAGACTTACATTTTGATGTCTTTTACACTTGTTCTCTCATTATTCTGTGATATTCATTAGTATTTGCTCTGAATGACTACTGATTTCTAGCTGTTTCCCATAAAGGGCCTTCTTTTCTACTTGTGGGACTTCACCACATGTAGAAACAACTTTATACACTCTTCTCTGAACTTGAGAAGCTATATACACTTGTCTTTCAACAGTTTTACAGTTGAATACTACTTTTCAGTGAATTCTAGTGGGTTGAAACACTGTTTTCTTGTGAAGTAACTTTATTTCAAGGATTTCTGTAGTGTATAGCATCCTTTCTAGACTAGAAACTTACATTTTGATGTCTTTTACTCTTGTTCTCTCACTATTCTGTGATATTCATTAGTATTTGCTCTGAATGACTACTGATTTCTAGCTGTTTCCTATAATGGGCCTTCTATTCTACTTGTGGGACTTCACCACATGTAGAAACAACTTTACACACTCTTCTCTGAACTTGAGAAGCTATATACACGTGTCTTTCAACTGTTTTACAGTTGAATACTACTTTTCAGTGAATTCTGGTCGTTTCAAACACTGGTTTCATGTGAACTAACTCTATTTCAAGTATTTCTGCAGTGTACAACATCCTTTCTAGACTAGACACTTTCATTTTGATGTCTTTACACTTGTTCTCTCACTATTCTGTGATATTCATTAGTATTTGCTCTGAATGACTACTGATTTCTAGCCGTTTCCCATCATGGGCCTTCTTTTCTACTTGTGGGACATCACCACATGTAGAAACAACTTTATACACTCTTCTCTGAACTTGAGAAGCTATATACACTTGTCTTTCAACTGTTTTACAGTTGAATACTACTTTTCAGTGAATTCCGGTCGTTTCAAACACTGGTTTCATGTGAAGTAACTCTATTTCAAGGATTTGTGCAGTGTACAACATCCTTTCTAGACTAGAGACTTACATTTTGTTGTCTTTTACACTTGTTCTCTCACTATTCTGTGATATTCATTAGTATTTGCTCTGAATGACTACTGATTTCTAGCCGTTTCCTATAATGGGCCTTCTTTTCTACTTGTGGGACTTCACCACATGTAGAAACAACTTTATACACTCTTCTCTGAACTTGAGAAGCTATATACACTTGTCTTTCAACAGTTTTACAGTTGAATACTACTTTTCAGTGAATTCTAGTGGGTTGAAACACTGTTTTCTTGTGAAGTAACTCTATTTCAAGGATTTCTGCAGTGTACAACAACCTTTCTAGACTAGAGACTTACATTTTGATGTCTTTTACTCTTGTTCTCTCACTATTCTGTGATATTCATTAGTATTTGCTCTGAATGACTACTGATTTCTAGCTGTTTCATATAATGGGCCTTCTATTCTACTTGTGGGACTTCACCACATGTAGAAACAACTTTACACACTCTTCTCTGAACTTGAGAAGCTATATACACTTGTCTTTCAACAGTTTTACAGTTGAATACTACTTTTCAGTGAATTCTAGTGGGTTGAAACACTGTTTTCTTGTGAAGTAACTCTATTTCAAGGATTTCTGCAGTGTTCAACAACCTTTCTAGTCTAGAGACTTACATTTTGATGTCTTTTACTCTTGTTCTCTCACTATTCTGTGATATTCATTAGTATTTGCTCTGAATGACTACTGATTTCTAGCTGTTTCCCATAATGGGCCTTCTTTTCTACTTGTGGGACTTCCCCACATGTAGAAACAACTTTATAAACTCTTCTCTGGACTTACGAAGCTATATACACTTGTCTTTCAACTGTTTTACAGTTGAATACTACTTTACAGTGAATTCTGGTGGTTTCAAACACTGGTTTCATGTGAACTAACTCTATTTCAAGGATTTGTGCAGTGTACAACATCCTTTCTAGACTAGAGACTTACATTTTGATGTCTTTTACACTTGTTCTCTCACTATTCTGTGATATTCATTACTATTTGCTCTGAATGTCTACTGATTTCTAGCCATTTCCCATAATGGGCCTTCTTTTCTACTTGTGGGAAATCACCACATGTAGAAACAACTTTATACACTCTTCTCTGAACTTGAGAAGCTATATACACTTGTCTTTCAACTGTTTTACAGTTGAATACTACTTTTCAGTGAATTCTAGTGGGTTGAAACACTGTTTTCTTGTGAAGTAACTCTATTTCAAGGATTTCTGCAGTGTACAACAACCTTTCTAGACTAGAGACTTACATTTTGATGTCTTTTACTCTTGTTCTCTCACTATTCTGTGATATTCATTAGTATTTGCTCTGAATGACTACTGATTTCTAGCTGTTTCCTATAATGGGCCTTCTATTCTACTTGTGGGACTTCACCACATGTAGAAACAACTGTACACACTCTTCTCTGAACTTGAGAAGCTATATACACGTGTCTTTCAACTGTTTTACAGTTGAATACTACTTTTCAGTGAATTCTGGTCCTTTCAAACACTGGTTTCATGTGAACTAACTCTATTTCAAGTATTTCTGCAGTGTACAACATCCTTTCTAGACTAGACACTTTCATTTTGATGTCTTTACACTTGTTCTCTCACTACTCTGTGATATTCATTAATATTTGCTCTGAATGACTACTGATTTCTAGCAGTTTCCCATAATGGGCCTTCTTTTCTACTTGTGGGACATCACCACATGTAGAAACAACTTTATACACTCTTCTCTGAACTTGAGAAGCTATATACACTTGTCTTTCAACTGTTTTACAGTTGAATACTACTTTTCAGTGAATTCCGGTCGTTTCAAACACTGGTTTCATGTGAACTAACTCTATTTCAAGGATTTGTGCAGTGTACAACATCCTTTCTAGACTAGAGACTTACATTTTGTTGTCTTTTCCACTTGTTCTCTCACTATTCTGTGATATTCATTAGTATTTGCTCTGAATGACTCCTGATTTCTAGCCGTTTCCTATAATGGGCCTTCTTTTCTACTTTTGGGACTTCACCACATGTAGAAACAACTTTATACACTCTTCTCTGAACTTGAGAAGCTATATACACTTGTCTTTCAACTGTTTTACAGTTGAATACTACTTTTCAGTGAATTCTAGTGGGTTGAAACACTGTTTTCTTGTGAAGTAACTCTATTTCAAGGATTTCTGCAGTGTACAACAACCTTTCTAGACTAGAGACTTACATTTTGATGTCTTTTACACTTGTTCTCTCATTATTCTGTGATATTCATTAGTATTTGCTCTGAATGACTACTGATTTCTAGCTGTTTCCCATAAAGGGCCTTCTTTTCTACTTGTGGGACTTCACCACAAGTAGAAACAACTTTATACACTCTTCTCTGAACTTGAGAAGCTATATACACTTGTCTTTCAACTGTTTTACAGTTGAATACTACTTTTCAGTGAATTTTAGTGGGTGGAAACACTGTTTTCTTGTGAAGTAACTTTATTTCAAGGATTTCTGTAGTGTATAGCATCCTTTCTAGACTAGAAACTTACATTTTGATGTCTTTTACACTTGTTCTCTCACTATTCTGTTATATTCATTAGTATTTGCTCTGAATGACTACTGATTTCTAGCTGTTTCCCATAATGGGCCTTCTTTTCTACTTGTGGGACTTCACCACATGTAGAAACAACTTTATACACTCTTCTCTGAACTTGAGAAGCTATATACACTTGCCTTTCAACTGTTTTACAGTTGAATACTACTTTTCAGTAAATTCTGGTGGTTTCAAACACTGGTTTCATGTGAAGTAACTCTATTTCAAGAATTTGTGCAGTGTACAACATCCTTTCTAGATTAGAGACTTACATTTTGTTGTCTTTTACACTTGTTCTCTCACTATTCTGTGATATTCATTAGTATTTGCTCTGAATGACTACTGATTTCTAGCCGTTTCCTATAATGGGCCTTCTTTTCTACTTGTGGGACTTCCCCACATGTAGAAACAACTTTATACACTCTTCTCTGAACTTGAGAAGCTATATACACTTGTCTTTCAACAGTTTTACAGTTGAATACTACTTTTCAGTGAATTCTAGTGGGTTGAAACACTGTTTTCTTGTGAAGTAACTCTATTTCAAGGATTTCTGCAGTGTACAACAACCTTTCTAGACTAGAGACTTACATTTTGATGTCTTTTACTCTTGTTCTCTCACTATTCTGTGATATTCATTAGTATTTGCTCTGAATGACTACTGATTTCTAGCTGTTTCCTATAATGGGCCTTCTATTCTACTTGTGGGACTTCACCACATGTAGAAACAACTTTACACACTCTTCTCTGAACTTGAGAAGCTATATACACGTGTCTTTCAACTGTTTTACAGTTGAATACTACTTTTCAGTGAATTCTGGTCGTTTCAAACACTAGTTTCATGTGAACTAACTCTATTTCAAGTATTTCTGCAGTGTACAACATCCTTTCTAGACTAGACACTTTCATTTTGATGTCTTTACACTTTTTCTCTCACTACTCTGTGATATTCATTAGTATTTGCTCTGAATGACAACTGATTTCTAGCCGTTTCCCATCATGGGCCTTCTTTTCTACTTGTGGGACATCACCACATGTAGAAACAACTTTATACACTCTTCTCTGAACTTGAGAAGCTATATACACTTGTCTTTCAACTGTTTTACAGTTGAATACTACTTTTCAGTGAATTCCGGTAGTTTCAAACACTGGTTTCATGTGAACTAACTCTATTTCAAGGATTTGTGCAGTGTACAACATCCTTTCTAGACTAGAGACTTACATTTTGATGTCTTTTACAATTGTTCTCTCACTATTCTGTGATATTCATTAGTATTTGCTCTGAATGACTACTGATTTCTAGCCATTTCCCATAATGGGCCTTCTTTTCTACTTGTGGGAAATCACCACATGTAGAAACAACTTTATACACTCTTCTCTGAACTTGAGAAGCTATATACACTTGTCTTTCAACTGTTTTACAGTTGAATACTACTTTTCAGTGAATTCTAGTGTGTTGAAACACTGTTTTCTTGTGAAGTAACTCTATTTCAAGGATTTCTGTAGTGTATAGCATCCTTTCTAGACTAGAAACTTACATTTTGATGTCTTTTACACTTGTTCTCTCACTATTCTGTGATATTCATTAGTATTTGCTCTGAATGACTACTGATTTCTAGCTGTTTCCCATAATGGGCCTTCTTTTCTACTTGTGGGACTTCACCACATGTAGAAACAACTTTATACACTCTTCTCTGAACTTGAGAAGCTATATACACTTGCCTTTCAACTGTTTTACAGTTGAATACTACTTTTCAGTAAATTCTGGTGGTTTCAAACACTGTTTTCTTGTGAAGTAACTCTATTTCAAGGATTTGTGCAGTGTACAACATCCTTTCTAGACTAGAGACTTACATTTTGTTGTCTTTTACACTTGTTCTCTCACTATTCTGTGATATTCATTAGTATTTGCTCTGAATGACTACTGATTTCTAGCCGTTTCCTATAATGGGCCTTCTTTTCTACTTGTGGGACTTCACCACATGTAGAAACAACTTTATACACTCTTCTCTGAACTTGAGAAGCTATATACACTTCTCTTTCAACAGTTTTACAGTTGAATACTACTTTTCAGTGAATTCTAGTGGGTTGAAACACTGTTTTCTTGTGAAGTAACTCTATTTCAAGGATTTCTGCAGTGTACAACAACCTTTCTAGACTAGAGACTTACATTTTGATGTCTTTTACTCTTGTTCTCTCACTATTCTGTGATATTCATTAGTATTTGCTCTGAATGACTACTGATTTCTAGCTGTTTCCTATAATGGGTCTTCTATTCTACTTGTGGGACTTCACCACATGTAGAAACAACTTTACACACTCTTCTCTGATCTTGAGAAGCTATATACACGTGTCTTTCAAATGTTTTACAGTTGAATACTACTTTTCAGTGAATTCTGGTCGTTTCAAACACTGGATTCATGTGAACTAACTCTATTTCAAGTATTTCTGCAGTGTACAACATCCTTTCTAGACTAGACACTTTCATTTTGATGTCTTTACACTTGTTCTCTCACTACTCTGTGATATTCATTAGTATTTGCTCTGAATGACTACTGATTTCTAGCCGTTTCCCTTAATGGGCCTTCTTTTCTACTTGTGGGACATCACCACATGTAGAAACAACTTTATACACTCTTCTCTGAACTTGAGAAGCTATATACACTTGTCTTTCAACTGTTTTACAGTTGAATACTACTTTTCAGTGAATTCTGGTCGTTTCAAACACTGGTTTCATGTGAACTAACTCTATTTCAAGGATTTGTGCAGTGTACAACATCCTTTCTAGACTAGAGACTTACATTTTGTTGTCTATTCCACTTGTTCTCTCAATATTCTGTGATATTCATTAGTATTTGCTCTGAATGACTACTGATTTCTAGCCGTTTCATATAATGGGCCTTCTTTTCTACTTGTGGGACTTCACCACATGTAGAAACAACTTTATACACTCTTCTCTGAACTTGAGAAGCTATATACACTTGTCTTTCAACTGTTTTACAGTTGAATACTACTTTTCAGTGAATTCTAGTGGGTTGAAACACTGTTTTCTTGTGAAGTAACTCTATTTCAAGGATTTCTGCAGTGCACAACAACCTTTCTAGACTAGAGACTTACATTTTGATGTCTTTTACACTTGTTCTCTCATTATTCTCTGATATTCATTAGTATTTGCTCTGAATGACTACTGATTTCTAGCTGTTTCCCATAAAGGGCCTTCTTTTCTACTTGTGGGACTTCACCACATGTAGAAACAACTTTATACACTCTTCTCTGAACTTGAGAAGCTATATACACTTGTCTTTCAACTGTTTTACAGTTGAGTACTACTTTTCAGTGAATTCTGGTGGTTTCAAACACTGGTTTCATGTGAACTAACTCTATTTCAAGGATTTCTGCAGTGTACAACATACTTTGTAGAGAAGACACATTCATTTTAATGTCTTTTACACTTGTTCTCTCATTATTCTCTGATATTCATTAGTATTTGCTCTGAATGACTACTGATTTCTAGCTGTTTCCCATAAAGGGCCTTCTTTTCTACTTGTGGGACTTCACCACATGTAGAAACAACTTTATACACTCTTCTCTGAACTTGAGAAGCTATAAGCACTTGTCTTTCAACTGTTTTACAGTTGAGTACTACTTTTCAGTGAATTCTGGTGGTTTCAAACACTGGTTTCATGTGAACTAACTCTATTTCAAGGATTTCTGCAGTGTACAACATCCTTTGTAGAGAAGACACATTCATTTTGATGTCTTTTACACTTGTTCTCTCACTATTCTGTGATATTCATTAGTATTTGCTCTCAATGACTACTGATTTCTAGCCGTTTCCCATAATGGGCCTTCTTTTCTACTTGTGGGACATCACCACATGTAGAAACAACTTTATACACTCTTCTCTGAACTTGAGAAGCTATATACACTTGTCTTTCAACTGTTTTACAGTTGAATACTACTTTTCAGTGAATTCTGGTCGTTTCAAACACTGGTTTCATGTGAACTAACTCTATTTCAAGGATTTGTGCAGTGTACAACATCCTTTCCAGACTAGAGACTTACATTTTGATGTCTTTTACACTTGTTCTCTCACTATTCTGTGATATTCATTAGTATTTGCTCTGAATGTCTACTGATTTCTAGCCATTTCCCATAATGGGCCTTCTTTTCTACTTGTGGGACTTCACCACATGTAGAAACAACTTTACACACTCTTCTCTGAACTTGAGAAGCTATATACACGTGTCTTTCAACTGTTTTACAGTTGAATACTACTTTTCAGTGAATTCTGGTCGTTTCAAACACTGGTTTCATGTGAACTAACTCTATTTCAAGGATTTGTGCAGTGTACAACATCCTTTCTAGACTAGAGACTTACATTTTGATGTCTTTTACACTTGTTCTCTCACTATTCTGTGATATTCATTAGTATTTGCTCTGAATGTCTACTGATTTCTAGCCATTTCCCATAATGGGCCTTCTTTTCTACTTTTGGGAAATCACCACATGTAGAAACAACTTTATACACTCTTCTCTGAACTTGAGAAGCTATATACACTTGTTTTTCAACTGTTTTACAGTTGAATACTACTTTTCAGTGAATTCTAGTGGGTTGAAACACTGTTTTCTTGTGAAGTAACTTTATTTCAAGGATTTCTGTAGTGTATAGCATCCTTTCTAGACTAGAAACTTACATTTTGATGTCTTTTACACTTGTTCTCTCACTATTCTGTGATATTCATTAGTATTTGCTCTGACTGACTACTGATTTCTAGCTGTTTCCCATAAAGGGCCTTCTTTTCTACTTGTGGGACTTCACCACATGTAGAAACAACTTTATACACTCTTCTCTGAACTAGAGAAGCTATATACACTTGCCTTTCAACTGTTTTACAGTTGAATACTACTTTTCAGTAAATTCTGGTGGTTTCAAACACTGGTTTCATGTGAAGTAACTCTATTTCAAGGATTTGTGCAGTGTACAACATCCTTTCTAGACTAGAGACTTACATTTTGTTGTCTTTTACACTTGTTCTCTCACTATTCTGTGATATTCATTAGTATTTTCTCTGAATGACTACTGATTTCTAGCCGTTTCCTATAATGGGCCTTCTTTTCTACTTGTGGGACTTCACCACATGTAGAAACAACTTTATACACTCTTCTCTGAACTTGAGAAGCTATATACACTTGTCTTTCAACAGTTTTACAGTTGAATACTACTTTTCAGTGAATTCTAGTGGGTTGAAACACTGTTTTCTTGTGAAGTAACTCTATTTCAAGGATTTCTGCAGTGTACAACAACCTTTCTAGACTAGAGACTTACATTTTGATGTCTTTTACTCTTGTTCTCGCACTATTCTGTGATATTCATTAGTGTTTGCTCTGAATGACTACTGATTTCTAGCTGTTTCCTATAATGGGTCTTCTATTCTACTTGTGGGACTTCACCACATGTAGAAACAACTTTACACACTCTTCTCTGAACTTGAGAAGCTATATACACGTGTCTTTCAACAGTTTTACAGTTGAATACTACTTTTCAGTGAATTCTGGTCGTTTCAAACACTGGATTCATGTGAACTAACTCTATTTCAAGTATTTCTGCAGTGTACAACATCCTTTCTAGACTAGACACTTTCATTTTGATGTCTTTACACTTGTTCTCTCACTACTCTGTGATATTCATTAGTATTTGCTCTGAATGACTACTGATTTCTAGCCGTTTCCCATAATGGGCCTTCTTTTCTACTTGTGGGACATCACCACATGTAGAAACAACTTTATACACTCTTCTCTGAACTTGAGAAGCTATATACACTTGTCTTTCAACTGTTTTACAGTTGAATACTACTTTACAGTGAATTCCGGTCGTTTCAAACACTGGTTTCATGTGAACTAACTCTATTTCAAGGATTTGTGCAGTGTACAACATCCTTTCTAGACTAGAGACTTACATTTTGTTGTCTATTCCACTTGTTCTCTCACTATTCTGTGATATTCATTAGTATTTGCTCTGAATGACTACTGATTTCTAGCCGTTTCCTATAATGGGCCTTCTTTTCTACTTGTGGGACTTCACCACATGTAGAAACAACTTTATACACTCTTCTCTGAACTTGAGAAGCTATATACACTTGTCTTTCAACTGTTTTACAGTTGAATACTACTTTTCAGTGAATTCTAGTGGGTTGAAACACTGTTTTCTTGTGAAGTAACTCTATTTCAAGGATTTCTGCAGTGTACAACATCCTTTGTAGAGAAGACACATTCATTTTGATGTCTTTTACACTTGTTCTCTCATTATTCTCTGATATTCATTAGTATTTGCTCTGAATGACTACTGATTTCTAGCTGTTTCCCAAAAAGGTCCTTCTTTTCTACTTGTGGGACTTCACCACATGTAGAAACAACTTTATACACTCTTCTCTGAACTTGAGAAGCTATATGCACTTGTCTTTCAACTGTTTTACAGTTGAGTACTACTTTTCAGTGAATTCTGGTGGTTTCAAACACTGGTTTCATGTGAACTAACTCTATTTCAAGGATTTCTGCAGTGTACAACATCCTTTGTAGAGAAGACACATTCATTTTGATGTCTTTTACACTTGTTCTCTCACTATTCTGTGATATTCATTAGTATTTGCTCTGAATGACTACTGATTTCTAGCCGTTTCCCATAATGGGCCTTCTTTTCTACTTGTGGGACATCACCACATGTAGAAACAACTTTATACACTCTTCTCTGAACTTGAGAAGCTATATACACTTGTCTTTCAACTGTTTTACAGTTGAATACTACTCTTCAGTGAATTCTGGTCGTTGCAAACACTGGTTTCATGTGAACTAACTCTATTTCAAGGATTTGTGCAGTGTACAACATCCTTTCCAGACTAGAGACTTACATTTTGATGTCTTTTACACTTGTTCTCTCACTATTCTGTGATATTCATTAGTATTTGCTCTGAATGTCTACTGATTTCTAGCCATTTCCCATAATGGGCCTTCTTTTCTACTTGTGGGACTTCACCACATGTAGAAACAACTTTACACACTCTTCTCTGAACTTGAGAAGCTATATACACGTGTCTTTCAACTGTTTTACAGTTGAATACTACTTTTCAGTGAATTCTGGTCGTTTCAAACACTAGTTTCATGTGAACTAACTCTATTTCAAGGATTTGTGCAGTGTACAATATCCTTTCTAGACTAAAGACTTACATTTGATGCCTTTTACACTTGTTCTACAACTACTCTGTGATATTCATTAGTATTTGCTCTGAATGACTACTGATTTCTAGCTGTTTCCCATAATGGGCCTTCTTTTCTACTTGTGGGACTTCCCCACATGTAGAAACATCTTTATACACTCTTCTCTGGAATTACGAAGCTATATAAACTTGTCTTTCAACTGTTTTACAGTTGAGTACTACTTTTCAGTGAATTCTGGTGGTTTGAAACGCTGGTTTCATGTGAATTAACTCTATTTCAAGGATTTCTGCAGGGTACAACTTCCTTTCTAGACTAAAGACTTACATTTGATGCCTTTTACACTTGTTCTATCACTATTCTGTGATATTCATTAGTATTTGCTCTGAATGACTACTGATTTCTACCCGTTTCCTATAATGGGCCTTCTTTTCTACTTGTGGGACTTCACCACATGTAGAAACAACTTTATACACTCTTCTCTGAACTTGAGAAGCTATATACACTTGTCTTTCAACAGTTTTACAGTTGAATACTACTTTTCAGTGAATTCTAGTGGGTTGAAACACTGTTTTCTTGTGAAGTAACTCTATATCAAGGATTTCTGCAGTGTACAACAACCTTTCTAGACTAGAGACTTACATTTTGATGTCTTTTACTCTTGTTCTCTCACTATTCTGTGATATTCATTAGTATTTGCTCTGAATGACTACTGATTTCTAGCTGTTTCCTATAATGGGTCTTCTATTCTACTTGTGGGACTTCACCACATGTAGAAACAACTTTACACACTCTTCTCTGAACTTGAGAAGCTATATACACGTGTCTTTCAACAGTTTTACAGTTGAATACTACTTTTCAGTGAATTCTGGTCGTTTCAAACACTGGATTCATGTGAACTAACTCTATTTCAAGTATTTCTGCAGTGTACAACATCCTTTCTAGACTACACACTTTCATTTTGATGTCTTTACACTTGTTCTCTCACTACTCTGTGATATTCATTAGTATTTGCTCTGAATGACTACTGATTTCTAGCAGTATCCCATAATGGGCCTTCTTTTCTACTTGTGGGACATCACCACATGTAGAAACAACTTTATACACTCTTCTCTGAACTTGAGAAGCTATATACACTTGTCTTTCAACTGTTTTACAGTTGAATACTACTTTTCAGTGAATTCCGGTCGTTTCAAACACTGGTTTCATGTGAACTAACTCTATTTCAAGGATTTGTGCAGTGTACAACATCCTTTCTAGACTAGAGACTTACATGTTGTTGTCTTTTCCACTTGTTCTCTCACTATTCTGTGATATTCATTAGTATTTGCTCTGAATGACTACTGATTTCTAGCCGTTTCCTATAATGGGCCTTCTTTTCTACTTGTGGGACTTCACCACATGTAGAAACAACTTTATAGACTCTTCTCTGAACTTGAGAAGCTATATACACTTGTCTTTCAACTGTTTTACAGTTGAATACTACTTTTCAGTGAATTCTGGTGGTTTCAAACACTGGTTTCATGTGAACTAACTCTATTTCAAGGATTTCTGCAGTGTACAACATCCTTTGAAGAGAAGACACATTCATTTTGATGTCTTTTACACTTGTTCTCTCACTATTCTGTGATATTCATTAGTATTTGCTCTGAATGACTACTGATTTCTAGCCGTTTCCCATAATGGGCCTTCTTTTCTACTTGTGGGACATCACCACATGTAGAAACAACTTTATACACTCTTCTCTGAACTTGAGAAGCTATATACACTTGTCTTTCAACTGTTTTACAGTTGAATACTACTTTTCAGTGAATTCTGGTCGTTTCAAACACTGGTTTCATGTGAACTAACTCTATTTCAAGGATTTGTGCAGTGTACAACATCCTTTCTAGACTAGAGACTTACATTTTGATGTCTTTTACACTTGTTCTCTCACTATTCTGTGATATTCATTAGTATTTGCTCTGAATGTCTACTGATTTCTAGCCATTTCCCATAATGGGCCTACTTTTCTACTTGTGGGACTGCACCACATGTAGAAACAACTTTACACACTCTTCTCTGAACTTGAGAAGCTATATACACGTGTCTTTCAACTGTTTTACAGTTGAATACTACTTTTCAGTGAATTCTGGTCGTTTCAAACACTAGTTTCATGTGAACTAACTCTATTTCAAGGATTTGTGCAGTGTACAATATCCTTTCTAGACTAAAGACTTACATTTGATGCCTTTTACACTTGTTCTATCACTATTCTGTGATATTCATTAGTATTTGCTCTGAATGACTACTGATTTCTAGATGTTTCCCATAATGGGCCTTCTTTTCTACTTGTGGGACTTCCCCACATGTAGAAACATCTTTATACACTCTTCTCTGGAATTACGAAGCTATATAAACTTGTCTTTCAACTGTTTTACAGTTGAGTACTACTTTTCAGTGAATTCTGGTGGTTTGAAACACTGGTTTCATGTGAACTAACTCTATTTCAAGGATTTCTGCAGGGTACAACTTCCTTTCTAGACTAGAGACTTACATTTTGATGTCTTTTACACTTGTTCTCTCACTATTCTGTGATATTCATTAGTATTTGCTCTGAATGACTACTGATTTCTACCCGTTTCCTATAATGGACCTTCTTTTCTACTTGTGGGACTTCACCACATGTAGAAACTACTTTATACACTCTTCTCTGAACTTGAGAAGCTATATACACTTGTCTTTCAACTGTTTTACAGTTGAATACTACTTTTCAGTGAATTCTAGTGGGTTAAAACACTGTTTTCTTGTGAAGTAACTCTATTTCAAGGATATCTGTAGTGTATAACATCCATTCTAGACTAGAGACTTACATTTTGATGTCTTTTACACTTGTTCTATCACTATTCTGTGATATTCATTAGTATTTGCTCTGAATGACTACTGATTTCTAGCTGTTTCCCATAATGGGCCTTCTTTTCTACTTGTGGGACTTCCCCACATGTAGAAACAACTTTATACACTCTTCTCTGAACTTGAGAAGCTATATACACTTGTCTTTCAACTGTTTTACAGTTGAGTACTACTTTTCAGTGAATTCTGGTGGTTTCAAACACTGGTTTCATGTGAACTAACTCTATTTCAAGGATTTCTGCAGTGTACAACATCCTTTCTAGAGAAGACACATTCATTTTGATGTCTTTTACACTTGTTCTCTCACTATTCTGTGATATTCATTAGTATTTGCTCTGAATGACTACTGATTTCTAGCCGTTTCCCATAATGGGCCTTCTTTTCTACTTGTGGGACATCACCACATGTAGAAACAACTTTATACACTCTTCTCTGAACTTGAGAAGCTATATACACTTGTCTTTCAACTGTTTTACAGTTGAGTACTACTTTTCAGTGAATTCTGGTGGTTTGAAACACTGGTTTCATGTGAACTAACTCTATTTCAAGTATTTCTGCAGTGTACAACATTCTTTCTAGACTAGACACTTTCATTTTGATGTCTTTACACTTGTTCTCTCACTATTCTGTGATATTCATTAGTATTTGCTCTGAATGACTACTGATTTCTAGCCATTTCCCATAATGGGCCTTCTTTTCTACTTGTGGGAAATCACCACATGTAGAAACAACTTTATACACTCTTCTCTGAACTTGAGAAGCTATATACACTTGTCTTTCAACTGTTTTAGAGTTGAATACTACTTTTCAGTGAATTCTAGTGGGTTGAAACACTGTTTTCTTGTGAAGTAACTTTATTTCAAGGATTTCTGCAGTGTATAGCATCCTTTCTAGACTAGAAACTTACATTTTGATGTCTTTTACACTTGTTCTCTCACTATTCTGTGATATTCATTAGTATTTGCTCTGAATGACTACTGATTTCTAGCTGTTTCCCATAATAGGCCTTCTTTTCTACTTGTGGGACTTCCCCACATGTAGAAACAACTTTATACACTCTTCTCTGCACTTACGAAGCTATATAAACTTGTCTTTCAACTGTTTTACAGTTGAATACTACTCCTCAGTGAATTCTGGTGGTTTCAAACACTGGTTTCATGTGAACTAACTCTATTTCAAAGATTTCTGCAGTGTACAACATCCTTTCTAGACTAGAGACTTACATTTTGATGTCTTTTACACTTGTTCTCTCATAATTCTGTGATATTCATTAGTATTTGCTCTAAATGACTACTGATTTCTAGCCGTTTCCCATAATGGGCCTTCTTTTCTACTATTGGGACATCACCACATGTAGAAACAACTTTATACACTCTTCTCTGAACTTGAGAAGCTATATACACTTGTCTTTTCAACTGTTTTACAGTTGAATACTACTTTTCAGTGAATTCTGGTCGTTTCAAACACTGGTTTCATGTGAACTAACTCTATTTCAAGGATTTGTGCAGTGTACAACATCCTTTCTAGACTAGAGACTTACATTTTGATGTCTTTTACACTTGTTCTCTCACTATTCTGTGATATTCATTAGTATTTGCTCTGAATGACTACTGATTTCTAGCCGTTTCCCATAATGGGCCTTCTTTTCTACTTGTGGGACATCAACACATGTAGAAACAACTTTCTACACTCTTCTCTGAACTTGAGAAGCTATATACACTTGTCTTTCAACTGTTTTACAGTTGAATACTACTTTTCAGTGAATTCTGGTCGTTTCAAACACTGGTTTCATGTGAACTAACTCTATTTCAAGGATTTGTGCAGTGTACAACATCCTTTCTAGACTAGAGACTTACATTTTGATGTCTTTTACACTTGTTCTCTCACTATTCTGTGATATTCATTAGTATTTGCTCTGAATGACTACTGATTTCTAGCCATTTCCCATAATGGGCCTTCTTTTCTACTTGTGGGAAATCACCACATGTAGAAACAACTTTATACACTCTTCTCTGAACTTGAGAAGCTATATACACTTGTCTTTCAACTGTTTTAGAGTTGAATACTACTTTTCAGTGAATTCTAGTGGGTTGATACACTGTTTTCTTGTGAAGTAACTTTATTTCAAGGATTTCTGCAGTGTATAGCATCCTTTCTAGACTAGAAACTTACATTTTGATGTCTTTTACACTTGTTCTCTCACTATTCTGTGATATTCATTAGTATTTGCTCTGAATGACTACTGATTTCTAGCTGTTTCCCATAATGGGCCTTCTTTTCTACTTGTGGGACTTCACCACATGCAGAAACAACTTTATACACTCTTCTCTGAACTTGAGAAGCTATATACACTTGCCTTTCAACTGTTTTACAGTTGAATACTACTTTTCAGTGAATTCTGGTCGTTTCAAACACTAGTTTCATGTGAACTAACTCTATTTCAAGGATTTGTGCAGTGTACAACATCCTTTCTAGAATAAAGACTTACATTTGATGCCTTTTACACTTGTTCTATCACTATTCTGTGATATTCATTAGTATTTGCTCTGAATGACTACTGATTTCTAGCTGTTTCCCATAATGGGCCTTCTTTTCTACTTGTGGGACTTCCCCACATGTAGAAACAACTTTATACACTCTTCTCTGGAATCACGAAGCTGTATAAACTTGTCTTTCAACTGTTTTACAGTTGAGTACTACTTTTCAGTGAATTCTGGTGGTTTGAAACACTGGTTTCATCTGAACTAACTCTTTTTCAAGGATTTCTGCAGTGTACATCATCCTTTCTAGACAAGACACTTTCATTTTGATGTCTTTTACACTTGTTCTCTCACTATACTGTGATAGTCATTAGTATTTGCTATGAATGACTACTGATTTCTAGCTGTTTCCTATAATGGGCCGTCTTTTCTACTTGTGGGACTTCACCACATGTAGAAACAACTTTATACGCTCTTCTCTTAACTTGAGAAGCTATATACACTTGTCTTTCAACTGTTTTACAGTTGAATACTACTCCTCAGTGAATTCTGGTGGTTTCAAACACTGGTTTCATCTGAACTAACTCTATTTCAAGGATTTCTGCAGAGTACAACATCCTTTCTAGACTATAGACTTACATTTTGATGTCTTTTACACTGGTTCTCTCACTATTCTGTGATATTCATTAGTATTGGCTCTGAATGACTACTGATTTCTAGCCGTTTCCCATAATGGGCCTTCTTTTCTACTTGTGGGACATCACCACATGTAGAAACAACTTTATACGCTCTTCTCTGAACTTGAGAAGCTATATACACTTGTCTTTCAACTGTATTACAGTTGAATACTACTCCTCAGTGAATTCTGGTTGTTTCAAACACTGGTTTCATGTGAACTAACTCTATTTCAAGGATTTCTGCAGTGTACAGCATCCTTTCTAGACTAGAGACTTACATTTTGATGTCTTTTACACTTGTTCTCTCACTATTCTGTGATATTCATTAGTATTTGCTCTGAATGACTACTGATTTCTAGCCGTTTCCCATAATGGGCCTTCTTTTCTACTTGTGGGACATCACCACATGTAGAAACAACTTTATACACTCTTCTCTGAACTTGAGAAGCTATATACACTTGTCTTTCAACTGTTTTACAGTTGAATACTACTTTTCAGTGAATTCTAGTGGGTTGAAACACTGTTTTCTTGTGAAGTAACTCTATTTCAAGGATTTCTGTAGTGTATAGCATCCTTTCTAGACTAGAAACTTACATTTTGATGTCTTTTACACTTGTTCTCTCACTATTCTGTGATATTCATTAGTATTTGCTCTGAATGACTACTGATTTCTAGCCGTTTCCTATAATGGGCCTTCTTTTCTACTTGTGGGACTTCACCACATGTAGAAATAACTTTATACACTCTTCTCTGAACTTGAGAAGCTATATACACTTGTCTTTCAACTGTTTTACAGTTGAATACTACTTTTCAGTGAATTCTAGTGGGTTGAAACACTGTTTTCTTGTGAAGTAACTCTCTTTCAAGGATTTCTGTAGTGTATAGCATCCTTTCTAGACTAGAAACTTACATTTTGATGTCTTTTACACTTGTTCTCTCACTATTCTGTGATATTCATTAGTATTTGCTCTGAATGACTACTGATTTCTAGCTGTTTCCCATAATGGGCCTTCTATTCTACTTGTGGGACTTCACCACATGTAGAAACAACTTTATACACTCTTCTCTGAACTTGAGAAGCTATATACACTTGTCTTTCAACTGTTTTACAGTTGAATACTACTTTTCAGTGAATTCTGGTGGTTTCAAACACTGGTTTCATGTGAACTAACTCTATTTCAAGGATTTCTGCAGTGTACAACAACCTTTCTAGACTAGAGACTTACATTTGGATGTCTTTTACTCTTGTTCTCTCACTATTCTGTGATATTCATTAGTATTTGCTCTGAATGACTACTGATTTCTAGCTGTTTCCCATAATGGGCCTTCTTTTCTACTTGTGGGACTTCACCACATGTAGAAACAACTTTACACACTCTTCTCTGAACTTGAGAAGCTATATACACGTGTCTTTCAACTGTTTTACAGTTGAATACTACTTTTCAGTGAATTCTGGTCGTTTCAAACACTGGTTTCATGTGAACTAACTCTATTTCAAGGATTTGTGCAGTGTACAACATCCTTTCTAGACTAAAGACTTACATTTGATGCCTTTTACACTTGTTCTATCACTATTCTGTGATATTCATTAGTATTTGCCCTGAATGACTACTGATTTCTAGCTGTTTCCTATAATGGGCCTTCTTTTCTACTTGTGGGACTTCACCACATGTAGAAACAACTTTATAATCTCTTCTCTGGAATTGCGAAGGTATATAAACTTGTCTTTCAACTGTTTTACAGTTGAGTGCTACTTTTCAGTGAATTCTGGTGGTTTGAAACACTGGTTTCATCTGAACTAACTCTTTTTCAAGGATTTCTGCAGTGTACATCATCCTTTCTAGACAAGACACTTTCATTTTGATGTCTTTTACACTTGTTCTCTCACTATTCTGTGATAGTCATTAGTATTTGCTATGAATGACTACTGATTTCTAGCTGTTTCCTATAATGGGTCGTCTTTTCTACTTGTGGGACTTCACCACATGTAGAAACAACTTTATACGCTCTTCTCTGAACTTGAGAAGCTATATACACTTGTCTTTCAACTGTTTTACAGTTGAATACTACTCCTCAGTGAATTCTGGTGGTTTCAAACACTGGTTTCATCTGAACTAACTCTATTTCAAGGATTTCTGCAGTGTACAACATCCTTTCTAGACTATAGACTTACATTTTGATGTCTTTTACACTGGTTCTCTCACTATTCTGTGATATTCATTAGTATTGGCTCTGTATGACTACTGATTTCTAGCCGTTTCCCATAATGGGCCTTCTTTTCTACTTGTGGGACATCACCACATGTAGAAACAACTTTATACGCTCTTCTCTGAACTTGAGAAGCTATATACACTTTTCTTTCAACTGTTTTACAGTTGAATACTACTCCTCAGTGAATTCTGGTTGTTTCAAACACTGGTTTCATGTGAACTAACTCTATTTCAAGGATTTCTGCAGTGTACAACATCCTTTCTAGACTAGAGACTTACATTTTGATGTCTTTTACACTTGTTCTCTCACTATTCTGTGATATTCATTAGTATTTGCTCTGAATGACTACTGATTTCTAGCCGTTTCCCATAATGGGCCTTCTTTTCTACTTGTGGAACATCACCACATGTAGAAACAGCTTTCTACACTCTTCTCTGAACTTGAGAAGCTATATACACTTGTCTTTCAACTGTTTTACAGTTGAATACTACTTTTCAGTGAATTCTAGTGGGTTGAAACACTGTTTTCTTGTGAAGTAACTCTATTTCAAGGATTTCTGCAGTGTACAACAACCTTTCTAGACTAGAGACTTACATTTTGATGTCTTTTACACTTGTTCTCTCACTATTCTGTGATATTCATTAGTATTTGCCCTGAATGACTACTGATTTCTAGCTGTTTCCCATAATGGGCCTTCTTTTCTACTTGTGGGACTTCCCCACATGTAGAAACAACTTTATACACTCTTCTCTGGACTTACGAAGCTATATACACTTGTCTTTCAACTGTTTTACAGTTGAATACTACTTTACAGTGAATTCTGGTGGTTTCAAACACTGGTTTCATGTGAACTAACTCTATTTCAAGGATTTGTGCAGTGTACAACATCCTTTCTAGACTAGAGACTTACATTTTGATGTCTTTTACACTTGTTCTCTCACTATTCTGTGATATTCATTAGTATTTGCTCTGAATGACTACTGATTTCTAGCCATTTCCCATAATGGGCCTTCTTTTCTACTTGTGGGAAATCACCACATGTAGAAACAACTTTATACACTCTTCTCTGAACTTGAGAAGCTATATACACTTGTCTTTCAACTGTTTTAGAGTTGAATACTACTTTTCAGTGAATTCTAGTGGGTTGATACACTGTTTTCTTGTGAAGTAACTTTATTTCAAGGATTTCTGCAGTGTATAGCATCCTTTCTAGACTAGAAACTTACATTTTGATGTCTTTTACACTTGTTCTCTCACTATTCTGTGATATTCATTAGTATTTGCTCTGAATGACTACTGATTTCTAGCTGTTTCCCATAATGGGCCTTCTTTTCTACTTGTGGGACTTCACCACATGCAGAAACAACTTTATACACTCTTCTCTGAACTTGAGAAGCTATATACACTTGCCTTTCAACTGTTTTACAGTTGAATACTACTTTTCAGTGAATTCTGGTCGTTTCAAACACTAGTTTCATGTGAACTAACTCTATTTCAAGGATTTGTGCAGTGTACAACATCCTTTCTAGAATAAAGACTTACATTTGATGCCTTTTACACTTGTTCTATCACTATTCTGTGATATTCATTAGTATTTGCTCTGAATGACTACTGATTTCTAGCTGTTTCCCATAATGGGCCTTCTTTTCTACTTGTGGGACTTCCCCACATGTAGAAACAACTTTATACACTCTTCTCTGGAATCACGAAGCTGTATAAACTTGTCTTTCAACTGTTTTACAGTTGAGTACTACTTTTCAGTGAATTCTGGTGGTTTGAAACACTGGTTTCATCTGAACTAACTCTTTTTCAAGGATTTCTGCAGTGTACATCATCCTTTCTAGACAAGACACTTTCATTTTGATGTCTTTTACACTTGTTCTCTCACTATACTGTGATAGTCATTAGTATTTGCTATGAATGACTACTGATTTCTAGCTGTTTCCTATAATGGGCCGTCTTTTCTACTTGTGGGACTTCCCCACATGTAGAAACAACTTTATACACTCTTCTCTGGAATCACGAAGCTGTATAAACTTGTCTTTCAACTGTTTTACAGTTGAGTACTACTTTTCAGTGAATTCTGGTGGTTTGAAACACTGGTTTCATCTGAACTAACTCTTTTTCAAGGATTTCTGCAGTGTACATCATCCTTTCTAGACAAGACACTTTCATTTTGATGTCTTTTACACTTGTTCTCTCACTATACTGTGATAGTCATTAGTATTTGCTATGAATGACTACTGATTTCTAGCTGTTTCCTATAATGGGCCGTCTTTTCTACTTGTGGGACTTCACCACATGTAGAAACAACTTTATACGCTCTTCTCTTAACTTGAGAAGCTATATACACTTGTCTTTCAACTGTTTTACAGTTGAATACTACTCCTCAGTGAATTCTGGTGGTTTCAAACACTGGTTTCATCTGAACTAACTCTATTTCAAGGATTTCTGCAGAGTACAACATCCTTTCTAGACTATAGACTTACATTTTGATGTCTTTTACACTGGTTCTCTCACTATTCTGTGATATTCATTAGTATTGGCTCTGAATGACTACTGATTTCTAGCCGTTTCCCATAATGGGCCTTCTTTTCTACTTGTGGGACATCACCACATGTAGAAACAACTTTATACGCTCTTCTCTGAACTTGAGAAGCTATATACACTTGTCTTTCAACTGTATTACAGTTGAATACTACTCCTCAGTGAATTCTGGTTGTTTCAAACACTGGTTTCATGTGAACTAACTCTATTTCAAGGATTTCTGCAGTGTACAGCATCCTTTCTAGACTAGAGACTTACATTTTGATGTCTTTTACACTTGTTCTCTCACTATTCTGTGATATTCATTAGTATTTGCTCTGAAGGACTACTGATTTCTAGCCGTTTCCCATAATGGGCCTTCTTTTCTACTTGTGGGACATCACCACATGTAGAAACAACTTTATACACTCTTCTCTGAACTTGAGAAGCTATATACACTTGTCTTTCAACTGTTTTACAGTTGAATACTACTTTTCAGTGAATTCTAGTGGGTTGAAACACTGTTTTCTTGTGAAGTAACTCTATTTCAAGGATTTCTGTAGTGTATAGCATCCTTTCTAGACTAGAAACTTACATTTTGATGTCTTTTACACTTGTTCTCTCACTATTCTGTGATATTCATTAGTATTTGCTCTGAATGACTACTGATTTCTAGCCGTTTCCTATAATGGGCCTTCTTTTCTACTTGTGGGACTTCACCACATGTAGAAACAACTTTATACACTCTTCTCTGAACTTGAGAAGCTATATACACTTGTCTTTCAACTGTTTTACAGTTGAATACTACTTTTCAGTGAATTCTAGTGGGTTGAAACACTGTTTTCTTGTGAAGTAACTCTCTTTCAAGGATTTCTGTAGTGTATAGCATCCTTTCTAGACTAGAAACTTACATTTTGATGTCTTTTACACTTGTTCTCTCACTATTCTGTGATATTCATTAGTATTTGCTCTGAATGACTACTGATTTCTAGCCGTTTCCTATAATGGGCCTTCTTTTCTACTTGTGGGACTTCACCACATGTAGAAACAACTTTATACACTCTTCTCTGAACTTGAGAAGCTATATACACTTGTCTTTCAACTGTTTTACAGTTGAATACTACTTTTCAGTGAATTCTAGTGGGTTGAAACACTGTTTTCTTGTGAAGTAACTCTATTTCAAGGATTTCTGCAGTGTACAACAACCTTTCTAGACTAGAGACTTACATTTTGATGTCTTTTACACTTGTTCTCTCACTATTCTGTGATATTCATTAGTATTTGCTCAGAATGACTACTGATTTCTAGCTGTTTCCCATAATGGGCCTTCTATTCTACTTGTGGGACTTCACCACATGTAGAAACAACTTTATACACTCTTCTCTGAACTTGAGAAGCTATATACACTTGTCTTTCAACTGTTTTACAGTTGAATACTACTTTTCAGTGAATTCTGGTGGTTTCAAACACTGGTTTCATGTGAACTAACTCTATTTCAAGGATTTCTGCAGTGTACAACAACCTTTCTAGACTAGAGACTTACATTTGGATGTCTTTTACTCTTGTTCTCTCACTATTCTGTGATATTCATTAGTATTTGCTCTGAATGACTACTGATTTCTAGCTGTTTCCCATAATGGGCCTTCTTTTCTACTTGTGGGACTTCACCACATGTAGAAACAACTTTACACACTCTTCTCTGAACTTGAGAAGCTATATACACGTGTCTTTCAACTGTTTTACAGTTGAATACTACTTTTCAGTGAATTCTGGTCGTTTCAAACACTGGTTTCATGTGAACTAACTCTATTTCAAGGATTTGTGCAGTGTACAACATCCTTTCTAGACTAAAGACTTACATTTGATGCCTTTTACACTTGTTCTATCACTATTCTGTGATATTCATTAGTATTTGCCCTGAATGACTACTGATTTCTAGCTGTTTCCTATAATGGGCCTTCTTTTCTACTTGTGGGACTTCACCACATGTAGAAACAACTTTATAATCTCTTCTCTGGAATTGCGAAGGTATATAAACTTGTCTTTCAACTGTTTTACAGTTGAGTGCTACTTTTCAGTGAATTCTGGTGGTTTGAAACACTGGTTTCATCTGAACTAACTCTTTTTCAAGGATTTCTGCAGTGTACATCATCCTTTCTAGACAAGACACTTTCATTTTGATGTCTTTTACACTTGTTCTCTCACTATTCTGTGATAGTCATTAGTATTTGCTATGAATGACTACTGATTTCTAGCTGTTTCCTATAATGGGTCGTCTTTTCTACTTGTGGGACTTCACCACATGTAGAAACAACTTTATACGCTCTTCTCTGAACTTGAGAAGCTATATACACTTGTCTTTCAACTGTTTTACAGTTGAATACTACTTTTCAGTGAATTCTAGTGGGTTGAAACACTGTTTTCTTGTGAAGTAACTCTCTTTCAAGGATTTCTGTAGTGTATAGCATCCTTTCTAGACTAGAAACATACATTTTGATGTCTTTTACACTTGTTCTCTCACTATTCTGTGATATTCATTAGTATTTGCTCTGAATGACTACTGATTTCTAGCCGTTTCCTATAATGGGCCTTCTTTTCTACTTGTGGGACTTCACCACATGTAGAAACAACTTTATACACTCTTCTCTGAACTTGAGAAGCTATATACACTTGTCTTTCAACTGTTTTACAGTTGAATACTACTTTTCAGTGAATTCTAGTGGGTTGAAACACTGTTTTCTTGTGAAGTAACTCTATTTCAAGGATTTCTGCAGTGTACAACAACCTTTCTAGACTAGAGACTTACATTTTGATGTCTTTTACACTTGTTCTCTCACTATTCTGTGATATTCATTAGTATTTGCTCAGAATGACTACTGATTTCTAGCTGTTTCCCATAATGGGCCTTCTATTCTACTTGTGGGACTTCACCACATGTAGAAACAACTTTATACACTCTTCTCTGAACTTGAGAAGCTATATACACTTGTCTTTCAACTGTTTTACAGTTGAATACTACTTTTCAGTGAATTCTGGTGGTTTCAAACACTGGTTTCATGTGAACTAACTCTATTTCAAGGATTTCTGCAGTGTACAACAACCTTTCTAGACTAGAGACTTACATTTGGATGTCTTTTACTCTTGTTCTCTCACTATTCTGTGATATTCATTAGTATTTGCTCTGAATGACTACTGATTTCTAGCTGTTTCCCATAATGGGCCTTCTTTTCTACTTGTGGGACTTCACCACATGTAGAAACAACTTTACACACTCTTCTCTGAACTTGAGAAGCTATATACACGTGTCTTTCAACTGTTTTACAGTTGAATACTACTTTTCAGTGAATTCTGGTCGTTTCAAACACTGGTTTCATGTGAACTAACTCTATTTCAAGGATTTGTGCAGTGTACAACATCCTTTCTAGACTAAAGACTTACATTTGATGCCTTTTACACTTGTTCTATCACTATTCTGTGATATTCATTAGTATTTGCCCTGAATGACTACTGATTTCTAGCTGTTTCCTATAATGGGCCTTCTTTTCTACTTGTGGGACTTCACCACATGTAGAAACAACTTTATAATCTCTTCTCTGGAATTGCGAAGGTATATAAACTTGTCTTTCAACTGTTTTACAGTTGAGTGCTACTTTTCAGTGAATTCTGGTGGTTTGAAACACTGGTTTCATCTGAACTAACTCTTTTTCAAGGATTTCTGCAGTGTACATCATCCTTTCTAGACAAGACACTTTCATTTTGATGTCTTTTACACTTGTTCTCTCACTATTCTGTGATAGTCATTAGTATTTGCTATGAATGACTACTGATTTCTAGCTGTTTCCTATAATGGGTCGTCTTTTCTACTTGTGGGACTTCACCACATGTAGAAACAACTTTATACGCTCTTCTCTGAACTTGAGAAGCTATATACACTTGTCTTTCAACTGTTTTACAGTTGAATACTACTCCTCAGTGAATTCTGGTGGTTTCAAACACTGGTTTCATCTGAACTAACTCTATTTCAAGGATTTCTGCAGTGTACAACATCCTTTCTAGACTATAGACTTACATTTTGATGTCTTTTACACTGGTTCTCTCACTATTCTGTGATATTCATTAGTATTGGCTCTGTATGACTACTGATTTCTAGCCGTTTCCCATAATGGGCCTTCTTTTCTACTTGTGGGACATCACCACATGTAGAAACAACTTTATACGCTCTTCTCTGAACTTGAGAAGCTATATACACTTTTCTTTCAACTGTTTTACAGTTGAATACTACTCCTCAGTGAATTCTGGTTGTTTCAAACACTGGTTTCATGTGAACTAACTCTATTTCAAGGATTTCTGCAGTGTACAACATCCTTTCTAGACTAGAGACTTACATTTTGATGTCTTTTACACTTGTTCTCTCACTATTCTGTGATATTCATTAGTATTTGCTCTGAATGACTACTGATTTCTAGCCGTTTCCCATAATGGGCCTTCTTTTCTACTTGTGGGACATCACCACATGTAGAAACAACTTTATACACTCTTCTCTGAACTTGAGAAGCTATATACACTTGTCTTTCAACTGTTTTACAGTTGAATACTACTTTTCAGTGAATTCTAGTGGGTTGAAACACTGTTTTCTTGTGAAGTAACTCTATTTCAAGGATTTCTGTAGTGTATAGCATCCTTTCAAGACTAGAAACTTACATTTTGATGTCTTTTACACTTGTTCTCTCACTATTCTGTGATATTCATTAGTATTTGCTCTGAATGACTACTGATTTCTAGCCGTTTCCTATAATGGGCTTTCTTTTCTACTTGTGGGACTTCACCACATGTAGAAACAACTTTATACACTCTTCTCTGAACTTGAGAAGCTATATACACTTGTCTTTCAACTGTTTTACAGTTGAATACTACTTTTCAGTGAATTCTAGTGGGTTGAAACACTGTTTTCTTGTGAAGTAACTCTATTTCAAGGATTTCTGCAGTGTACAACAACCTTTCTAGACTAGAGACTTACATTTTGATGTCTTTTACACTTGTTCTCTCACTATTCTGTGATATTCATTAGTATTTGCTCTGAATGACTACTGATTTCTAGCTGTTTCCCATAATGGGCCTTCTTTTCTACTTGTGGGACTTCACCACATGTAGAAACAACTTTACACACTCTTCTCTGAACTTGAGAAGCTATATACACGTGTCTTTCAACTGTTTTACAGTTGAATACTACTTTTCAGTGAATTCTGGTCGTTTCAAACACTGGTTTCATGTGAACTAACTCTATTTCAAGGATTTGTGCAGTGTACAACATCCTTTCTAGACTAAAGACTTACATTTGATGCCTTTTACACTTGTTCTATCACTATTCTGTGATATTCATTAGTATTTGCCCTGAATGACTACTGATTTCTAGCTGTTTCCTATAATGGGCCTTCTTTTCTACTTGTGGGACTTCACCACATGTAGAAACAACTTTATACTCTCTTCTCTGGAATTGCGAAGCTATATAAACTTGTCTTTCAACTGTTTTACAGTTGAGTACTACTTTTCAGTGAATTCTGGTGGTTTGAAACACTGGTTTCATGTGAACTAACTCTTTTTCAAGGATTTCTGCAGTGTACATCATCCTTTCTAGACAAGACACTTTCATTTTGATGTCTTTTACACTTGTTCTCTCACTATTCTGTGATAGTCATTAGTATTTGCTATGAATGACTACTGATTTCTAGCTGTTTCCTATAATGGGCCGTCTTTTCTACTTGTGGGACTTCACCACATGTAGAAACAACTTTATACGCTCTTCTCTGAACTTGAGAAGCTATATACACTTGTCTTTCAACTGTTTTACAGTTGAATACTACTCCTCAGTGAATTCTGGTGGTTTCAAACACTGGTTTCATCTGAACTAACTCTATTTCAAGGATTTCTGCAGTGTACAACATCCTTTCTAGACTATAGACTTACATTTTGATGTCTTTTACACTGGTTCTCTCACTATTCTGTGATATTCATTAGTATTGGCTCTGAATGACTACTGATTTCTAGCCATTTCCCATAATGGGCCTTCTTTTCTACTTGTGGGACATCACCACATGTAGAAACAACTTTATACGCTCTTCTCTGAACTTGAGAAGCTATATACACTTGTCTTTCAACTGTTTTACAGTTGAATACTACTCCTCAGTGAATTCTGGTTGTTTCAAACACTGGTTTCATGTGAACTAACTCTATTTCAAGGATTTCTGCAGTGTACAACATCCTTTCTAGACTAGAGACTTACATTTTGATGTCTTTTACACTTGTTCTCTCACTATTCTGTGATATTCATTAGTATTTGCTCTGAATGACTACTGATTTCTAGCCGTTTCCCATAATGGGCCTTCTTTTCTACTTGTGGGACATCACCACATGTAGAAACAACTTTATACACTCTTCTCTGAACTTGAGAAGCTATATACACTCGTCTTTCAACTGTTTTACAGTTGAATACTACTTTTCAGTGAATTCTAGTTGGTTGAAACACTGTTTTCTTGTGAAGTATCTCTATTTCAAGGATTTCTGTAGTGTATAGCATCCTTTCTAGACTAGAAACTTACATTTTGATGTCTTTTACACTTGTTCTCTCACTATTCTGTGATATTCATTAGTATTTGCTCTGAATGACTACTGATTTCTAGCCGTTTCCTATAATGGGCCTTCTTTTCTACATTTGGGACTTCACCACATGTAGAAACAACTTTATACACTCTTCTCTGAACTTGAGAAGCTACATACACTTGTCTTTCAACTGTTTTACAGTTGAATACTACTTTTCAGTGAATTCTAGTGGGTTGAAACACTGTTTTCTTGTGAAGTAACTCTATTTCAAGGATTTCTGCAGTGTACAACAACCTTTCTAGACTAGAGACTTACATTTTGATGTCTTTTACACTTGTTCTCTCACTATTCTGTGATATTCATTAGTATTTACTCTGAATGACTACTGATTTCTAGCTGTTTCCCATAATGGGCCTTCTATTCTACTTGTGGGACTTCACCACATGTAGAAACAACTTTATACACTCTTCTCTGAACTTGAGAAGCTATATACACGTGTCTTTCAACTGTTTTACAGTTGAATACTACTTTTCAGTGAATTCTGGTCGTTTCAAACACTGGTTTCATGTGAACTAACTCTATTTCAAGGATTTGTGCAGTGTACAACATCCTTTCTAGACTAAAGACTTACATTTGATGCCTTTTACACTTGTTCTATCACTATTCTGTGATATTCATTAGTATTTGCCCTGAATGACTACTGATTTCTAGCTGTTTCCTATAATGGGCCTTCTTTTCTAATTGTGGGACTTCACCACATGTAGAAACAACTTTATACTCTCTTCTCTGGAATTGCGAAGGTATATAAACTTGTCTTTCAACTGTTTTACAGTTGAGTACTACTTTTCAGTGAATTCTGGTGGTTTGAAACACTGGTTTCATCTGAACTAACTCTTTTTCAAGGATTTCTGCAGTGTACATCATCCTTTCTAGACAAGACACTTTCATTTTGATGTCTTTTACACTTGTTCTCTCACTATTCTGTAATAGTCATTAGTATTTGCTATGAATGACTACTGATTTCTAGCTGTTTCCTATAATGGGCCGTCTTTTCTACTTGTGGGACTTCACCACATGTAGAAACAACTTTATACGCTCTTCTCTGAACTTGAGAAGCCATATACACTTGTCTTTCAACTGTTTTACAGTTGAATACTACTCCTCAGTGAATTCTGGTGGTTTCAAACACTGGTATCATCTGAACTAACTCTATTTCAAGGATTTCTGCAGTGTACAACATCCTTTCTAGACTATAGACTTACATTTTGATGTCTTTTACACTGGTTCTCTCACTATTCTGTGATATTCATTAGTATTGGCTCTGAATGACTACTGATTTCTAGCCGTTTCCCATAATGGGCCTTCTTTTCTACTTGTGGGACATCACCACATGTAGAAACAACTTTATACGCTCTTCTCTGAACTTGAGAAGCTATATACACTTGTCTTTCAACTGTTTTACAGTTGAATACTACTCCTCAGTGAATTCTGGTTGTTTCAAACACTGGTTTCATGTGAACTAACTCTATTTCAAGGATTTCTGCAGTGTACAACATCCTTTCTAGACTAGAGACTTACATTTTGATGTCTTTTACACTTGTTCTCTCACTATTCTGTGATATTCATTAGTATTTGCTCTGAATGACTACTGATTTCTAGCCGTTTCCCATAATGGGCCTTCTTTTCTACTTGTGGGACATCACCACATGTAGAAACAACTTTATACACTCTTCTCTGAACTTGAGAAGCTATATACAATTGTCTTTCAACTGTTTTACAGTTGAATACTACTTTTCAGTGAATTCTAGTGGGTTGAAACACTGTTTTCTTGTGAAGTAACTCTATTTCAAGGATTTCTGTAGTGTATAGCATCCTTTCTAGACTAGAAACTTACATTTTGATGTCTTTTACACTTGTTCTCTCACTATTCTGTAATATTCATTAGTATTTGCTCTGAATGACTACTGATTTCTAGCCGTTTCCTATAATGGGCCTTCTTTTCTGCTTGTGGGACTTCACCACATGTAGAAACAACTTTATACACTCTTCTCTGAACTTGAGAAGCTATATACACTTGTCTTTCAACTGTTTTACAGTTGAATACTACTTTTCAGTGAATTCTAGTGGGTTGAAACACTGTTTTCTTGTGAAGTAACTCTATTTCAAGGATTTCTGTAGTGTATAGCATCCTTTCTAGACTGGAAACTTACATTTTGATGTCTTTTACACTTGTTCTCTCACTATTCTGTGATATTCATTAGTATTTGCTCTGAATGACTACTGATTTCTAGCCGTTTCCTATAATGGGCCTTCTTTTCTACTTGTGTGACTTCACCACATGTAGAAACAACTTTATACACTCTTCTCTGAACTTGAGAAGCTATATACACTTGTCTTTCAACTGTTTTACAGTTGAATACTACTTTTCAGTGAATTCTAGTGGGTTGAAACACTGTTTTCTTGTGAAGTAACTCTATTTCAAGGATTTCTGCAGTGTACAACAACCTTTCTAGACTAGAGACTTACATTTTGTTGTCTTTTACACTTGTTCTCTCACTATTCTGTGATATTCATTAGTATTTGCTCTGAATGACTACTGATTTCTAGCCATTTCCTATAATGGGCCTTCTTTTCTACTTGTGGGACTTCACCACATGTAGAAACAACTTTATACACTCTTCTCTGAACTTGAGAAGCTATATACACTTGTCTTTCAACAGTTTTACAGTTGAATACTACTTTTCAGTGAATTCTAGTGGGTTGAAACACTGTTTTCTTGTGAAGTAACTCTATTTCAAGGATTTCTGCAGTGTACAACAACCTTTCTAGACTAGAGACTTACATTTTGATGTCTTTTACTCTTGTTCTCTCACTATTCTGTGATATTCATTACTATTGGCTCTGAATGTCTACTGATTTCTAGCCATTTCCCATAATGGGCCTTCTTTTCTACTTGTGGGAAATCACCACATGTAGAAACAACTTTATACACTCTTCTCTGAACTTGAGAAGCTATATACACTTGCCTTTCAACTGTTTTACAGTTGAATACTACTTTTCAGTGAATTCTAGTGGGTTGAAACACTGTTTTCTTGTGAAGTAACTTTATTTCAAGGATTTCTGTAGTGTATAGCATCCTTTCTAGACTAGAAACTTACATTTTGATGTCTTTTACACTTGTTCTCTCACTATTCTGTGATATTCATTAGTATTTGCTCTGAATGACTACTGATTTCTAGCTGTTTCCCATAATGGGCCTTCTTTTCTACTTGTGGGACTTCACCACATGTAGAAACAACTTTATACACTATTCTCTGAACTTGAGAAGCTCTATACACTTGCCTTTCAACTGTTTTACAGTTGAGTACTACTTTTCAGTAAATTCTGGTGGTTTCAAACACTGGTTTCATGTGAAGTAACTCTATTTCAAGGATTTGTGCAGTGTACAACATCCTTTCTAGACTAGAGACTTACATTTTGTTGTCTTTTACACTTGTTCTCTCACTATTCTGTGATATTCATTAGTATTTGCTCTGAATGACTACTGATTTCTAGCCGTTTCCTATAATGGGCCTTCTTTTCTACTTGTGGGACTTCACCACATGTAGAAACAACTTTATACACTCTTCTCTGAACTTGAGAAGCTATATACACTTGTCTTTCAACAGTTTTACAGTTGAATACTACTTTTCAGTGAATTCTAGTGGGTTGAAACACTGTTTTCTTGTGAAGTAACTCTATTTCAAGGATTTCTGCAGTGTACAACAACCTTTCTAGACTAGAGACTTACATTTTGATGTCTTTTACTCTTGTTCTCTCACTATTCTGTGATATTCATTAGTATTTGCTCTGAATGACTACTGATTTCTAGCTGTTTCCTATAATGGGCCTTCTATTCTACTTGTGGGACTTCACCACATGTAGAAACAACTTTACACACTCTTCTCTGAACTTGAGAAGCTATATACACGTGTCTTTCAACTGTTTTACAGTTGAATACTACTTTTCAGTGAATTCTGGTCGTTTCAAACACTGGTTTCATGTGAACTAACTCTATTTCAAGTATTTCTGCAGTGTACAACATCCTTTCTAGACTAGACACTTTCATTTTGATGTCTTTACACTTGTTCTCTCACTATTCTGTGATATTCATTAGTATTTGCTCTGAATGACTACTGATTTCTAGCCGTTTCCTATAATGGGCCTTCTTTTCTACTTGTGGGACTTCACCACATGTAGAAACAACTTTATACACTCTTCTCTGAACTTGAGAAGCTGTATACACTTGTCTTTCAACAGTTTTACATTTGAATACTACTTTTCAGTGAATTCTAGTGGGTTGAAACACTGTTTTCTTGTGAAGTAACTCTATTTCAAGGATTTCTGCAGTGTACAACAACCTTTCTAGACTAGAGACTTACATTTTGATGTCTTTTACTCTTGTTCTCTCACTATTCTGTGATATTCATTAGTATTTGCTCTGAATGACTACTGATTTCTAGCTGTTTCCTATAATGGGCCTTCTATTCTACTTGTGGGACTTCACCACATGTAGAAACAACTGTACACACTCTTCTCTGAACTTGAGAAGCTATATACACGTGTCTTTCAACTGTTTTACAGTTGAATACTACTTTTCAGTGAATTCTGGTCCTTTCAAACACTGGTTTCATGTGAACTAACTCTATTTCAAGTATTTCTGCAGTGTACAACATCCTTTCTAGACTAGACACTTTCATTTTGATGTCTTTACACTTGTTCTCTCACTACTCTGTGATATTCATTAGTATTTGCTCTGAATGACTACTGATTTCTAGCCGTTTCCCATAATGGGCCTTCTTTTCTACTTGTGGGACATCACCACATGTAGAAACAACTTTATACACTCTTCTCTGAACTTGAGAAGCTATATACACTTGTCTTTCAACTGTTTTACAGTTGAATACTACTTTTCAGTGAATTCCGGTCGTTTCAAACACTGGTTTCATGTGAACTAACTCTATTTCAAGGATTTGTGCAGTGTACAACATCCTTTCTAGACTAGAGACTTACATTTTGTTGTCTTTTCCACTTGTTCTCTCACTATTCTGTGATATTCATTAGTATTTGCTCTGAATGACTACTGATTTCTAGCCGTTTCCTATAATGGGCCTTCTTTTCTACTTTTGGGACTTCACCACATGTAGAAACAACTTTATACACTCTTCTCTGAACTTGAGAAGCTATATACACTTGTCTTTCAACTGTTTTACAGTTGAATACTACTTTTCAGTGAATTCTAGTGGGTTGAAACACTGTTTTCTTGTGAAGTAACTCTATTTCAAGGATATCTGCAGTGTACAACAACCTTTCTAGACTAGAGACTTACATTTTGATGTCTTTTACACTTGTTCTCTCATTATTCTGTGATATTCATTAGTATTTGCTCTGAATGACTACTGATTTCTAGCTGTTTCCCATAAAGGGCCTTCTTTTCTACTTGTGGGACTTCACCATATGTAGAAACAACTTTATACACTCTTCTCTGAACTTGAGAAGCTATATACACTTGTCTTTCAACTGTTTTACAGTTGAATACTACTTTTCAGTGAATTCTAGTGGGTTGAAACACTGTTTTCTTGTGAAGTAACTTTATTTCAAGGATTTCTGTAGTGTATAGCATCCTTTCTAGACTAGAAACTTACATTTTGATGTCTTTTACACTTGTTCTCTCACTATTCTGTTATATTCATTAGTATTTGCTCTGAATGACTACTGATTTCTAGCTGTTTCCCATAATGGGCCTTCTTTTCTACTTGTGGGACTTCACCACATGTAGAAACAACTTTATACACTCTTCTCTGAACTTGAGAAGCTATATACACTTGCCTTTCAACTGTTTTACAGTTGAATACTACTTTTCAGTAAATTCTGGTGGTTTCAAACACTGGTTTCATGTGAAGTAACTCTATTTCAAGAATTTGTGCAGTGTACAACATCCTTTCTAGACTAGAGACTTACATTTTGTTGTCTTTTACACTTGTTCTCTCACTATTCTGTGATATTCATTAGTATTTGCTCTGAATGACTACTGATTTCTAGCCGTTTCCTATAATGGGCCTTCTTTTCTACTTGTGGGACTTCACCACATGTAGAAACAACTTTATACACTCTTCTCTGAACTTGAGAAGCTATATACACTTGTCTTTCAACAGTTTTACAGTTGAATACTACTTTTCAGTGAATTCTAGTGGGTTGAAACACTGTTTTCTTGTGAAGTAACTCTATTTCAAGGATTTCTGCAGTGTACAACAACCTTTCTAGACTAGAGACTTACATTTTGATGTCTTTTACTCTTGTTCTCTCACTATTCTGTGATATTCATTAGTATTTGCTCTGAATGACTACTGATTTCTAGCTGTTTCCTATAATGGGTCTTCTATTCTACTTGTGGGACTTCACCACATGTAGAAACAACTTTACACACTCTTCTCTGATCTTCAGAAGCTATATACACGTGTCTTTCAAATGTTTTACAGTTGAATACTACTTTTCAGTGAATTCTGGTCGTTTCAAACACTGGATTCATGTGAACTAACTCTATTTCAAGTATTTCTGCAGTGTACAACATCCTTTCTAGACTAGACACTTTCATTTTGATGTCTTTACACTTGTTCTCTCACTACTCTGTGATATTCATTAGTATTTGCTCTGAATGACTACTGATTTCTAGCCGTTTCCCTTAATGGGCCTTCTTTTCTACTTGTGGGACATCACCACATGTAGAAACAACTTTATACACTCTTCTCTGAACTTGAGAAGCTATATACACTTGTCTTTCAACTGTTTTACAGTTGAATACTACTTTTCAGTGAATTCGGGTCGTTTCAAACACTGGTTTCATGTGAACTAACTCTATTTCAAGGATTTGTGCAGTGTACAACATCCTTTCTAGACTAGAGACTTACATTTTGTTGTCTATTCCACTTGTTCTCTCACTATTCTGTGATATTCATTAGTATTTGCTCTGAATGACTACTGATTTCTAGCCGTTTCCTATAATGGGCCTTCTTTTCTACTTGTGGGACTTCACCACATGTAGAAACAACTTTATACACTCTTCTCTGAACCTGAGAAGCTATATACACTTGTCTTTCAACTGTTTTACAGTTGAATACTACTTTTCAGTGAATTCTAGTGGGTTGAAACACTGTTTTCTTGTGAAGTAACTCTATTTCAAGGATTTCTGCAGTGCACAACAACCTTTCTAGACTAGAGACTTACATTTTGATGTCTTTTACACTTGTTCTCTCATTATTCTCTGATATTCATTAGTATTTGCTCTGAATGACTACTGATTTCTAGCTGTTTCCCATAAAGGGCCTTCTTTTCTACTTGTGGGACTTCACCACATGTAGAAACAACTTTATACACTCTTCTCTGAACTTGAGAAGCTATATACACTTGTCTTTCAACTGTTTTACAGTTGAGTACTACTTTTCAGTGAATTCTGGTGGTTTCAAACACTGGTTTCATGTGAACTAACTCTATTTCAAGGATTTCTGCAGTGTACAACATACTTTGTAGAGAAGACACATTCATTTTGATGTCTTTTACACTTGTTCTCTCATTATTCTCTGATATTCATTAGTATTTGCTCTGAATGACTACTGATTTCTAGCTGTTTCCCATAAAGGGCCTTCTTTTCTACTTGTGGGACTTCACCACATGTAGAAACAACTTTATACACTCTTCTCTGAACTTGAGAAGCTATAAGCACTTGTCTTTCAACTGTTTTACAGTTGAGTACTACTTTTCAGTGAATTCTGGTGGTTTCAAACACTGGTTTCATGTGAACTAACTCTATTTCAAGGATTTCTGCAGTGTACAACATCCTTTGTAGAGAAGACACATTCATTTTGATGTCTTTTACACTTGTTCTCTCACTATTCTGTGATATTCATTAGTATTTGCACTCAATGACTACTGATTTCTAGCCGTTTCCCATAATGGGCCTTCTTTTCTACTTGTGGGACATCACCACATGTAGAAACAACTTTATACACTCTTCTCTGAACTTGAGAAGCTATATACACTTGTCTTTCAACTGTTTTACAGTTGAATACTACTTTTCCGTGAATTCTGGTCGTTTCAAACACTGGTTTCATGTGAACTAACTCTATTTCAAGGATTTGTGCAGTGTACAACATCCTTTCCAGACTAGAGACTTACATTTTGATGTCTTTTACACTTGTTCTCTCACTATTCTGTGATATTCATTAGTATTTGCTCTGAATGTCTACTGATTTCTAGCCATTTCCCATAATGGGCCTTCTTTTCTACTTGTGGGACTTCACCACATGTAGAAACAACTTTACACACTCTTCTCTGAACTTGAGAAGCTATATACACGTGTCTTTCAACTGTTTTACAGTTGAATACTACTTTTCAGTGAATTCTGGTCGTTTCAAACACTGGTTTCATGTGAACTAACTCTATTTCAAGGATTTGTGCAGTGTACAACATCCTTTCTAGACTAGAGACTTACATTTTGATGTCTTTTACACTTGTTCTCTCACTATTCTGTGATATTCATTAGTATTTGCTCTGAATGTCTACTGATTTCTAGCCATTTCCCATAATGGGCCTTCTTTTCTACTTTTGGGAAATCACCACATGTAGAAACAACTTTATACACTCTTCTCTGAACTTGAGAAGCTATATACACTTGTTTTTCAACTGTTTTACAGTTGAATACTACTTTTCAGTGAATTCTAGTGGGTTGAAACACTGTTTTCTTGTGAAGTAACTTTATTTCAAGGATTTCTGTAGTGTATATCATCCTTTCTAGACTAGAAACTTACATTTTGATGTCTTTTACACTTGTTCTCTCACTATTCTGTGATATTCATTAGTATTTGCTCTGAATGACTACTGATTTCTAGCTGTTTCCCATAATGGGCCTTCTTTTCTACTTGTGGGACTTCACCACATGTAGAAACAACTTTATACACTCTTCTCTGAACTAGAGAAGCTATATACACTTGCCTTTCAACTGTTTTACAGTTGAATACTACTTTTCAGTAAATTCTGGTGGTTTCAAACACTGGTTTCATGTGAAGTAACTCTATTTCAAGGATTTTTGCAGTGTACAACATCCTTTCTAGACTAGAGACTTACATTTTGTTGTCTTTTACACTTGTTCTCTCACTATTCTGTGATATTCATTAGTATTTGCTCTGAATGACTACTGATTTCTAGCCGTTTCCTATAATGGGCCTTCTTTTCTACTTGTGGGACTTCACCACATGTAGAAACAACTTTATACACTCTTCTCTGAACTTGAGAAGCTATATACACTTGTCTTTCAACAGTTTTACAGTTGAATACTACTTTTCAGTGAATTCTAGTGGGTTGAAACACTGTTTTCTTGTGAAGGAACTCTATTTCAAGGATTTCTGCAGTGTACAACAACCTTTCTAGACTAGAGACTTACATTTTGATGTCTTTTACTCTTGTTCTCTCACTATTCTGTGATATTCATTAGTGTTTGCTCTGAATGACTACTGATTTCTAGCTGTTTCCTATAATGGGTCTTCTATTCTACTTGTGGGACTTCACCACATGTAGAAACAACTTTACACACTCTTCTCTGAACTTGAGAAGCTATATACACGTGTCTTTCAACAGTTTTACAGTTGAATACTACTTTTCAGTGAATTCTGGTCGTTTCAAACACTGGATTCATGTGAACTAACTCTATTTCAAGTATTTCTGCAGTGTACAACATCCTTTCTAGACTAGACACTTTCATTTTGATGTCTTTACACTTGTTCTCTCACTACTCTGTGATATTCATTAGTATTTGCTCTGAATGACTACTGATTTCTAGCCGTTTCCCATAATGGGCCTTCTTTTCTACTTGTGGGACATCACCACATGTAGAAACAACTTTATACACTCTTCTCTGAACTTGAGAAGCTATATACACTTGTCTTTCAACTGTTTTACAGTTGAATACTACTTTACAGTGAATTCCGGTCGTTTCAAACACTGGTTTCATGTGAACTAACTCTATTTCAAGGATTTGTGCAGTGTACAACATCCTTTCTAGACTAGAGACTTACATTTTGTTGTCTATTCCACTTGTTCTCTCACTATTCTGTGATATTCATTAGTATTTGCTCTGGATGACTACTGATTTCTAGCCGTTTCCTATAATGGGCCTTCTTTTCTACTTGTGGGACTTCACCACATGTAGAAACAACTTTATACACTCTTCTCTGAACTTGAGAAGCTATATACACTTGTCTTTCAACTGTTTTACAGTTGAATACTATTTTTCAGTGAATTCTAGTGGGTTGAAACACTGTTTTCTTGTGAAGTAACTCTATTTCAAGGATTTCTGCAGTGCACAACAACCTTTCTAGACTAGAGACTTACATTTTGATGTCTTTTACACTTGTTCTCTCATTATTCTCTGATATTCATTAGTATTTGCTCTGAATGACTACTGATTTCTAGCTGTTTCCCATAAAGGGCCTTCTTTTCTACTTGTGGGACTTCACCACATGTAGAAACAACTTTATACACTCTTCTCTGAACTTGAGAAGCTATATACACTTGTCTCTCAACTGTTTTACAGTTGAGTACTACTTTTCAGTGAATTCTGGTGGTTTCAAACACTGGTTTCATGTGAACTAACTCTATTTCAAGGATTTCTGCAGTGTACAACATCCTTTGTAGAGAAGACACATTCATTTTGATGTCTTTTACACTTGTTCTCTCATTATTCTCTGATATTCATTAGTATTTGCTCTGAATGACTACTGATTTCTAGCTGTTTCCCATAAAGGGCCTTCTTTTCTACTTGTGGGACTTCACCACATGTAGAAACAACTTTATACACTCTTCTCTGAACTTGAGAAGCTATATGCACTTGTCTTTCAACTGTTTTACAGTTGAGTACTACTTTTCAGTGAATTCTGGTGGTTTCAAACACTGGTTTCATGTGAACTAACTCTATTTCAAGGATTTCTGCAGTGTACAACATCCTTTGTAGAGAAGACACATTCATTTTGATGTCTTGTACACTTGTTCTCTCACTATTCTGTGATATTCATTAGTATTTGCTCTGAATGACTACTGATTTCTAGCCGTTTCCCATAATGGGCCTTCTTTTCTACTTGTGGGACATCACCACATGTAGAAACAACTTTATACACTCTTCTCTGAACTTGAGAAGCTATATACACTTGTCTTTCAACTGTTTTACAGTTGAATACTACTTTTCAGTGAATTCTGGTCGTTGCAAACACTGGTTTCATGTGAACTAACTCTATTTCAAGGATTTGTGCAGTGTACAACATCCTTTCCAGACTAGAGACTTACATTTTGATGTCTTTTACACTTGTTCTCTCACTATTCTGTGATATTCATTAGTATTTGCTCTGAATGTCTACTGATTTCTAGCCATTTCCCATAATGGGCCTTCTTTTCTACTTGTGGGACTTCACCACATGTAGAAACAACTTTACACACTCTTCTCTGAACTTGAGAAGCTATATACACGTGCCTTTCAACTGTTTTACAGTTGAATACTACTTTTCAGTGAATTCTGGTCGTTTCAAACACTAGTTTCATGTGAACTAACTCTATTTCAAGGATTTGTGCAGTGTACAATATCCTTTCTAGACTAAAGACTTACATTTGATGCCTTTTACACTTGTTCTACAACTACTCTGTGATATTCATTAGTATTTGCTCTGAATGACTACTGATTTCTAGCTGTTTCCCATAATGGGCCTTCTTTTCTACTTGTGGGACTTCCCCACATGTAGAAACATCTTTATACACTCTTCTCTGGAATTACGAAGCTATATAAACTTGTCTTTCAACTGTTTTACAGTTGAGTACTACTTTTCAGTGAATTCTGGTGGTTTGAAACACTGGTTTCATGTGAACTAACTCTATTTCAAGGATTTCTGCAGGGTACAACTTCCTTTCTAGACTAGAGACTTACATTTTGATGTCTTTTACACTTGTTCTCTCACTATTCTGTGATATTCATTAGTATTTGCTCTGAATGACTACTGATTTCTAGCCGTTTCCTATAATGGGCCTTCTTTTCTACTTGTGGGACTTCACCACATGTAGAAACAACTTTATACACTCTTCTCTGAACTTGAGAAGCTATATACACTTGTCTTTCAACTGTTTTACAGTTGAATACTACTTTTCAGTGAATTCTAGTGGGTTAAAACACTGTTTTCTTGTGAAGTAACTCTATTTCAAGGATATCTGTAGTGTATAACATCCATTCTAGACTAGAGACTTACATTTTGATGTCTTTTACACTTGTTCTATCACTATTCTGTGATATTCATTAGTATTTGCTCTGAATGACTACTGATTTCTAGCTGTTTCCCATAATGGGCCTTCTTTTCTACTTGTGGGACTTCCCCACATGTAGAAACAACTTTATACACTCTTCTCTGAACTTGAGAAGCTATATACACTTGTCTTTCAACTGTTTTACAGTTGAGTACTACTTTTCAGTGAATTCTGGTGGTTTCAAACACTGGTTTCATGTGAACTAACTCTATTTCAAGGATTTCTGCAGTGTACAACATCCTTTCTAGAGAAGACACATTCATTTTGATGTCTTTTACACTTGTTCTCTCACTATTCTGTGATATTCATTAGTATTTGCTCTGAATGACTACTGATTTCTAGCCGTTTCCCATAATGGGCCTTCTTTTCTACTTGTGGGACATCACCACATGTAGAAACAACTTTATACACTCTTCTCTGAACTTGAGAAGCTATATACACTTGTCTTTCAACTGTTTTACAGTTGAGTACTACTTTTCAGTGAATTCTGGTGGTTTGAAACACTGGTTTCATGTGAACTAACTCTATTTCAAGTATTTCTGCAGTGTACAACATTCTTTCTAGACTAGACACTTTCATTTTGATGTCTTTACACTTGTTCTCTCACTATTCTGTGATATTCATTAGTATTTGCTCTGAATGACTACTGATTTCTAGCCATTTCCCATAATGGGCCTTCTTTTCTACTTGTGGGAAATCACCACATGTAGAAACAACTTTATACACTCTTCTCTGAACTTGAGAAGCTATATACACTTGTCTTTCAACTGTTTTAGAGTTGAATACTACTTTTCAGTGAATTCTAGTGGGTTGAAACACTGTTTTCTTGTGAAGTAACTTTATTTCAAGGATTTCTGCAGTGTATAGCATCCTTTCTAGACTAGAAACTTACATTTTGATGTCTTTTACACTTGTTCTCTCACTATTCTGTGATATTCATTAGTATTTGCTCTGAATGACTACTGATTTCTAGCTGTTTCCCATAATAGGCCTTCTTTTCTACTTGTGGGACTTCCCCACATGTAGAAACAACTTTATACACTCTTCTCTGCACTTACGAAGCTATATAAACTTGTCTTTCAACTGTTTTACAGTTGAATACTACTCCTCAGTGAATTCTGGTGGTTTCAAACACTGGTTTCATGTGAACTAACTCTATTTCAAAGATTTCTGCAGTGTACAACATCCTTTCTAGACTAGAGACTTACATTTTGATGTCTTTTACACTTGTTCTCTCATAATTCTGTGATATTCATTAGTATTTGCTCTAAATGACTACTGATTTCTAGCCGTTTCCCATAATGGGCCTTCTTTTCTACTATTGGGACATCACCACATGTAGAAACAACTTTATACACTCTTCTCTGAACTTGAGAAGCTATATACACTTGTCTTTTCAACTGTTTTACAGTTGAATACTACTTTTCAGTGAATTCTGGTCGTTTCAAACACTGGTTTCATGTGAACTAACTCTATTTCAAGGATTTGTGCAGTGTACAACATCCTTTCTAGACTAGAGACTTACATTTTGATGTCTTTTACACTTGTTCTCTCACTATTCTGTGATATTCATTAGTATTTGCTCTGAATGACTACTGATTTCTAGCCGTTTCCCATAATGGGCCTTCTTTTCTACTTGTGGGACATCAACACATGTAGAAACAACTTTCTACACTCTTCTCTGAACTTGAGAAGCTATATACACTTGTCTTTCAACTGTTTTACAGTTGAATACTACTTTTCAGTGAATTCTGGTCGTTTCAAACACTGGTTTCATGTGAACTAACTCTATTTCAAGGATTTGTGCAGTGTACAACATCCTTTCTAGACTAGAGACTTACATTTTGATGCCTTTTACCCTTGTTCTATCACTATTCTGTGATATTCATTAGTATTTGCTCTGAATGACTACTGATTTTAGCTGTTTCCCATAATGGGCCTTCTTTTCTACTTGTGGGACTTCCCCACATGTAGAAACAACTTTATACACTCTTCTCTGGAATTACGAAGCTATATAAACTTGTCTTTCAACTGTTTTACAGTTGAGTACTACTTTTCAGTGAATTCTGGTGGTTTGAAACACTGGTTTCATGTGAACTAACTCTATTTCAAGTATTTCTGCAGTGTACAACATCCTTTCTAGACTAGACACTTTCATTTTGATGTCTTTACACTTGTTCTCTCACTATTCTGTGATATTCATTAGTATTTGCTCTGAATGACTACTGATTTCTAGCTGTTTCCCATAATAGGCCTTCTTTTCTACTTGTGGGACTTCCCCACATATAGAAACAACTTTATACACTCTTCTCTGCACTTACGAAGCTATATAAACTTGTCTTTCAACTGTTTTACAGTTGAATACTACTCCTCAGTGAATTCTGGTGGTTTCAAACACTGGTTTCATGTGAACTAACTCTATTTCAAAGATTTCTGCAGTGTACAACATCCTTTCTAGACTAGAGACTTACATTTTGATGTCTTTTACACTTGTTCTCTCATAATTCTGTGATATTCATTAGTATTTGCTCTAAATGACTACTGATTTCTAGCCGTTTCCCATAATGGGCCTTCTTTTCTACTTGTGGGACATCACCACATGTAGAAACAACTTTATACACTCTTCTCTGAACTTGAGAAGCTATATACACTTGTCTTTCAACTGTTTTACAGTTGAATACTACTTTTCAGTGAATTCTGGTCGTTTCAAACACTGGTTTCATGTGAACTAACTCTATTTCAAGGATTTGTGCAGTGTACAACATCCTTTCTAGACTAGAGACTTACATTTTGATGTCTTTTACACTTGTTCTCTCACTATTCTGTGATATTCATTAGTATTTGCTCTGAATGACTACTGATTTCTAGCCGTTTCCCATAATGGGCCTTCTTTTCTACTTGTGGAACATCACCACATGTAGAAACAGCTTTCTACACTCTTCTCTGAACTTGAGAAGCTATATACACTTGTCTTTCAACTGTTTTACAGTTGAATACTACTTTTCAGTGAATTCTAGTGGGTTGAAACACTGGTTTCATGTGAACTAACTCTATTTCAAGGATTTGTGCAGTGTACAACATCCTTTCTAGACTAGAGACTTACATTTTGATGTCTTTTACACTTGTTCTCTCACTATTCTGTGATATTCATTAGTATTTGCTCTGAATGACTACTGATTTCTAGCCATTTCCCATAATGGGCCTTCTTTTCTACTTGTGGGAAATCACCACATGTAGAAACAACTTTATACACTCTTCTCTGAACTTGAGAAGCTATATACACTTGTCTTTCAACTGTTTTAGAGTTGAATACTACTTTTCAGTGAATTCTAGTGGGTTGATACACTGTTTTCTTGTGAAGTAACTTTATTTCAAGGATTTCTGCAGTGTATAGCATCCTTTCTAGACTAGAAACTTACATTTTGATGTCTTTTACACTTGTTCTCTCACTATTCTGTGATATTCATTAGTATTTCCTCTGAATGACTACTGATTTCTAGCTGTTTCCCATAATGGGCCTTCTTTTCTACTTGTGGGACTTCACCACATGCAGAAACAACTTTATACACTCTTCTCTGAACTTGAGAAGCTATATACACTTGCCTTTCAACTGTTTTACAGTTGAATACTACTTTTCAGTGAATTCTGGTCGTTTCAAACACTAGTTTCATGTGAACTAACTCTATTTCAAGGATTTGTGCAGTGTACAACATCCTTTCTAGAATAAAGACTTACATTTGATGCCTTTTACACTTGTTCTATCACTATTCTGTGATATTCATTAGTATTTGCTCTGAATGACTACTGATTTCTAGCTGTTTCCCATAATGGGCCTTCTTTTCTACTTGTGGGACTTCCCCACATGTAGAAACAACTTTATACACTCTTCTCTGGAATCACGAAGCTGTATAAACTTGTCTTTCAACTGTTTTACAGTTGAGTACTACTTTTCAGTGAATTCTGGTGGTTTGAAACACTGGTTTCATCTGAACTAACTCTTTTTCAAGGATTTCTGCAGTGTACATCATCCTTTCTAGACAAGACACTTTCATTTTGATGTCTTTTACACTTGTTCTCTCACTATACTGTGATAGTCATTAGTATTTGCTATGAATGACTACTGATTTCTAGCTGTTTCCTATAATGGGCCGTCTTTTCTACTTGTGGGACTTCACCACATGTAGAAACAACTTTATACGCTCTTCTCTTAACTTGAGAAGCTATATACACTTGTCTTTCAACTGTTTTACAGTTGAATACTACTCCTCAGTGAATTCTGGTGGTTTCAAACACTGGTTTCATCTGAACTAACTCTATTTCAAGGATTTCTGCAGAGTACAACATCCTTTCTAGACTATAGACTTACATTTTGATGTCTTTTACACTGGTTCTCTCACTATTCTGTGATATTCATTAGTATTGGCTCTGAATGACTACTGATTTCTAGCCGTTTCCCATAATGGGCCTTCTTTTCTACTTGTGGGACATCACCACATGTAGAAACAACTTTATACGCTCTTCTCTGAACTTGAGAAGCTATATACACTTGTCTTTCAACTGTATTACAGTTGAATACTACTCCTCAGTGAATTCTGGTTGTTTCAAACACTGGTTTCATGTGAACTAACTCTATTTCAAGGATTTCTGCAGTGTACAGCATCCTTTCTAGACTAGAGACTTACATTTTGATGTCTTTTACACTTGTTCTCTCACTATTCTGTGATATTCATTAGTATTTGCTCTGAATGACTACTGATTTCTAGCCGTTTCCCATAATGGGCCTTCTTTTCTACTTGTGGGACATCACCACATGTAGAAACAACTTTATACACTCTTCTCTGAACTTGAGAAGCTATATACACTTGTCTTTCAACTGTTTTACAGTTGAATACTACTTTTCAGTGAATTCTAGTGGGTTGAAACACTGTTTTCTTGTGAAGTAACTCTATTTCAAGGATTTCTGTAGTGTATAGCATCCTTTCTAGACTAGAAACTTACATTTTGATGTCTTTTACACTTGTTCTCTCACTATTCTGTGATATTCATTAGTATTTGCTCTGAATGACTACTGATTTCTAGCCGTTTCCTATAATGGGCCTTCTTTTCTACTTGTGGGACTTCACCACATGTAGAAATAACTTTATACACTCTTCTCTGAACTTGAGAAGCTATATACACTTGTCTTTCAACTGTTTTACAGTTGAATACTACTTTTCAGTGAATTCTAGTGGGTTGAAACACTGTTTTCTTGTGAAGTAACTCTCTTTCAAGGATTTCTGTAGTGTATAGCATCCTTTCTAGACTAGAAACTTACATTTTGATGTCTTTTACACTTGTTCTCTCACTATTCTGTGATATTCATTAGTATTTGCTCTGAATGACTACTGATTTCTAGCTGTTTCCCATAATGGGCCTTCTATTCTACTTGTGGGACTTCACCACATGTAGAAACAACTTTATACACTCTTCTCTGAACTTGAGAAGCTATATACACTTGTCTTTCAACTGTTTTACAGTTGAATACTACTTTTCAGTGAATTCTGGTGGTTTCAAACACTGGTTTCATGTGAACTAACTCTATTTCAAGGATTTCTGCAGTGTACAACAACCTTTCTAGACTAGAGACTTACATTTGGATGTCTTTTACTCTTGTTCTCTCACTATTCTGTGATATTCATTAGTATTTGCTCTGAATGACTACTGATTTCTAGCTGTTTCCCATAATGGGCCTTCTTTTCTACTTGTGGGACTTCACCACATGTAGAAACAACTTTACACACTCTTCTCTGAACTTGAGAAGCTATATACACGTGTCTTTCAACTGTTTTACAGTTGAATACTACTTTTCAGTGAATTCTGGTCGTTTCAAACACTGGTTTCATGTGAACTAACTCTATTTCAAGGATTTGTGCAGTGTACAACATCCTTTCTAGACTAAAGACTTACATTTGATGCCTTTTACACTTGTTCTATCACTATTCTGTGATATTCATTAGTATTTGCCCTGAATGACTACTGATTTCTAGCTGTTTCCTATAATGGGCCTTCTTTTCTACTTGTGGGACTTCACCACATGTAGAAACAACTTTATAATCTCTTCTCTGGAATTGCGAAGGTATATAAACTTGTCTTTCAACTGTTTTACAGTTGAGTGCTACTTTTCAGTGAATTCTGGTGGTTTGAAACACTGGTTTCATCTGAACTAACTCTTTTTCAAGGATTTCTGCAGTGTACATCATCCTTTCTAGACAAGACACTTTCATTTTGATGTCTTTTACACTTGTTCTCTCACTATTCTGTGATAGTCATTAGTATTTGCTATGAATGACTACTGATTTCTAGCTGTTTCCTATAATGGGTCGTCTTTTCTACTTGTGGGACTTCACCACATGTAGAAACAACTTTATACGCTCTTCTCTGAACTTGAGAAGCTATATACACTTGTCTTTCAACTGTTTTACAGTTGAATACTACTCCTCAGTGAATTCTGGTGGTTTCAAACACTGGTTTCATCTGAACTAACTCTATTTCAAGGATTTCTGCAGTGTACAACATCCTTTCTAGACTATAGACTTACATTTTGATGTCTTTTACACTGGTTCTCTCACTATTCTGTGATATTCATTAGTATTGGCTCTGTATGACTACTGATTTCTAGCCGTTTCCCATAATGGGCCTTCTTTTCTACTTGTGGGACATCACCACATGTAGAAACAACTTTATACGCTCTTCTCTGAACTTGAGAAGCTATATACACTTTTCTTTCAACTGTTTTACAGTTGAATACTACTCCTCAGTGAATTCTGGTTGTTTCAAACACTGGTTTCATGTGAACTAACTCTATTTCAAGGATTTCTGCAGTGTACAACATCCTTTCTAGACTAGAGACTTACATTTTGATGTCTTTTACACTTGTTCTCTCACTATTCTGTGATATTCATTAGTATTTGCTCTGAATGACTACTGATTTCTAGCCGTTTCCCATAATGGGCCTTCTTTTCTACTTGTGGAACATCACCACATGTAGAAACAGCTTTCTACACTCTTCTCTGAACTTGAGAAGCTATATACACTTGTCTTTCAACTGTTTTACAGTTGAATACTACTTTTCAGTGAATTCTAGTGGGTTGAAACACTGTTTTCTTGTGAAGTAACTCTATTTCAAGGATTTCTGCAGTGTACAACAACCTTTCTAGACTAGAGACTTACATTTTGATGTCTTTTACACTTGTTCTCTCACTATTCTGTGATATTCATTAGTATTTGCCCTGAATGACTACTGATTTCTAGCTGTTTCCCATAATGGGCCTTCTTTTCTACTTGTGGGACTTCCCCACATGTAGAAACAACTTTATACACTCTTCTCTGGACTTACGAAGCTATATACACTTGTCTTTCAACTGTTTTACAGTTGAATACTACTTTACAGTGAATTCTGGTGGTTTCAAACACTGGTTTCATGTGAACTAACTCTATTTCAAGGATTTGTGCAGTGTACAACATCCTTTCTAGACTAGAGACTTACATTTTGATGTCTTTTACACTTGTTCTCTCACTATTCTGTGATATTCATTAGTATTTGCTCTGAATGACTACTGATTTCTAGCCATTTCCCATAATGGGCCTTCTTTTCTACTTGTGGGAAATCACCACATGTAGAAACAACTTTATACACTCTTCTCTGAACTTGAGAAGCTATATACACTTGTCTTTCAACTGTTTTAGAGTTGAATACTACTTTTCAGTGAATTCTAGTGGGTTGATACACTGTTTTCTTGTGAAGTAACTTTATTTCAAGGATTTCTGCAGTGTATAGCATCCTTTCTAGACTAGAAACTTACATTTTGATGTCTTTTACACTTGTTCTCTCACTATTCTGTGATATTCATTAGTATTTGCTCTGAATGACTACTGATTTCTAGCTGTTTCCCATAATGGGCCTTCTTTTCTACTTGTGGGACTTCACCACATGCAGAAACAACTTTATACACTCTTCTCTGAACTTGAGAAGCTATATACACTTGCCTTTCAACTGTTTTACAGTTGAATACTACTTTTCAGTGAATTCTGGTCGTTTCAAACACTAGTTTCATGTGAACTAACTCTATTTCAAGGATTTGTGCAGTGTACAACATCCTTTCTAGAATAAAGACTTACATTTGATGCCTTTTACACTTGTTCTATCACTATTCTGTGATATTCATTAGTATTTGCTCTGAATGACTACTGATTTCTAGCTGTTTCCCATAATGGGCCTTCTTTTCTACTTGTGGGACTTCACCACATGTAGAAACAACTTTATACACTCTTCTCTGGAATCACGAAGCTGTATAAACTTGTCTTTCAACTGTTTTACAGTTGAGTACTACTTTTCAGTGAATTCTGGTGGTTTGAAACACTGGTTTCATCTGAACTAACTCTTTTTCAAGGATTTCTGCAGTGTACATCATCCTTTCTAGACAAGACACTTTCATTTTGATGTCTTTTACACTTGTTCTCTCACTATACTGTGATAGTCATTAGTATTTGCTATGAATGACTACTGATTTCTAGCTGTTTCCTATAATGGGCCGTCTTTTCTACTTGTGGGACTTCACCACATGTAGAAACAACTTTATACGCTCTTCTCTTAACTTGAGAAGCTATATACACTTGTCTTTCAACTGTTTTACAGTTGAATACTACTCCTCAGTGAATTCTGGTGGTTTCAAACACTGGTTTCATCTGAACTAACTCTATTTCAAGGATTTCTGCAGAGTACAACATCCTTTCTAGACTATAGACTTACATTTTGATGTCTTTTACACTGGTTCTCTCACTATTCTGTGATATTCATTAGTATTGGCTCTGAATGACTACTGATTTCTAGCCGTTTCCCATAATGGGCCTTCTTTTCTACTTGTGGGACATCACCACATGTAGAAACAACTTTATACGCTCTTCTCTGAACTTGAGAAGCTATATACACTTGTCTTTCAACTGTATTACAGTTGAATACTACTCCTCAGTGAATTCTGGTTGTTTCAAACACTGGTTTCATGTGAACTAACTCTATTTCAAGGATTTCTGCAGTGTACAGCATCCTTTCTAGACTAGAGACTTACATTTTGATGTCTTTTACACTTGTTCTCTCACTATTCTGTGATATTCATTAGTATTTGCTCTGAATGACTACTGATTTCTAGCCGTTTCCCATAATGGGCCTTCTTTTCTACTTGTGGGACATCACCACATGTAGAAACAACTTTATACACTCTTCTCTGAACTTGAGAAGCTATATACACTTGTCTTTCAACTGTTTTACAGTTGAATACTACTTTTCAGTGAATTCTAGTGGGTTGAAACACTGTTTTCTTGTGAAGTAACTCTATTTCAAGGATTTCTGTAGTGTATAGCATCCTTTCTAGACTAGAAACTTACATTTTGATGTCTTTTACACTTGTTCTCTCACTATTCTGTGATATTCATTAGTATTTGCTCTGAATGACTACTGATTTCTAGCCGTTTCCTATAATGGGCCTTCTTTTCTACTTGTGGGACTTCACCACATGTAGAAACAACTTTATACACTCTTCTCTGAACTTGAGAAGCTATATACACTTGTCTTTCAACTGTTTTACAGTTGAATACTACTTTTCAGTGAATTCTAGTGGGTTGAAACACTGTTTTCTTGTGAAGTAACTCTATTTCAAGGATTTCTGCAGTGTACAACAACCTTTCTAGACTAGAGACTTACATTTTGATGTCTTTTACACTTGTTCTCTCACTATTCTGTGATATTCATTAGTATTTGCTCAGAATGACTACTGATTTCTAGCTGTTTCCCATAATGGGCCTTCTATTCTACTTGTGGGACTTCACCACATGTAGAAACAACTTTATACACTCTTCTCTGAACTTGAGAAGCTATATACACTTGTCTTTCAACTGTTTTACAGTTGAATACTACTTTTCAGTGAATTCTGGTGGTTTCAAACACTGGTTTCATGTGAACTAACTCTATTTCAAGGATTTCTGCAGTGTACAACAACCTTTCTAGACTAGAGACTTACATTTGGATGTCTTTTACTCTTGTTCTCTCACTATTCTGTGATATTCATTAGTATTTGCTCTGAATGACTACTGATTTCTAGCTGTTTCCCATAATGGGCCTTCTTTTCTACTTGTGGGACTTCACCACATGTAGAAACAACTTTACACACTCTTCTCTGAACTTGAGAAGCTATATACACGTGTCTTTCAACTGTTTTACAGTTGAATACTACTTTTCAGTGAATTCTGGTCGTTTCAAACACTGGTTTCATGTGAACTAACTCTATTTCAAGGATTTGTGCAGTGTACAACATCCTTTCTAGACTAAAGACTTACATTTGATGCCTTTTACACTTGTTCTATCACTATTCTGTGATATTCATTAGTATTTGCCCTGAATGACTACTGATTTCTAGCTGTTTCCTATAATGGGCCTTCTTTTCTACTTGTGGGACTTCACCACATGTAGAAACAACTTTATAATCTCTTCTCTGGAATTGCGAAGGTATATAAACTTGTCTTTCAACTGTTTTACAGTTGAGTGCTACTTTTCAGTGAATTCTGGTGGTTTGAAACACTGGTTTCATCTGAACTAACTCTTTTTCAAGGATTTCTGCAGCGTACATCATCCTTTCTAGACAAGACACTTTCATTTTGATGTCTTTTACACTTGTTCTCTCACTATTCTGTGATAGTCATTAGTATTTGCTATGAATGACTACTGATTTCTAGCTGTTTCCTATAATGGGTCGTCTTTTCTACTTGTGGGACTTCACCACATGTAGAAACAACTTTATACGCTCTTCTCTGAACTTGAGAAGCTATATACACTTGTCTTTCAACTGTTTTACAGTTGAATACTACTCCTCAGTGAATTCTGGTGGTTTCAAACACTGGTTTCATCTGAACTAACTCTATTTCAAGGATTTCTGCAGTGTACAACATCCTTTCTAGACTATAGACTTACATTTTGATGTCTTTTACACTGGTTCTCTCACTATTCTGTGATATTCATTAGTATTGGCTCTGTATGACTACTGATTTCTAGCCGTTTCCCATAATGGGCCTTCTTTTCTACTTGTGGGACATCACCACATGTAGAAACAACTTTATACGCTCTTCTCTGAACTTGAGAAGCTATATACACTTTTCTTTCAACTGTTTTACAGTTGAATACTACTCCTCAGTGAATTCTGGTTGTTTCAAACACTGGTTTCATGTGAACTAACTCTATTTCAAGGATTTCTGCAGTGTACAACATCCTTTCTAGACTAGAGACTTACATTTTGATGTCTTTTACACTTGTTCTCTCACTATTCTGTGATATTCATTAGTATTTGCTCTGAATGACTACTGATTTCTAGCCGTTTCCCATAATGGGCCTTCTTTTCTACTTGTGGGACATCACCACATGTAGAAACAACTTTATACACTCTTCTCTGAACTTGAGAAGCTATATACACTTGTCTTTCAACTGTTTTACAGTTGAATACTACTTTTCAGTGAATTCTAGTGGGTTGAAACACTGTTTTCTTGTGAAGTAACTCTATTTCAAGGATTTCTGTAGTGTATAGCATCCTTTCAAGACTAGAAACTTACATTTTGATGTCTTTTACACTTGTTCTCTCACTATTCTGTGATATTCATTAGTATTTGCTCTGAATGACTACTGATTTCTAGCCGTTTCCTATAATGGGCTTTCTTTTCTACTTGTGGGACTTCACCACATGTAGAAACAACTTTATACACTCTTCTCTGAACTTGAGAAGCTATATACACTTGTCTTTCAACTGTTTTACAGTTGAATACTACTTTTCAGTGAATTCTAGTGGGTTGAAACACTGTTTTCTTGTGAAGTAACTCTATTTCAAGGATTTCTGCAGTGTACAACAACCTTTCTAGACTAGAGACTTACATTTTGATGTCTTTTACACTTGTTCTCTCACTATTCTGTGATATTCATTAGTATTTGCTCTGAATGACTACTGATTTCTAGCTGTTTCCCATAATGGGCCTTCTATTCTACTTGTGGGACTTCACCACATGTAGAAACAACTTTATACACTCTTCTCTGAACTTGAGAAGCTATATACACTTGTCTTTCAACTGTTTTACAGTTGAATACTACTTTTCAGTGAATTCTGGTGGTTTCAAACACTGGTTTCATGTGAACTAACTCTATTTCAAGGATTTCTGCAGTGTACAACAACCTTTCTAGACTAGAGACTTACATTTTGATGTCTTTTACTCTTATTCTCTCACTATTCTGTGATATTCATTAGTATTTGCTCTGAATGACTACTGATTTCTAGCTGTTTCCCATAATGGGCCTTCTTTTCTACTTGTGGGACTTCACCACATGTAGAAACAACTTTACACACTCTTCTCTGAACTTGAGAAGCTATATACACGTGTCTTTCAACTGTTTTACAGTTGAATACTACTTTTCAGTGAATTCTGGTCGTTTCAAACACTGGTTTCATGTGAACTAACTCTATTTCAAGGATTTGTGCAGTGTACAACATCCTTTCTAGACTAAAGACTTACATTTGATGCCTTTTACAATTGTTCTATCACTATTCTGTGATATTCATTAGTATTTGCCCTGAATGACTACTGATTTCTAGCTGTTTCCTATAATGGGCCTTCTTTTCTACTTGTGGGACTTCACCACATGTAGAAACAACTTTATACTCTCTTCTCTGGAATTGCGAAGCTATATAAACTTGTCTTTCAACTGTTTTACAGTTGAGTACTACTTTTCAGTGAATTCTGGTGGTTTGAAACACTGGTTTCATGTGAACTAACTCTTTTTCAAGGATTTCTGCAGTGTACATCATCCTTTCTAGACAAGACACTTTCATTTTGATGTCTTTTACACTTGTTCTCTCACTATTCTGTGATAGTCATTAGTATTTGCTATGAATGACTACTGATTTCTAGCTGTTTCCTATAATGGGCCGTCTTTTCTACTTGTGGGACTTCACCACATGTAGAAACAACTTTATACGCTCTTCTCTGAACTTGAGAAGCTATATACACTTGTCTTTCAACTGTTTTACAGTTGAATACTACTCCTCAGTGAATTCTGGTGGTTTCAAACACTGGTTTCATCTGAACTAACTCTATTTCAAGGATTTCTGCAGTGTACAACATCCTTTCAAGACTATAGACTTACATTTTGATGTCTTTTACACTGGTTCTCTCACTATTCTGTGATATTCATTAGTATTGGCTCTGAATGACTACTGATTTCTAGCCATTTCCCATAATGGGCCTTCTTTTCTACTTGTGGGACATCACCACATGTAGAAACAACTTTATACGCTCTTCTCTGAACTTGAGAAGCTATATACACTTGTCTTTCAACTGTTTTACAGTTGAATACTACTCCTCAGTGAATTCTGGTTGTTTCAAACACTGGTTTCATGTGAACTAACTCTATTTCAAGGATTTCTGCAGTGTACAACATCCTTTCTAGACTAGAGACTTACATTTTGATGTCTTTTACACTTGTTCTCTCACTATTCTGTGATATTCATTAGTATTTGCTCTGAATGACTACTGATTTCTAGCCGTTTCCCATAATGGGCCTTCTTTTCTACTTGTGGGACATCACCACATGTAGAAACAACTTTATACACTCTTCTCTGAACTTGAGAAGCTATATACACTCGTCTTTCAACTGTTTTACAGTTGAATACTACTTTTCAGTGAATTCTAGTTGGTTGAAACACTGTTTTCTTGTGAAGTATCTCTATTTCAAGGATTTCTGTAGTGTATAGCATCCTTTCTAGACTAGAAACTTACATTTTGATGTCTTTTACACTTGTTCTCTCACTATTCTGTGATATTCATTAGTATTTGCTCTGAATGACTACTGATTTCTAGCCGTTTCCTATAATGGGCCTTCTTTTCTACATTTGGGACTTCACCACATGTAGAAACAACTTTATACACTCTTCTCTGAACTTGAGAAGCTACATACACTTGTCTTTCAACTGTTTTACAGTTGAATACTACTTTTCAGTGAATTCTAGTGGGTTGAAACACTGTTTTCTTGTGAAGTAACTCTATTTCAAGGATTTCTGCAGTGTACAACAACCTTTCTAGACTAGAGACTTACATTTTGATGTCTTTTACACTTGTTCTCTCACTATTCTGTGATATTCATTAGTATTTACTCTGAATGACTACTGATTTCTAGCTGTTTCCCATAATGGGCCTTCTATTCTACTTGTGGGACTTCACCACATGTAGAAACAACTTTATACACTCTTCTCTGAACTTGAGAAGCTATATACACGTGTCTTTCAACTGTTTTACAGTTGAATACTACTTTTCAGTGAATTCTGGTCGTTTCAAACACTGGTTTCATGTGAACTAACTCTATTTCAAGGATTTGTGCAGTGTACAACATCCTTTCTAGACTAAAGACTTACATTTGATGCCTTTTACACTTGTTCTATCACTATTCTGTGATATTCATTAGTATTTGCCCTGAATGACTACTGATTTCTAGCTGTTTCCTATAATGGGCCTTCTTTTCTAATTGTGGGACTTCACCACATGTAGAAACAACTTTATACTCTCTTCTCTGGAATTGCGAAGGTATATAAACTTGTCTTTCAACTGTTTTACAGTTGAGTACTACTTTTCAATGAATTCTGGTGGTTTGAAACACTGGTTTCATCTGAACTAACTCTTTTTCAAGGATTTCTGCAGTGTACATCATCCTTTCTAGACAAGGCACTTTCATTTTGATGTCTTTTACACTTGTTCTCTCACTATTCTGTGATAGTCATTAGTATTTGCTATGAATGACTACTGATTTCTAGCTGTTTCCTATAATGGGCCGTCTTTTCTACTTGTGGGACTTCACCACATGTAGAAACAACTTTATACGCTCTTCTCTGAACTTGAGAAGCCATATACACTTGTCTTTCAACTGTTTTACAGTTGAATACTACTCCTCAGTGAATTCTGGTGGTTTCAAACACTGGTATCATCTGAACTAACTCTATTTCAAGGATTTCTGCAGTGTACAACATCCTTTCTAGACTATAGACTTACATTTTGATGTCTTTTACACTGGTTCTCTCACTATTCTGTGATATTCATTAGTATTGGCTCTGAATGACTACTGATTTCTAGCCGTTTCCCATAATGGGCCTTCTTTTCTACTTGTGGGACATCACCACATGTAGAAACAACTTTATACGCTCTTCTCTGAACTTGAGAAGCTATATACACTTGTCTTTCAACTGTTTTACAGTTGAATACTACTCCTCAGTGAATTCTGGTTGTTTCAAACACTGGTTTCATGTGAACTAACTCTATTTCAAGGATTTCTGCAGTGTACAACATCCTTTCTAGACTAGAGACTTACATTTTGATGTCTTTTACACTTGTTCTCTCACTATTCTGTGATATTCATTAGTATTTGCTCTGAATGACTACTGATTTCTAGCCGTTTCCCATAATGGGCCTTCTTTTCTACTTGTGGGACATCACCACATGTAGAAACAACTTTATACACTCTTCTCTGAACTTGAGAAGCTATATACAATTGTCTTTCAACTGTTTTACAGTTGAATACTACTTTTCAGTGAATTCTAGTGGGTTGAAACACTGTTTTCTTGTGAAGTAACTCTATTTCAAGGATTTCTGTAGTGTATAGCATCCTTTCTAGACTAGAAACTTACATTTTGATGTCTTTTACACTTGTTCTCTCACTATTCTGTAATATTCATTAGTATTTGCTCTGAATGACTACTGATTTCTAGCCGTTTCCTATAATGGGCCTTCTTTTCTACTTGTGGGACTTCACCACATGTAGAAACAACTTTATACACTCTTCTCTGAACTTGAGAAGCTATATACACTTGTCTTTCAACTGTTTTACAGTTGAATACTACTTTTCAGTGAATTCTAGTGGGTTGAAACACTGTTTTCTTGTGAAGTAACTCTATTTCAAGGATTTCTGTAGTGTATAGCATCCTTTCTAGACTGGAAACTTACATTTTGATGTCTTTTACACTTGTTCTCTCACTATTCTGTGATATTCATTAGTATTTGCTCTGAATGACTACTGATTTCTAGCCGTTTCCTATAATGGGCCTTCTTTTCTACTTGTGTGACTTCACCACATGTAGAAACAACTTTATACACTCTTCTCTGAACTTGAGAAGCTATATACACTTGTCTTTCTACTGTTTTACAGTTGAATACTACTTTTCAGTGAATTCTAGTGGGTTGAAACACTGTTTTCTTGTGAAGTAACTCTATTTCAAGGATTTCTGCAGTGTACAACAACCTTTCTAGACTAGAGACTTACATTTTGTTGTCTTTTACACTTGTTCTCTCACTATTCTGTGATATTCATTAGTATTTGCTCTGAATGACTACTGATTTCTAGCCGTTTCCTATAATGGGCCTTCTTTTCTACTTGTGGGACTTCACCACATGTAGAAACAACTTTATACACTCTTCTCTGAACTTGAGAAGCTATATACACTTGTCTTTCAACAGTTTTACAGTTGAATACTACTTTTCAGTGAATTCTAGTGGGTTGAAACACTGTTTTCTTGTGAAGTAACTCTATTTCAAGGATTTCTGCAGTGTACAACAACCTTTCTAGACTAGAGACTTACATTTTGATGTCTTTTACTCTTGTTCTCTCACTATTCTGTGATATTCATTACTATTGGCTCTGAATGTCTACTGATTTCTAGCCATTTCCCATAATGGGCCTTCTTTTCTACTTGTGGGAAATCACCACATGTAGAAACAACTTTATACACTCTTCTCTGAACTTGAGAAGCTATATACACTTGCCTTTCAACTGTTTTACAGTTGAATACTACTTTTCAGTGAATTCTAGTGGGTTGAAACACTGTTTTCTTGTGAAGTAACTTTATTTCAAGGATTTCTGTAGTGTATAGCATCCTTTCTAGACTAGAAACTTACATTTTGATGTCTTTTACACTTGTTCTCTCACTATTCTGTGATATTCATTAGTATTTGCTCTGAATGACTACTGATTTCTAGCTGTTTCCCATAATGGGCCTTCTTTTCTACTTGTGGGACTTCACCACATGTAGAAACAACTTTATACACTATTCTCTGAACTTGAGAAGCTCTATACACTTGCCTTTCAACTGTTTTACAGTTGAATACTACTTTTCAGTAAATTCTGGTGGTTTCAAACACTGGTTTCATGTGAAGTAACTCTATTTCAAGGATTTGTGCAGTGTACAACATCCTTTCTAGACTAGAGACTTACATTTTGTTGTCTTTTACACTTGTTCTCTCACTATTCTGTGATATTCATTAGTATTTGCTCTGAATGACTACTGATTTCTAGCCGTTTCCTATAATGGGCCTTCTTTTCTACTTGTGGGACTTCACCACATGTAGAAACAACTTTATACACTCTTCTCTGAACTTGAGAAGCTATATACACTTGTCTTTCAACAGTTTTACAGTTGAATACTACTTTTCAGTGAATTCTAGTGGGTTGAAACACTGTTTTCTTGTGAAGTAACTCTATTTCAAGGATTTCTGCAGTGTACAACAACCTTTCTAGACTAGAGACTTACATTTTGATGTCTTTTACTCTTGTTCTCTCACTATTCTGTGATATTCATTAGTATTTGCTCTGAATGACTACTGATTTCTAGCTGTTTCCTATAATGGGCCTTCTATTCTACTTGTGGGACTTCACCACATGTAGAAACAACTTTACACACTCTTCTCTGAACTTGAGAAGCTATATACACGTGTCTTTCAACTGTTTTACAGTTGAATACTACTTTTCAGTGAATTCTGGTCGTTTCAAACACTGGTTTCATGTGAACTAACTCTATTTCAAGTATTTCTGCAGTGTACAACATCCTTTCTAGACTAGACACTTTCATTTTGATGTCTTTACACTTGTTCTCTCACTATTCTGTGATATTCATTAGTATTTGCTCTGAATGACTACTGATTTCTAGCCGTTTCCTATAATGGGCCTTCTTTTCTACTTGTGGGACTTCACCACATGTAGAAACAACTTTATACACTCTTCTCTGAACTTGAGAAGCTGTATACACTTGTCTTTCAACAGTTTTACATTTGAATACTACTTTTCAGTGAATTCTAGTGGGTTGAAACACTGTTTTCTTGTGAAGTAACTCTATTTCAAGGATTTCTGCAGTGTACAACAACCTTTCTAGACTAGAGACTTACATTTTGATGTCTTTTACTCTTGTTCTCTCACTATTCTGTGATATTCATTAGTATTTGCTCTGAATGACTACTGATTTCTAGCTGTTTCCTATAATGGGCCTTCTATTCTACTTGTGGGACTTCACCACATGTAGAAACAACTGTACACACTCTTCTCTGAACTTGAGAAGCTATATACACGTGTCTTTCAACTGTTTTACAGTTGAATACTACTTTTCAGTGAATTCTGGTCCTTTCAAACACTGGTTTCATGTGAACTAACTCTATTTCAAGTATTTCTGCAGTGTACAACATCCTTTCTAGACTAGACACTTTCATTTTGATGTCTTTACACTTGTTCTCTCACTACTCTGTGATATTCATTAGTATTTGCTCTGAATGACTACTGATTTCTAGCCGTTTCCCATAATGGGCCTTCTTTTCTACTTGTGGGACATCACCACATGTAGAAACAACTTTATACACTCTTCTCTGAACTTGAGAAGCTATATACACTTGTCTTTCAACTGTTTTACAGTTGAATACTACTTTTCAGTGAATTCCGGTCGTTTCAAACACTGGTTTCATGTGAACTAACTCTATTTCAAGGATTTGTGCAGTGTACAACATCCTTTCTAGACTAGAGACTTACATTTTGTTGTCTTTTCCACTTGTTCTCTCACTATTCTGTGATATTCATTAGTATTTGCTCTGAATGACTACTGATTTCTAGCCGTTTCCTATAATGGGCCTTCTTTTCTACTTTTGGGACTTCACCACATGTAGAAACAACTTTATACACTCTTCTCTGAACTTGAGAAGCTATATACACTTGTCTTTCAACTGTTTTACAGTTGAATACTACTTTTCAGTGAATTCTAGTGGGTTGAAACACTGTTTTCTTGTGAAGTAACTCTATTTCAAGGATATCTGCAGTGTACAACAACCTTTCTAGACTAGAGACTTACATTTTGATGTCTTTTACACTTGTTCTCTCATTATTCTGTGATATTCATTAGTATTTGCTCTGAATGACTACTGATTTCTAGCTGTTTCCCATAAAGGGCCTTCTTTTCTACTTGTGGGACTTCACCATATGTAGAAACAACTTTATACACTCTTCTCTGAACTTGAGAAGCTATATACACTTGTCTTTCAACTGTTTTACAGTTGAATACTACTTTTCAGTGAATTCTAGTGGGTTGAAACACTGTTTTCTTGTGAAGTAACTTTATTTCAAGGATTTCTGTAGTGTATAGCATCCTTTCTAGACTAGAAACTTACATTTTGATGTCTTTTACACTTGTTCTCTCACTATTCTGTTATATTCATTAGTATTTGCTCTGAATGACTACTGATTTCTAGCTGTTTCCCATAATGGGCCTTCTTTTCTACTTGTGGGACTTCACCACATGTAGAAACAACTTTATACACTCTTCTCTGAACTTGAGAAGCTATATACACTTGCCTTTCAACTGTTTTACAGTTGAATACTACTTTTCAGTAAATTCTGGTGGTTTCAAACACTGGTTTCATGTGAAGTAACTCTATTTCAAGAATTTGTGCAGTGTACAACATCCTTTCTAGACTAGAGACTTACATTTTGTTGTCTTTTACACTTGTTCTCTCACTATTCTGTGATATTCATTAGTATTTGCTCTGAATGACTACTGATTTCTAGCCGTTTCCTATAATGGGCCTTCTTTTCTACTTGTGGGACTTCACCACATGTAGAAACAACTTTATACACTCTTCTCTGAACTTGAGAAGCTATATACACTTGTCTTTCAACAGTTTTACAGTTGAATACTACTTTTCAGTGAATTCTAGTGGGTTGAAACACTGTTTTCTTGTGAAGTAACTCTATTTCAAGGATTTCTGCAGTGTACAACAACCTTTCTAGACTAGAGACTTACATTTTGATGTCTTTTACTCTTGTTCTCTCACTATTCTGTGATATTCATTAGTATTTGCTCTGAAAGACTACTGATTTCTAGCTGTTTCCTATAATGGGTCTTCTATTCTACTTGTGGGACTTCACCACATGTAGAAACAACTTTACACACTCTTCTCTGATCTTCAGAAGCTATATACACGTGTCTTTCAAATGTTTTACAGTTGAATACTACTTTTCAGTGAATTCTGGTCGTTTCAAACACTGGATTCATGTGAACTAACTCTATTTCAAGTATTTCTGCAGTGTACAACATCCTTTCTAGACTAGACACTTTCATTTTGATGTCTTTACACTTGTTCTCTCACTACTCTGTGATATTCATTAGTATTTGCTCTGAATGACTACTGATTTCTAGCCGTTTCCCTTAATGGGCCTTCTTTTCTACTTGTGGGACATCACCACATGTAGAAACAACTTTATACACTCTTCTCTGAACTTGAGAAGCTATATACACTTGTCTTTCAACTGTTTTACAGTTGAATACTACTTTTCAGTGAATTCGGGTCGTTTCAAACACTGGTTTCATGTGAACTAACTCTATTTCAAGGATTTGTGCAGTGTACAACATCCTTTCTAGACTAGAGACTTACATTTTGTTGTCTATTCCACTTGTTCTCTCACTATTCTGTGATATTCATTAGTATTTGCTCTGAATGACTACTGATTTCTAGCCGTTTCCTATAATGGGCCTTCTTTTCTACTTGTGGGACTTCACCACATGTAGAAACAACTTTATACACTCTTCTCTGAACCTGAGAAGCTATATACACTTGTCTTTCAACTGTTTTACAGTTGAATACTACTTTTCAGTGAATTCTAGTGGGTTGAAACACTGTTTTCTTGTGAAGTAACTCTATTTCAAGGATTTCTGCAGTGCACAACAACCTTTCTAGACTAGAGACTTACATTTTGATGTCTTTTACACTTGTTCTCTCATTATTCTCTGATATTCATTAGTATTTGCTCTGAATGACTACTGATTTCTAGCTGTTTCCCATAAAGGGCCTTCTTTTCTACTTGTGGGACTTCACCACATGTAGAAACAACTTTATACACTCTTCTCTGAACTTGAGAAGCTATATACACTTGTCTTTCAACTGTTTTACAGTTGAGTACTACTTTTCAGTGAATTCTGGTGGTTTCAAACACTGGTTTCATGTGAACTAACTCTATTTCAAGGATTTCTGCAGTGTACAACATACTTTGTAGAGAAGACACATTCATTTTGATGTCTTTTACACTTGTTCTCTCATTATTCTCTGATATTCATTAGTATTTGCTCTGAATGACTACTGATTTCTAGCTGTTTCCCATAAAGGGCCTTCTTTTCTACTTGTGGGACTTCACCACATGTAGAAACAACTTTATACACTCTTCTCTGAACTTGAGAAGCTATAAGCACTTGTCTTTCAACTGTTTTACAGTTGAGTACTACTTTTCAGTGAATTCTGGTGGTTTCAAACACTGGTTTCATGTGAACTAACTCTATTTCAAGGATTTCTGCAGTGTACAACATCCTTTGTAGAGAAGACACATTCATTTTGATGTCTTTTACACTTGTTCTCTCACTATTCTGTGATATTCATTAGTATTTGCACTCAATGACTACTGATTTCTAGCCGTTTCCCATAATGGGCCTTCTTTTCTACTTGTGGGACATCACCACATGTAGAAACAACTTTATACACTCTTCTCTGAACTTGAGAAGCTATATACACTTGTCTTTCAACTGTTTTACAGTTGAATACTACTTTTCCGTGAATTCTGGTCGTTTCAAACACTGGTTTCATGTGAACTAACTCTATTTCAAGGATTTGTGCAGTGTACAACATCCTTTCCAGACTAGAGACTTACATTTTGATGTCTTTTACACTTGTTCTCTCACTATTCTGTGATATTCATTAGTATTTGCTCTGAATGTCTACTGATTTCTAGCCATTTCCCATAATGGGCCTTCTTTTCTACTTGTGGGACTTCACCACATGTAGAAACAACTTTACACACTCTTCTCTGAACTTGAGAAGCTATATACACGTGTCTTTCAACTGTTTTACAGTTGAATACTACTTTTCAGTGAATTCTGGTCGTTTCAAACACTGGTTTCATGTGAACTAACTCTATTTCAAGGATTTGTGCAGTGTACAACATCCTTTCTAGACTAGAGACTTACATTTTGATGTCTTTTACACTTGTTCTCTCACTATTCTGTGATATTCATTAGTATTTGCTCTGAATGTCTACTGATTTCTAGCCATTTCCCATAATGGGCCTTCTTTTCTACTTTTGGGAAATCACCACATGTAGAAACAACTTTATACACTCTTCTCTGAACTTGAGAAGCTATATACACTTGTTTTTCAACTGTTTTACAGTTGAATACTACTTTTCAGTGAATTCTAGTGGGTTGAAACACTGTTTTCTTGTGAAGTAACTTTATTTCAAGGATTTCTGTAGTGTATATCATCCTTTCTAGACTAGAAACTTACATTTTGATGTCTTTTACACTTGTTCTCTCACTATTCTGTGATATTCATTAGTATTTGCTCTGAATGACTACTGATTTCTAGCTGTTTCCCATAATGGGCCTTCTTTTCTACTTGTGGGACTTCACCACATGTAGAAACAACTTTATACACTCTTCTCTGAACTAGAGAAGCTATATACACTTGCCTTTCAACTGTTTTACAGTTGAATACTACTTTTCAGTAAATTCTGGTGGTTTCAAACACTGGTTTCATGTGAAGTAACTCTATTTCAAGGATTTTTGCAGTGTACAACATCCTTTCTAGACTAGAGACTTACATTTTGTTGTCTTTTACACTTGTTCTCTCACTATTCTGTGATATTCATTAGTATTTGCTCTGAATGACTACTGATTTCTAGCCGTTTCCTATAATGGGCCTTCTTTTCTACTTGTGGGACTTCACCACATGTAGAAACAACTTTATACACTCTTCTCTGAACTTGAGAAGCTATATACACTTGTCTTTCAACAGTTTTACAGTTGAATACTACTTTTCAGTGAATTCTAGTGGGTTGAAACACTGTTTTCTTGTGAAGTAACTCTATTTCAAGGATTTCTGCAGTGTACAACAACCTTTCTAGACTAGAGACTTACATTTTGATGTCTTTTACTCTTGTTCTCTCACTATTCTGTGATATTCATTAGTGTTTGCTCTGAATGACTACTGATTTCTAGCTGTTTCCTATAATGGGTCTTCTATTCTACTTGTGGGACTTCACCACATGTAGAAACAACTTTACACACTCTTCTCTGAACTTGAGAAGCTATATACACGTGTCTTTCAACAGTTTTACAGTTGAATACTACTTTTCAGTGAATTCTGGTCGTTTCAAACACTGGATTCATGTGAACTAACTCTATTTCAAGTATTTCTGCAGTGTACAACATCCTTTCTAGACTAGACACTTTCATTTTGATGTCTTTACACTTGTTCTCTCACTACTCTGTGATATTCATTAGTATTTGCTCTGAATGACTACTGATTTCTAGCCGTTTCCCATAATGGGCCTTCTTTTCTACTTGTGGGACATCACCACATGTAGAAACAACTTTATACACTCTTCTCTGAACTTGAGAAGCTATATACACTTGTCTTTCAACTGTTTTACAGTTGAATACTACTTTACAGTGAATTCCGGTCGTTTCAAACACTGGTTTCATGTGAACTAACTCTATTTCAAGGATTTGTGCAGTGTACAACATCCTTTCTAGACTAGAGACTTACATTTTGTTGTCTATTCCACTTGTTCTCTCACTATTCTGTGATATTCATTAGTATTTGCTCTGGATGACTACTGATTTCTAGCCGTTTCCTATAATGGGCCTTCTTTTCTACTTGTGGGACTTCACCACATGTAGAAACAACTTTATACACTCTTCTCTGAACTTGAGAAGCTATATACACTTGTCTTTCAACTGTTTTACAGTTGAATACTATTTTTCAGTGAATTCTAGTGGGTTGAAACACTGTTTTCTTGTGAAGTAACTCTATTTCAAGGATTTCTGCAGTGCACAACAACCTTTCTAGACTAGAGACTTACATTTTGATGTCTTTTACACTTGTTCTCTCATTATTCTCTGATATTCATTAGTATTTGCTCTGAATGACTACTGATTTCTAGCTGTTTCCCATAAAGGGCCTTCTTTTCTACTTGTGGGACTTCACCACATGTAGAAACAACTTTATACACTCTTCTCTGAACTTGAGAAGCTATATACACTTGTCTCTCAACTGTTTTACAGTTGAGTACTACTTTTCAGTGAATTCTGGTGGTTTCAAACACTGGTTTCATGTGAACTAACTCTATTTCAAGGATTTCTGCAGTGTACAACATCCTTTGTAGAGAAGACACATTCATTTTGATGTCTTTTACACTTGTTCTCTCATTATTCTCTGATATTCATTAGTATTTGCTCTGAATGACTACTGATTTCTAGCTGTTTCCCATAAAGGGCCTTCTTTTCTACTTGTGGGACTTCACCACATGTAGAAACAACTTTATACACTCTTCTCTGAACTTGAGAAGCTATATGCACTTGTCTTTCAACTGTTTTACAGTTGAGTACTACTTTTCAGTGAATTCTGGTGGTTTCAAACACTGGTTTCATGTGAACTAACTCTATTTCAAGGATTTCTGCAGTGTACAACATCCTTTGTAGAGAAGACACATTCATTTTGATGTCTTGTACACTTGTTCTCTCACTATTCTGTGATATTCATTAGTATTTGCTCTGAATGACTACTGATTTCTAGCCGTTTCCCATAATGGGCCTTCTTTTCTACTTGTGGGACATCACCACATGTAGAAACAACTTTATACACTCTTCTCTGAACTTGAGAAGCTATATACACTTGTCTTTCAACTGTTTTACAGTTGAATACTACTTTTCAGTGAATTCTGGTCGTTGCAAACACTGGTTTCATGTGAACTAACTCTATTTCAAGGATTTGTGCAGTGTACAACATCCTTTCCAGACTAGAGACTTACATTTTGATGTCTTTTACACTTGTTCTCTCACTATTCTGTGATATTCATTAGTATTTGCTCTGAATGTCTACTGATTTCTAGCCATTTCCCATAATGGGCCTTCTTTTCTACTTGTGGGACTTCACCACATGTAGAAACAACTTTACACACTCTTCTCTGAACTTGAGAAGCTATATACACGTGCCTTTCAACTGTTTTACAGTTGAATACTACTTTTCAGTGAATTCTGGTCGTTTCAAACACTAGTTTCATGTGAACTAACTCTATTTCAAGGATTTGTGCAGTGTACAATATCCTTTCTAGACTAAAGACTTACATTTGATGCCTTTTACACTTGTTCTACAACTACTCTGTGATATTCATTAGTATTTGCTCTGAATGACTACTGATTTCTAGCTGTTTCCCATAATGGGCCTTCTTTTCTACTTGTGGGACTTCCCCACATGTAGAAACATCTTTATACACTCTTCTCTGGAATTACGAAGCTATATAAACTTGTCTTTCAACTGTTTTACAGTTGAGTACTACTTTTCAGTGAATTCTGGTGGTTTGAAACACTGGTTTCATGTGAACTAACTCTATTTCAAGGATTTCTGCAGGGTACAACTTCCTTTCTAGACTAGAGACTTACATTTTGATGTCTTTTACACTTGTTCTCTCACTATTCTGTGATATTCATTAGTATTTGCTCTGAATGACTACTGATTTCTAGCCGTTTCCTATAATGGGCCTTCTTTTCTACTTGTGGGACTTCACCACATGTAGAAACAACTTTATACACTCTTCTCTGAACTTGAGAAGCTATATACACTTGTCTTTCAACAGTTTTACAGTTGAATACTACTTTTCAGTGAATTCTAGTGGGTTGAAACACTGTTTTCTTGTGAAGTAACTCTATTTCAAGGATTTCTGCAGTGTACAACAACCTTTCTAGACTAGAGACTTACATTTTGATGTCTTTTACTCTTGTTCTCTCACTATTCTGTGATATTCATTAGTGTTTGCTCTGAATGACTACTGATTTCTAGCTGTTTCCTATAATGGGTCTTCTATTCTACTTGTGGGACTTCACCACATGTAGAAACAACTTTACACACTCTTCTCTGAACTTGAGAAGCTATATACACGTGTCTTTCAACAGTTTTACAGTTGAATACTACTTTTCAGTGAATTCTGGTCGTTTCAAACACTGGATTCATGTGAACTAACTCTATTTCAAGTATTTCTGCAGTGTACAACATCCTTTCTAGACTAGACACTTTCATTTTGATGTCTTTACACTTGTTCTCTCACTACTCTTTGATATTCATTAGTATTTGCTCTGAATGACTACTGATTTCTAGCCGTTTCCCATAATGGGCCTTCTTTTCTACTTGTGGGACATCACCACATGTAGAAACAACTTTATACACTCTTCTCTGAACTTGAGAAGCTATATACACTTGTCTTTCAACTGTTTTACAGTTGAATACTACTTTACAGTGAATTCCGGTCGTTTCAAACACTGGTTTCATGTGAACTAACTCTATTTCAAGGATTTGTGCAGTGTACAACATCCTTTCTAGACTAGAGACTTACATTTTGTTGTCTATTCCACTTGTTCTCTCACTATTCTGTGATATTCATTAGTATTTGCTCTGGATGACTACTGATTTCTAGCCGTTTCCTATAATGGGCCTTCTTTTCTACTTGTGGGACTTCACCACATGTAGAAACAACTTTATACACTCTTCTCTGAACTTGAGAAGCTATATACACTTGTCTTTCAACTGTTTTACAGTTGAATACTATTTTTCAGTGAATTCTAGTGGGTTGAAACACTGTTTTCTTGTGAAGTAACTCTATTTCAAGGATTTCTGCAGTGCACAACAACCTTTCTAGACTAGAGACTTACATTTTGATGTCTTTTACACTTGTTCTCTCATTATTCTCTGATATTCATTAGTATTTGCTCTGAATGACTACTGATTTCTAGCTGTTTCCCATAAAGGGCCTTCTTTTCTACTTGTGGGACTTCACCACATGTAGAAACAACTTTATACACTCTTCTCTGAACTTGAGAAGCTATATACACTTGTCTCTCAACTGTTTTACAGTTGAGTACTACTTTTCAGTGAATTCTGGTGGTTTCAAACACTGGTTTCATGTGAACTAACTCTATTTCAAGGATTTCTGCAGTGTACAACATCCTTTGTAGAGAAGACACATTCATTTTGATGTCTTTTACACTTGTTCTCTCATTATTCTCTGATATTCATTAGTATTTGCTCTGAATGACTACTGATTTCTAGCTGTTTCCCATAAAGGGCCTTCTTTTCTACTTGTGGGACTTCACCACATGTAGAAACAACTTTATACACTCTTCTCTGAACTTGAGAAGCTATATGCACTTGTCTTTCAACTGTTTTACAGTTGAGTACTACTTTTCAGTGAATTCTGGTGGTTTCAAACACTGGTTTCATGTGAACTAACTCTATTTCAAGGATTTCTGCAGTGTACAACATCCTTTGTAGAGAAGACACATTCATTTTGATGTCTTTTACACTTGTTCTCTCACTATTCTGTGATATTCATTAGTATTTGCTCTGAATGACTACTGATTTCTAGCCGTTTCCCATAATGGGCCTTCTTTTCTACTTGTGGGACATCACCACATGTAGAAACAACTTTATACACTCTTCTCTGAACTTGAGAAGCTATATACACTTGTCTTTCAACTGTTTTACAGTTGAATACTACTTTTCAGTGAATTCTGGTCGTTGCAAACACTGGTTTCATGTGAACTAACTCTATTTCAAGGATTTGTGCAGTGTACAACATCCTTTCCAGACTAGAGACTTACATTTTGATGTCTTTTACACTTGTTCTCTCACTATTCTGTGATATTCATTAGTATTTGCTCTGAATGTCTACTGATTTCTAGCCATTTCCCATAATGGGCCTTCTTTTCTACTTGTGGGACTTTACCACATGTAGAAACAACTTTACACACTCTTCTCTGAACTTGAGAAGCTATATACACGTGCCTTTCAACTGTTTTACAGTTGAATACTACTTTTCAGTGAATTCTGGTCGTTTCAAACACTAGTTTCATGTGAACTAACTCTATTTCAAGGATTTGTGCAGTGTACAATATCCTTTCTAGACTAAAGACTTACATTTGATGCCTTTTACACTTGTTCTACAACTACTCTGTGATATTCATTAGTATTTGCTCTGAATGACTACTGATTTCTAGCTGTTTCCCATAATGGGCCTTCTTTTCTACTTGTGGGACTTCCCCACATGTAGAAACATCTTTATACACTCTTCTCTGGAATTACGAAGCTATATAAACTTGTCTTTCAACTGTTTTACAGTTGAGTACTACTTTTCAGTGAATTCTGGTGGTTTGAAACACTGGTTTCATGTGAACTAACTCTATTTCAAGGATTTCTGCAGGGTACAACTTCCTTTCTAGACTAGAGACTTACATTTTGATGTCTTTTACACTTGTTCTCTCACTATTCTGTGATATTCATTAGTATTTGCTCTGAATGACTACTGATTTCTAGCAGTATCCCATAATGGGCCTTCTTTTCTACTTGTGGGACATCACCACATGTAGAAACAACTTTATACACTCTTCTCTGAACTTGAGAAGCTATATACACTTGTCTTTCAACTGTTTTACAGTTGAATACTACTTTTCAGTGAATTCCGGTCGTTTCAAACACTGGTTTCATGTGAACTAACTCTATTTCAAGGATTTGTGCAGTGTACAACATCCTTTCTAGACTAGAGACTTACATGTTGTTGTCTTTTCCACTTGTTCTCTCACTATTCTGTGATATTCATTAGTATTTGCTCTGAATGACTACTGATTTCTAGCCGTTTCCTATAATGGGCCTTCTTTTCTACTTGTGGGACTTCACCACATGTAGAAACAACTTTATAGACTCTTCTCTGAACTTGAGAAGCTATATACACTTGTCTTTCAACTGTTTTACAGTTGAATACTACTTTTCAGTGAATTCTAGTGGGTTGAAACACTGTTTTCTTGTGAAGTAACTCTATTTCAAGGATTTCTGCAGTGTACAACAACCTTTCTAGACTTGAGACTTACATTTTGATGTCTTTTACACTTGTTCTCTCATTATTCTCTGATATTCATTAGTATTTGCTCTGAATGACTACTGATTTCTAGCTGTTTCCCATAAAGGGCCTTCTTTTCTACTTGTGGGACTTCACCACATGTAGAAACAACTTTATACACTCTTCTCTGAACTTGAGAAGCTATATACACTTGTCTTTCAACTGTTTTACAGTTGAGTACTACTTTTCAGTGAATTCTGGTGGTTTCAAACACTGGTTTCATGTGAACTAACTCTATTTCAAGCATTTCTGCTGTGTACAACATCCTTTGAAGAGAAGACACATTCATTTTGATGTCTTTTACACTTGTTCTCTCACTATTCTGTGATATTCATTAGTATTTGCTCTGAATGACTACTGATTTCTAGCCGTTTCCCATAATGGGCCTTCTTTTCTACTTGTGGGACATCACCACATGTAGAAACAACTTTCTACACTCTTCTCTGAACTTGAGAAGCTATATACACGTGTCTTTCAACTGTTTTACAGTTGAATACTACTTTTCAGTGAATTCTGGTCGTTTCAAACACTGGTTTCATGTGAACTAACTCTATTTCAAGGATTTGTGCAGTGTACAACATCCTTTCTAGACTAGAGACTTACATTTTGATGCCTTTTACACTTGTTCTATCACTATTCTGTGATATTCATTAGTATTTGCTCTGAATGACTACTGATTTTAGCTGTTTCCCATAATGGGCCTTCTTTTCTACTTGTGGGACTTCCCCACATGTAGAAACAACTTTATACACTCTTCTCTGGAATTACGAAGCTATATAAACTTGTCTTTCAACTGTTTTACAGTTGAGTACTACTTTTCAGTGAATTCTGGTGGTTTGAAACACTGGTTTCATGTGAACTAACTCTATTTCAAGTATTTCTGCAGTGTACAACATCCTTTCTAGACTAGACACTTTCATTTTGATGTCTTTTACTCTTGTTCTCTCACTATTCTGTGATATTCATTAGTGTTTGCTCTGAATGACTACTGATTTCTAGCTGTTTCCTATAATGGGTCTTCTATTCTACTTGTGGGACTTCACCACATGTAGAAACAACTTTACACACTCTTCTCTGAACTTGAGAAGCTATATACACGTGTCTTTCAACAGTTTTACAGTTGAATACTACTTTTCAGTGAATTCTGGTCGTTTCAAACACTGGATTCATGTGAACTAACTCTATTTCAAGTATTTCTGCAGTGTACAACATCCTTTCTAGACTAGACACTTTCATTTTGATGTCTTTACACTTGTTCTCTCACTACTCTGTGATATTCATTAGTATTTGCTCTGAATGACTACTGATTTCTAGCCGTTTCCCATAATGGGCCTTCTTTTCTACTTGTGGGACATCACCACATGTAGAAACAACTTTATACACTCTTCTCTGAACTTGAGAAGCTATATACACTTGTCTTTCAACTGTTTTACAGTTGAATACTACTTTACAGTGAATTCCGGTCGTTTCAAACACTGGTTTCATGTGAACTAACTCTATTTCAAGGATTTGTGCAGTGTACAACATCCTTTCTAGACTAGAGACTTACATTTTGTTGTCTATTCCACTTGTTCTCTCACTATTCTGTGATATTCATTAGTATTTGCTCTGGATGACTACTGATTTCTAGCCGTTTCCTATAATGGGCCTTCTTTTCTACTTGTGGGACTTCACCACATGTAGAAACAACTTTATACACTCTTCTCTGAACTTGAGAAGCTATATACACTTGTCTTTCAACTGTTTTACAGTTGAATACTATTTTTCAGTGAATTCTAGTGGGTTGAAACACTGTTTTCTTGTGAAGTAACTCTATTTCAAGGATTTCTGCAGTGCACAACAACCTTTCTAGACTAGAGACTTACATTTTGATGTCTTTTACACTTGTTCTCTCATTATTCTCTGATATTCATTAGTATTTGCTCTGAATGACTACTGATTTCTAGCTGTTTCCCATAAAGGGCCTTCTTTTCTACTTGTGGGACTTCACCACATGTAGAAACAACTTTATACACTCTTCTCTGAACTTGAGAAGCTATATACACTTGTCTCTCAACTGTTTTACAGTTGAGTACTACTTTTCAGTGAATTCTGGTGGTTTCAAACACTGGTTTCATGTGAACTAACTCTATTTCAAGGATTTCTGCAGTGTACAACATCCTTTGTAGAGAAGACACATTCATTTTGATGTCTTTTACACTTGTTCTCTCACTATTCTGTGATATTCATTAGTATTTGCTCTGAATGACTACTGATTTCTAGCCGTTTCCCATAATGGGCCTTCTTTTCTACTTGTGGGACATCACCACATGTAGAAACAACTTTATACACTCTTCTCTGAACTTGAGAAGCTATATACACTTGTCTTTCAACTGTTTTACAGTTGAATACTACTTTTCAGTGAATTCTGGTCGTTGCAAACACTGGTTTCATGTGAACTAACTCTATTTCAAGGATTTGTGCAGTGTACAACATCCTTTCCAGACTAGAGACTTACATTTTGATGTCTTTTACACTTGTTCTCTCACTATTCTGTGATATTCATTAGTATTTGCTCTGAATGTCTACTGATTTCTAGCCATTTCCCATAATGGGCCTTCTTTTCTACTTGTGGGACTTCACCACATGTAGAAACAACTTTACACACTCTTCTCTGAACTTGAGAAGCTATATACACGTGCCTTTCAACTGTTTTACAGTTGAATACTACTTTTCAGTGAATTCTGGTCGTTTCAAACACTAGTTTCATGTGAACTAACTCTATTTCAAGGATTTGTGCAGTGTACAATATCCTTTCTAGACTAAAGACTTACATTTGATGCCTTTTACACTTGTTCTACAACTACTCTGTGATATTCATTAGTATTTGCTCTGAATGACTACTGATTTCTAGCTGTTTCCCATAATGGGCCTTCTTTTCTACTTGTGGGACTTCCCCACATGTAGAAACATCTTTATACACTCTTCTCTGGAATTACGAAGCTATATAAACTTGTCTTTCAACTGTTTTACAGTTGAGTACTACTTTTCAGTGAATTCTGGTGGTTTGAAACACTGGTTTCATGTGAACTAACTCTATTTCAAGGATTTCTGCAGGGTACAACTTCCTTTCTAGACTAGAGACTTACATTTTGATGTCTTTTACACTTGTTCTCTCACTATTCTGTGATATTCATTAGTATTTGCTCTGAATGACTACTGATTTCTAGCAGTATCCCATAATGGGCCTTCTTTTCTACTTGTGGGACATCACCACATGTAGAAACAACTTTATACACTCTTCTCTGAACTTCAGAAGCTATATACACTTGTCTTTCAACTGTTTTACAGTTGAATACTACTTTTCAGTGAATTCCGGTCGTTTCAAACACTGGTTTCATGTGAACTAACTCTATTTCAAGGATTTGTGCAGTGTACAACATCCTTTCTAGACTAGAGACTTACATGTTGTTGTCTTTTCCACTTGTTCTCTCACTATTCTGTGATATTCATTAGTATTTGCTCTGAATGACTACTGATTTCTAGCCGTTTCCTATAATGGGCCTTCTTTTCTACTTGTGGGACTTCACCACATGTAGAAACAACTTTATAGACTCTTCTCTGAACTTGAGAAGCTATATACACTTGTCTTTCAACTGTTTTACAGTTGAATACTACTTTTCAGTGAATTCTAGTGGGTTGAAACACTGTTTTCTTGTGAAGTAACTCTATTTCAAGGATTTCTGCAGTGTACAACAACCTTTCTAGACTAGAGACTTACATTTTGATGTCTTTTACACTTGTTCTCTCATTATTCTCTGATATTCATTAGTATTTGCTCTGAATGACTACTGATTTCTAGCTGTTTCCCATAAAGGGCCTTCTTTTCTACTTGTGGGACTTCACCACATGTAGAAACAACTTTATACACTCTTCTCTGAACTTGAGAAGCTATATACACTTGTCTTTCAACTGTTTTACAGTTGAGTACTACTTTTCAGTGAATTCTGGTGGTTTCAAACACTGGTTTCATGTGAACTAACTCTATTTCAAGGATTTCTGCAGTGTACAACATCCTTTGAAGAGAAGACACATTCATTTTGATGTCTTTTACACTTGTTCTCTCACTATTCTGTGATATTCATTAGTATTTGCTCTGAATGACTACTGATTTCTAGCCGTTTCCCATAATGGGCCTTCTTTTCTACTTGTGGGACATCACCACATGTAGAAACAACTTTCTACACTCTTCTCTGAACTTGAGAAACTATATACACGTGTCTTTCAACTGTTTTACAGTTGAATACTACTTTTCAGTGAATTCTGGTCGTTTCAAACACTGGTTTCATGTGAACTAACTCTATTTCAAGGATTTGTGCAGTGTACAACATCCTTTCTAGACTAGAGACTTACATTTTGATGCCTTTTACACTTGTTCTATCACTATTCTGTGATATTCATTAGTATTTGCTCTGAATGACTACTGATTTTAGCTGTTTCCCATAATGGGCCTTCTTTTCTACTTGTGGGACTTCCCCACATGTAGAAACAACTTTATACACTCTTCTCTGGAATTACGAAGCTATATAAACTTGTCTTTCAACTGTTTTACAGTTGAGTACTACTTTTCAGTGAATTCTGGTGGTTTGAAACACTGGTTTCATGTGAACTAACTCTATTTCAAGTATTTCTGCAGTGTACAACATCCTTTCTAGACTAGACACTTTCATTTTGATGTCTTTACACTTGTTCTCTCACTATTCTGTGATATTCATTAGTATTTGCTCTGAATGACTACTGATTTCTAGCTGTTTCCCATAATAGGCCTTCTTTTCTACTTGTGGGACTTCCCCACATGTAGAAACAACTTTATACACTCTTCTCTGCACTTACGAAGCTATATAAACTTGTCTTTCAACTGTTTTACAGTTGAATACTACTCCTCAGTGAATTCTGGTGGTTTCAAACACTGGTTTCATGTGAACTAACTCTATTTCAAAGATTTCTGCAGTGTACAACATCCTTTCTAGACTAGAGACTTACATTTTGATGTCTTTTACACTTGTTCTCTCATAATTCTGTGATATTCATTAGTATTTGCTCTAAATGACTACTGATTTCTAGCCGTTTCCCATAATGGGCCTTCTTTTCTACTTGTGGGACTTCACCACATGTAGAAACAACTTTATACACTCTTCTCTGAACTTGAGAAGCTATATACACTTGTCTTTCAACTGTTTTACAGTTGAATACTACTTTTCAGTGAATTCTGGTCGTTTCAAACACTGGTTTCATGTGAACTAACTCTATTTCAAGGATTTGTGCAGTGTACAACATCCTTTCTAGACTAGAGACTTACATTTTGATGTCTTTTACACTTGTTCTCTCACTATTCTGTGATATTCATTAGTATTTGCTCTTTATGACTACTGATTTCTAGCCGTTTCCCATAATGGGCCTTCTTTTCTACTTGTAGAACATCACCACATGTAGAAACAGCTTTCTACACTCTTCTCTGAACTTGAGAAGCTATATACACTTGTCTTTCAACTGTTTTACAGTTGAATACTACTTTTCAGTGAATTCTAGTGGGTTGAAACACTGTTTTCTTGTGAAGTAACTCTATTTCAAGGATTTCTGCAGTGTACAACAACCTTTCTAGACTAGAGACTTACATTTTGATGTCTTTTACACTTGTTCTCTCACTATTCTGTGATATTCATTAGTATTTGCCCTGAATGACTACTGATTTCTAGCTGTTTCCCATAATGGGCCTTCTTTTCTACTTGTGGGACTTCCCCACATGTAGAAACAACTTTATACACTCTTCTCTGGACTTACGAAGCTATATACACTTGTCCTTCAACTGTTTTACAGTTGAATACTACTTTACAGTGAATTCTGGTGGTTTCAAACACTGGTTTCATGTGAACTAACTCTATTTCAAGGATTTGTGCAGTGTACAACATCCTTTCTAGACTAGAGACTTACATTTTGATGTCTTTTACACTTGTTCTCTCACTATTCTGTGATATTCATTAGTATTTGCTCTGAATGACTACTGATTTCTAGCCATTTCCCATAATGGGCCTTCTATTCTACTTGTGGGAAATCACCACATGTAGAAACAACTTTATACACTCTTCTCTGAACTTGAGAAGCTATATACACTTGTCTTTCAACTGTTTTAGAGTTGAATACTACTTTTCAGTGAATTCTAGTGGGTTGAAACACTGTTTTCTTGTGAAGTAACTTTATTTCAATTATTTCTGCAGTGTATAGCATCCTTTCTAGACTAGAAACTTACATTTTGATGTCTTTTACACTTGTTCTCTCACTATTCTGTGATATTCATTAGTATTTGCTCTGAATGACTACTGATTTCTAGCTGTTTCCCATAATGGGCCTTCTTTTCTACTTGTGGGACTTCACCACATGTAGAAACAACTTTATACACTCTTCTCTGAACTTGAGAAGCTATATACACTTGTCTTTCAACTGTTTTACAGTTGAATACTACTTTACAGTGAATTCCGGTCGTTTCAAACACTGGTTTCATGTGAACTAACTCTATTTCAAGGATTTGTGCAGTGTACAACATCCTTTCTAGACTAGAGACTTACATTTTGTTGTCTATTCCACTTGTTCTCTCACTATTCTGTGATATTCATTAGTATTTGCTCTGGATGACTACTGATTTCTAGCCGTTTCCTATAATGGGCCTTCTTTTCTACTTGTGGGACTTCACCACATGTAGAAACAACTTTATACACTCTTCTCTGAACTTGAGAAGCTATATACACTTGTCTTTCAACTGTTTTACAGTTGAATACTATTTTTCAGTGAATTCTAGTGGGTTGAAACACTGTTTTCTTGTGAAGTAACTCTATTTCAAGGATTTCTGCAGTGCACAACAACCTTTCTAGACTAGAGACTTACATTTTGATGTCTTTTACACTTGTTCTCTCATTATTCTCTGATATTCATTAGTATTTTCTCTGAATGACTACTGATTTCTAGCTGTTTCCCATAAAGGGCCTTCTTTTCTACTTGTGGGACTTCACCACATGTAGAAACAACTTTATACACTCTTCTCTGAACTTGAGAAGCTATATACACTTGTCTCTCAACTGTTTTACAGTTGAGTACTACTTTTCAGTGAATTCTGGTGGTTTCAAACACTGGTTTCATGTGAACTAACTCTATTTCAAGGATTTCTGCAGTGTACAACATCCTTTGTAGAGAAGACACATTCATTTTGATGTCTTTTACACTTGTTCTCTCATTATTCTCTGATATTCATTAGTATTTGCTCTGAATGACTACTGATTTCTAGCTGTTTCCCATAAAGGGCCTTCTTTTCTACTTGTGGGACTTCACCACATGTAGAAACAACTTTATACACTCTTCTCTGAACTTGAGAAGCTATATGCACTTGTCTTTCAACTGTTTTACAGTTGAGTACTACTTTTCAGTGAATTCTGGTGGTTTCAAACACTGGTTTCATGTGAACTAACTCTATTTCAAGGATTTCTGCAGTGTACAACATCCTTTGTAGAGAAGACACATTCATTTTGATGTCTTTTACACTTGTTCTCTCACTATTCTGTGATATTCATTAGTATTTGCTCTGAATGACTACTGATTTCTAGCCGTTTCCCATAATGGGCCTTCTTTTCTACTTGTGGGACATCACCACATGTAGAAACAACTTTATACACTCTTCTCTGAACTTGAGAAGCTATATACACTTGTCTTTCAACTGTTTTACAGTTGAATACTACTTTTCAGTGAATTCTGGTCGTTGCAAACACTGGTTTCATGTGAACTAACTCTATTTCAAGGATTTGTGCAGTGTACAACATCCTTTCCAGACTAGAGACTTACATTTTGATGTCTTTTACACTTGTTCTCTCACTATTCTGTGATATTCATTAGTATTTGCTCTGAATGTCTACTGATTTCTAGCCATTTCCCATAATGGGCCTTCTTTTCTACTTGTGGGACTTCACCACATGTAGAAACAACTTTACACACTCTTCTCTGAACTTGAGAAGCTATATACACGTGCCTTTCAACTGTTTTACAGTTGAATACTACTTTTCAGTGAATTCTGGTCGTTTCAAACACTAGTTTCATGTGAACTAACTCTATTTCAAGGATTTGTGCAGTGTACAATATCCTTTCTAGACTAAAGACTTACATTTGATGCCTTTTACACTTGTTCTACAACTACTCTGTGATATTCATTAGTATTTGCTCTGAATGACTACTGATTTCTAGCTGTTTCCCATAATGGGCCTTCTTTTCTACTTGTGGGACTTCCCCACATGTAGAAACATCTTTATACACTCTTCTCTGGAATTACGAAGCTATATAAACTTGTCTTTCAACTGTTTTACAGTTGAGTACTACTTTTCAGTGAATTCTGGTGGTTTGAAACACTGGTTTCATGTGAACTAACTCTATTTCAAGGATTTCTGCAGGGTACAACTTCTTTTCTAGACTAGAGACTTACATTTTGATGTCTTTTACACTTGTTCTCTCACTATTCTGTGATATTCATTAGTATTTGCTCTGAATCACTACTGATTTCTAGCAGTATCCCATAATGGGCCTTCTTTTCTACTTGTGGGACATCACCACATGTAGAAACAACTTTATACACTCTTCTCTGAACTTGAGAAGCTATATACACTTGTCTTTCAACTGTTTTACAGTTGAATACTACTTTTCAGTGAATTCCGGTCGTTTCAAACACTGGTTTCATGTGAACTAACTCTATTTCAAGGATTTGTGCAGTGTACAACATCCTTTCTAGACTAGAGACTTACATGTTGTTGTCTTTTCCACTTGTTCTCTCACTATTCTGTGATATTCATTAGTATTTGCTCTGAATGACTACTGATTTCTAGCCGTTTCCTATAATGGGCCTTCTTTTCTACTTGTGGGACTTCACCACATGTAGAAACAACTTTATAGACTCTTCTCTGAACTTGAGAAGCTATATACACTTGTCTTTCAACTGTTTTACAGTTGAATACTACTTTTCAGTGAATTCTAGTGGGTTGAAACACTGTTTTCTTGTGAAGTAACTCTATTTCAAGGATTTCTGCAGTGTACAACAACCTTTCTAGACTAGAGACTTACATTTTGATGTCTTTTACACTTGTTCTCTCATTATTCTCTGATATTCATTAGTATTTGCTCTGAATGACTACTGATTTCTAGCTGTTTCCCATAAAGGGCCTTCTTTTCTACTTGTGGGACTTCACCACATGTAGAAACAACTTTATACTCTCTTCTCTGAACTTGAGAAGCTATATACACTTGTCTTTCAACTGTTTTACAGTTGAGTACTACTTTTCAGTGAATTCTGGTGGTTTCAAACACTGGTTTCATGTGAACTAACTCTATTTCAAGGATTTCTGCAGTGTACAACATCCTTTGAAGAGAAGACACATTCATTTTGATGTCTTTTACACTTGTTCTCTCACTATTCTGTGATATTCATTAGTATTTGCTCTGAATGACTACTGATTTCTAGCCGTTTCCCATAATGGGCCTTCTTTTCTACTTGTGGGACATCACCACATGTAGAAACAACTTTCTACACTCTTCTCTGAACTTGAGAAGCTATATACACGTGTCTTTCAACTGTTTTACAGTTGAATACTACTTTTCAGTGAATTCTGGTCGTTTCAAACACTGGTTTCATGTGAACTAACTCTATTTCAAGGATTTGTGCAGTGTACAACATCCTTTCTAGACTAGAGACTTACATTTTGATGCCTTTTACACTTGTTCTATCACTATTCTGTGATATTCATTAGTATTTGCTCTGAATGACTACTGATTTTAGCTGTTTCCCATAATGGGCCTTCTTTTCTACTTGTGGGACTTCCCCACATGTAGAAACAACTTTATACACTCTTCTCTGGAATTACGAAGCTATATAAACTTGTCTTTCAACTGTTTTACAGTTGAGTACTACTTTTCAGTGAATTCTGGTGGTTTGAAACACTGGTTTCATGTGAACTAACTCTATTTCAAGTATTTCTGCAGTGTACAACATCCTTTCTAGACTAGACACTTTCATTTTGATGTCTTTACACTTGTTCTCTCACTATTCTGTGATATTCATTAGTATTTGCTCTGAATGACTACTGATTTCTAGCTGTTTCCCATAATAGGCCTTCTTTTCTACTTGTGGGACCTCCCCACATGTAGAAACAACTTTATACACTCTTCTCTGCACTTACGAAGCTATATAAACTTGTCTTTCAACTGTTTTACAGTTGAATACTACTCCTCAGTGAATTCTGGTGGTTTCAAACACTGGTTTCATGTGAACTAACTCTATTTCAAAGATTTCTGCAGTGTACAACATCCTTTCTAGACTAGAGACTTACATTTTGATGTCTTTTACACTTGTTCTCTCATAATTCTGTGATATTCATTAGTATTTGCTCTAAATGACTACTGATTTCTAGCCGTTTCCCATAATGGGCCTTCTTTTCTACTTGTGGGACTTCACCACATGTAGAAACAACTTTATACACTCTTCTCTGAACTTGAGAAGCTATATACACTTGTCTTTCAACTGTTTTACAGTTGAATACTACTTTTCAGTGAATTCTGGTCGTTTCAAACACTGGTTTCATGTGAACTAACTCTATTTCAAGGATTTGTGCAGTGTACAACATCCTTTCTAGACTAGAGACTTACATTTTGATGTCTTTTACACTTGTTCTCTCACTATTCTGTGATATTCATTAGTATTTGCTCTGAATGACTACTGATTTCTAGCCGTTTCCCATAATGGGCCTTCTTTTCTACTTGTAGAACATCACCACATGTAGAAACAGCTTTCTACACTCTTCTCTGAACTTGAGAATCTATATACACTTGTCTTTCAACTGTTTTACAGTTGAATACTACTTTTCAGTGAATTCTAGTGGGTTGAAACACTGTTTTCTTGTGAAGTAACTCTATTTCAAGGATTTCTGCAGTGTACAACAACCTTTCTAGACTAGAGACTTACATTTTGATGTCTTTTACACTTGTTCTCTCACTATTCTGTGATATTCATTAGTATTTGCCCTGAATGACTACTGATTTCTAGCTGTTTCCCATAATGGGCCTTCTTTTCTACTTGTGGGACTTCCCCACATGTAGAAACAACTTTATACACTCTTCTCTGGACTTACGAAGCTATATACACTTGTCTTTCAACTGTTTTACAGTTGAATACTACTTTACAGTGAATTCTGGTGGTTTCAAACACTGGTTTCATGTGAACTAACTCTATTTCAAGGATTTGTGCAGTGTACAACATCCTTTCTAGACTAGAGACTTACATTTTGATGTCTTTTACACTTGTTCTCTCACTATTCTGTGATATTCATTAGTATTTGCTCTGAATGACTACTGATTTCTAGCCATTTCCCATAATGGGCCTTCTTTTCTACTTGTGGGAAATCACCACATGTAGAAACAACTTTATACACTCTTCTCTGAACTTGAGAAGCTATATACACTTGTCTTTCAACTGTTTTAGAGTTGAATACTACTTTTCAGTGAATTCTAGTGGGTTGAAACACTGTTTTCTTGTGAAGTAACTTTATTTCAATTATTTCTGCAGTGTATAGCATCCTTTCTAGACTAGAAACTTACATTTTGATGTCTTTTACACTTGTTCTCTCACTATTCTGTGATATTCATTAGTATTTGCTCTGAATGACTACTGATTTCTAGCCGTTTCCTATAATGGGCCTTCTTTTCTACTTGTGGGACTTCACCACATGTAGAAACAACTTTATACACTCTTCTCTGAACTTGAGAAGCTATATACACTTGTCTTTCAACTGTTTTACAGTTGAATACTACTTTTCAGTGAATTCTAGTGGGTTGAAACACTGTTTTCTTGTGAAGTAACTCTCTTTCAAGGATTTCTGTAGTGTATAGCATCCTTTCTAGACTAGAAACTTACATTTTGATGTCTTTTACACTTGTTCTCTCACTATTCTGTGATATTCATTAGTATTTGCTCTGAATGACTACTGATTTCTAGCCGTTTCCTATAATGGGCCTTCTTTTCTACTTGTGGGACTTCACCACATGTAGAAACAACTTTATACACTCTTCTCTGAACTTGAGAAGCTATATACACTTGTCTTTCAACTGTTTTACAGTTGAATACTACTTTTCAGTGAATTCTAGTGGGTTGAAACACTGTTTTCTTGTGAAGTAACTCTATTTCAAGGATTTCTGCAGTGTACAACAACCTTTCTAGACTAGAGACTTACATTTTGATGTCTTTTACACTTGTTCTCTCACTATTCTGTGATATTCATTAGTATTTGCTCTGAATGACTACTGATTTCTAGCTGTTTCCCATAATGGGCCTTCTATTCTACTTGTGGGACTTCACCACATGTAGAAACAACTTTATACACTCTTCTCTGAACTTGAGAAGCTATATACACTTGTCTTTCAACTGTTTTACAGTTGAATACTACTTTTCAGTGAATTCTGGTGGTTTCAAACACTGGTTTCATGTGAACTAACTCTATTTCAAGGATTTCTGCAGTGTACAACAACCTTTCTAGACTAGAGACTTACATTTGGATGTCTTTTACTCTTGTTCTCTCACTATTCTGTGATATTCATTAGTATTTGCTCTGAATGACTACTGATTTCTAGCTGTTTCCCATAATGGGCCTTCTTTTCTACTTGTGGGACTTCACCACATGTAGAAACAACTTTACACACTCTTCTCTGAACTTGAGAAGCTATATACACGTGTCTTTCAACTGTTTTACAGTTGAATACTACTTTTCAGTGAATTCTGGTCGTTTCAAACACTGGTTTCATGTGAACTAACTCTATTTCAAGGATTTGTGCAGTGTACAACATCCTTTCTAGACTAAAGACTTACATTTGATGCCTTTTACACTTGTTCTATCACTATTCTGTGATATTCATTAGTATTTGCCCTGAATGACTACTGATTTCTAGCTGTTTCCTATAATGGGCCTTCTTTTCTACTTGTGGGACTTCACCACATGTAGAAACAACTTTATAATCTCTTCTCTGGAATTGCGAAGGTATATAAACTTGTCTTTCAACTGTTTTACAGTTGAGTACTACTTTTCAGTGAATTCTGGTGGTTTGAAACACTGGTTTCATCTGAACTAACTCTTTTTCAAGGATTTCTGCAGTGTACATCATCCTTTCTAGACAAGACACTTTCATTTTGATGTCTTTTACACTTGTTCTCTCACTATTCTGTGATAGTCATTAGTATTTGCTATGAATGACTACTGATTTCTAGCTGTTTCCTATAATGGGCCGTCTTTTCTACTTGTGGGACTTCACCACATGTAGAAACAACTTTATACGCTCTTCTCTGAACTTGAGAAGCTATATACACTTGTCTTTCAACTGTTTTACAGTTGAATACTACTCCTCAGTGAATTCTGGTGGTTTCAAACACTGGTTTCATCTGAACTAACTCTATTTCAAGGATTTCTGCAGTGTACAACATCCTTTCTAGACTATAGACTTACATTTTGATGTCTTTTACACTGGTTCTCTCACTATTCTGTGATATTCATTAGTATTGGCTCTGTATGACTACTGATTTCTAGCCGTTTCCCATAATGGGCCTTCTTTTCTACTTGTGGGACATCACCACATGTAGAAACAACTTTATACGCTCTTCTCTGAACTTGAGAAGCTATATACACTTTTCTTTCAACTGTTTTACAGTTGAATACTACTCCTCAGTGAATTCTGGTTGTTTCAAACACTGGTTTCATGTGAACTAACTCTATTTCAAGGATTTCTGCAGTGTACAACATCCTTTCTAGACTAGAGACTTACATTTTGATGTCTTTTACACTTGTTCTCTCACTATTCTGTGATATTCATTAGTATTGGCTCTGAATGACTACTGATTTCTAGCCGTTTCCCATAATGGGCCTTCTTTTCTACTTGTGGGACATCACCACATGTAGAAACAACTTTATACACTCTTCTCTGAACTTGAGAAGCTATATACACTTGTCTTTCAACTGTTTTACAGTTGAATACTACTTTTCAGTGAATTCTAGTGGGTTGAAACACTGTTTTCTTGTGAAGTAACTCTATTTCAAGGATTTCTGTAGTGTATAGCATCCTTTCTAGACTAGAAACTTACATTTTGATGTCTTTTACACTTGTTCTCTCACTATTCTGTGATATTCATTAGTATTTGCTCTGAATGACTACTGATTTCTAGCCGTTTCCTATAATGGGCTTTCTTTTCTACTTGTGGGACTTCACCACATGTAGAAACAACTTTATACACTCTTCTCTGAACTTGAGAAGCTATATACACTTGTCTTTCAACTGTTTTACAGTTGAATACTACTTTTCAGTGAATTCTAGTGGGTTGAAACACTGTTTTCTTGTGAAGTAACTCTATTTCAAGGATTTCTGCAGTGTACAACAACCTTTCTAGACTAGAGACTTACATTTTGATGTCTTTTACACTTGTTCTCTCACTATTCTGTGATATTCATTAGTATTTGCTCTGAATGACTACTGATTTCTAGCTGTTTCCCATAATGGGCCTTCTATTCTACTTGTGGGACTTCACCACATGTAGAAACAACTTTATACACTCTTCTCTGAACTTGAGAAGCTATATACACTTGTCTTTCAACTGTTTTACAGTTGAATACTACTTTTCAGTGAATTCTGGTGGTTTCAAACACTGGTTTCATGTGAACTAACTCTATTTCAAGGATTTCTGCAGTGTACAACAACCTTTCTAGACTAGAGACTTACATTTTGATGTCTTTTACTCTTATTCTCTCACTATTCTGTGATATTCATTAGTATTTGCTCTGAATGACTACTGATTTCTAGCTGTTTCCCATAATGGGCCTTCTTTTCTACTTGTGGGACTTCACCACATGTAGAAACAACTTTACACACTCTTCTCTGAACTTGAGAAGCTATATACACGTGTCTTTCAACTGTTTTACAGTTGAATACTACTTTTCAGTGAATTCTGGTCGTTTCAAACACTGGTTTCATGTGAACTAACTCTATTTCAAGGATTTGTGCAGTGTACAACATCCTTTCTAGACTAAAGACTTACATTTGATGCCTTTTACACTTGTTCTATCACTATTCTGTGATATTCATTAGTATTTGCCCTGAATGACTACTGATTTCTAGCTGTTTCCGATAATGGGCCTTTTTTTCTACTTGTGGGACTTCACCACATGTAGAAACAACTTTATACTCTCTTCTCTGGAATTGCGAAGATATATAAACTTGTCTTTCAACTGTTTTACAGTTGAGTACTACTTTTCAGTGAATTCTGGTGGTTTGAAACACTGGTTTCATGTGAACCAACTCTTTTTCAAGGATTTCTGCAGTGTACATCATCCTTTCTAGACAAGACACTTTCATTTTGATGTCTTTTACACTTGTTCTCTCACTATTCTGTGATAGTCATTAGTATTTGCTATGAATGACTACTGATTTCTAGCTGTTTCCTATAATGGGCCGTCTTTTCTACTTGTGGGACTTCACCACATGTAGAAACAACTTTATACGCTCTTCTCTGAACTTGAGAAGCTATATACACTTGTCTTTCAACTGTTTTACAGTTGAATACTACTCCTCAGTGAATTCTGGTGGTTTCAAACACTGGTTTCATCTGAACTAACTCTATTTCAAGTTTTTCTGCAGTGTACAACATCCTTTCTAGACTATAGACTTACATTTTGATGTCTTTTACACTGGTTCTCTCACTATTCTGTGATATTCATTAGTATTGGCTCTGAATGACTACTGATTTCTAGCCGTTTCCCATAATGGGCCTTCTTTTCTACTTGTGGGACATCACCACATGTAGAAACAACTTTATACGCTCTTCTCTGAACTTGGAAGCTATATACACTTGTCTTTCAACTGTTTTACAGTTGAATACTACTCCTCAGTGAATTCTGGTTGTTTCAAACACTGGTTTCATGTGAACTAACTCTATTTCAAGGATTTCTGCAGTGTACAACATCCTTTCTAGACTAGAGACTTACATTTTGATGTCTTTTACACTTGTTCTCTCACTATTCTGTGATATTCATTAGTATTTGCTCTGAATGACTACTGATTTCTAGCCGTTTCCCATAATGGGCCTTCTTTTCTACTTGTGGGACATCACCACATGGAGAAACAACTTTATACACTCTTCTCTGAACTTGAGAAGCTATATAAACTTGTCTTTCAAATGTTTTACAGTTGAATACTACTTTTCAGTGAATTCTAGTTGGTTGAAACACTGTTTTCTTGTGAAGTATCTCTATTTCAAGGATTTCTGTAGTGTATAGCATCCTTTCTAGACTAGAAACTTACATTTTGATGTCTTTTACACTTGTTCTCTCACTATTCTGTGATATTCATTAGTATTTGCTCTGAATGACTACTGATTTCTAGCCGTTTCCTATAATGGGCCTTCTTTTCTACTTGTGGGACTTCACCACATGTAGAAACAACTTTATACACTCTTCTCTGAACTTGAGAAGCTATATACACTTGTCTTTCAACTGTTTTACAGTTGAATACTACTTTTCAGTGAATTCTAGTGGGTTGAAACACTGTTTTCTTGTGAAGTAACTCTATTTCAAGGATTTCTGTAGTGTATAGCATCCTTTCTAGACTAGAAACTTACATTTTGATGTCTTTTACACTTGTTCTCTCACTATTCTGTGATATTCATTAGTATTTGCTCTGAATGACTACTGATTTCTAGCCGTTTCCTATAATGGGCCTTCTTTTCTACTTGTGGGACTTCACCACATGTAGAAACAACTTTATACACTCTTCTCTGAACTTGAGAAGCTATATACACTTGTCTTTCAACTGTTTTACAGTTGAATACTACTTTTCAGTGAATTCTAGTGGGTTGAAACACTGTTTTCTTGTGAAGTAACTCTATTTCAAGGATTTCTGCAGTGTACAACAACCTTTCTAGACTAGAGACTTACATTTTGATGCCTTTTACACTTGTTCTCTCACTATTCTGTGATATTCATTAGTATTTACTCTGAATGACTACTGATTTCTAGCTGTTTCCCATAATGGGCCTTCTATTCTACTTGTGGGACTTCACCACATGTAGAAACAACTTTATACACTCTTCTCTGAACTTGAGAAGCTATATACACTTGTCTTTCAACTGTTTTACAGTTGAATACTACTTTTCAGTGAATTCTGGTGGTTTCAAACACTGGTTTCATGTGAACTAACTCTATTTCAAGGATTTCTGCAGTGTACAACAACCTTTCTAGACTAGAGACTTACATTTTGATGTCTTTTACTCTTGTTCTCTCACTATTCTGTGATATTCATTAGTATTTGCTCTGAATGACTACTGATTTCTAGCTGTTTCCCATAATGGGCCTTCTTTTCTACTTGTGGGACTTCACCACATGTAGAAACAACTTTACACACTCTTCTCTGAACTTGAGAAGCTATATACACGTGTCTTTCAACTGTTTTACAGTTGAATACTACTTTTCAGTGAATTCTGGTCGTTTCAAACACTGGTTTCATGTGAACTAACTCTATTTCAAGGATTTGTGCAGTGTACAACATCCTTTCTAGACTAAAGACTTACATTTGATGCCTTTTACACTTGTTCTATCACTATTCTGTGATATTCATTAGTATTTGCCCTGAATGACTACTGATTTCTAGCTGTTTCCTATAATGGGCCTTCTTTTCTAATTGTGGGACTTCACCACATGTAGAAACAACTTTATACTCTCTTCTCTGGAATTGCGAAGGTATATAAACTTGTCTTTCAACTGTTTTACAGTTGAGTACTACTTTTCAGTGAATTCTGGTGGTTTGAAACACTGGTTTCATCTGAACTAACTCTTTTTCAAGGATTTCTGCAGTGTACATCATCCTTTCTAGACAAGACACTTTCATTTTTATGTCTTTTACACTTGTTCTCTCACTATTCTGTGATAGTCATTAGTATTTGCTATGAATGACTACTGATTTCTAGCTGTTTCCTATAATGAGCCGTCTTTTCTACTTGTGGGACTTCACCACATGTAGAAACAACTTTATACGCTCTTCTCTGAACTTGAGAAGCCATATACACTTGTCTTTCAACTGTTTTACACTTGAATACTACTCCTCAGTGAATTCTGGTGGTTTCAAACACTGGTATCATCTGAACTAACTCTATTTCAAGGATTTCTGCAGTGTACAACATCCTTTCTAGACTATAGACTTACATTTTGATGTCTTTTACACTGGTTCTCTCACTATTCTGTGATATTCATTAGTATTGGCTCTGAATGACTACTGATTTCTAGCCGTTTCCCATAATGGGCCTTCTTTTCTACTTGTGGGACATCACCACATGTAGAAACAACTTTATACGCTCTTCTCTGAACTTGAGAAGCTATATACACTTGTCTTTCAACTGTTTTACAGTTGAATACTACTCCATAGTGAATTCTGGTTGTTTCAAACACTGGTTTCATGTGAACTAACTCTATTTCAAGGATTTCTGCAGTGTACAACATCCTTTCTAGACTAGAGACTTACATTTTGATGTCTTTTACACTTGTTCTCTCACTATTCTGTGATATTCATTAGTATTTGCTCTGAATGACTACTGATTTCTAGCCGTTTCCCATAATGGGCCTTCTTTTCTACTTGTGGGACATCACCACATGTAGAAACAACTTTATACACTCTTCTCTGAACTTGAGAAGCTATATACACTTGTCTTTCAACTGTTTTACAGTTGAATACTACTTTTCAGTGAATTCTAGTGGGTTGAAACACTGTTTTCTTGTGAAGTAACTCTATTTCAAGGATTTCTGTAGTGTATAGCATCCTTTCTAGACTAGAAACTTACATTTTGATGTCTTTTACACTTGTTCTCTCACTATTCTGTGATATTCATTAGTATTGGCTCTGAATGACTACTGATTTCTAGCCGTTTCCTATAATGGGCCTTCTTTTCTACTTGTGGGACTTCAACACATGTAGAAACAACTTTATACACTCTTCTCTGAACTTGAGAAGCTATATACACTTGTCTTTCAACTGTTTTACAGTTGAATACTACTTTTCAGTGAATTCTAGTGGGTTGAAACACTGTTTTCTTGTGAAGTAACTCTATTTCAAGGATTTCTGTAGTGTATAGCATCCTTTCTAGACTAGAAACTTACATTTCGATGTCTTTTACACTTGTTCTCTCACTATTCTGTGATATTCATTAGTATTTGCTCTGAATGACTACTGATTTCTAGCTGTTTCCCATAATGGGCCTTCTATTCTACTTGTGGGACTTCACCACATGTAGAAACAACTTTATACACTCTTCTCTGAACTTGAGAAGCTATATACACTTGTCTTTCAACTGTTTTACAGTTGAATACTACTTTTCAGTGAATTCTGGTGGTTTCAAACACTGGTTTCATGTGAACTAACTCTATTTCAAGGATTTCTGCAGTGTACAACAACCTTTCTAGACTAGAGACTTGCATTTTGATGTCTTTTACTCTTGTTCTCTCACTATTCTGTGATATTCATTAGTATTTGCTCTGAATGACTACTGATTTCTAGCTGTTTCCCATAATGGGCCTTCTTTTCTACTTGTGGGACTTCACCACATGTAGAAACAACTTTACACACTCTTCTCTGAACTTGAGAAGCTATATACACGTGTCTTTCAACTGTTTTACAGTTAAATACTACTTTTCAGTGAATTCTGGTCGTTTCAAACACTGGTTTCATTTGAACTAACTCTATTTCAAGGATTTGTGCAGTGTACAACATCCTTTCTAGACTAAAGACTTACATTTGATGCCTTTTACACTTGTTCTATCACTATTCTGTGATATTCATTAGTATTTGCCCTGAATGACTACTGATTTCTAGCTGTTTCCTATAATGGGCCTTCTTTTCTACTTGTGGGACTTCACCACATGTAGAAACAACTTTATACTCTCTTCTCTGGAATTGCGAAGCTTTATAAACTTGTCTTTCAATTGTTTTACAGTTGAGTACTACTTTTCAGTGAATTCTGGTAGTTTGAAACACTGGTTTCATGTGAACTAACTCTTTTTCAAGGATTTCTGCAGTGTACATCATCCTTTCTAGACAAGACACTTTCATTTTGATGTCTTTTACACTTGTTCTCTCACTATTCTGTAATAGTCATTAGTATTTGCTATGAATGACTACTGATTTCTAGCTGTTTCCTATCATGGGCCGTCTTTTCTACTTGTGGGACTTCACCACATGTAGAAACAACTTTATACGCTCTTCTCTGAACTTGAGAAGCTATATACACTTGTCTTTCAACTGTTTTACAGTTGAATACTACTCCTCAGTGAATTCTGGTTGTTTCAAACACTGGTTTCATGTGAACTAACTCTATTTCAAGGATTTCTGCAGAGTACAACATCCTTTCTAGACTAGAGACTTACATTTTGATGTCTTTTACACATGTTCTCTCACTATTCTGAGATATTCATTAGTATTTGCTCTGAATGACTACTGATTTCTAGCCGTTTCCCATAATGGGCCTTCTTTTCTACTTGTGGGACATCACCACATGTAGAAACAACTTTATACACTCTTCTCTGAACTTGAGAAGCTATATACACTTGTCTTTCAACTGTTTTACAGTTGAATACTACTTTTCAGTGAATTCTAGTGGGTTGAAACACAGTTTTCTTGTGAAGTAACTCTATTTCAAGGATTTCTGTAGTGTATAGCATCCTTTCTAGACTAGAAACTTACATTTTGATGTCTTTTACACTTGTTCTCTCACTATTCTGTGATATTCATTAGTATTTGCTCTGAATGACTACTAATTTCTAGCCGTTTCCTATAATGGGCCTTCTTTTCTACTTGTGGGACTTCACCACATGTAGAAACAACTTTATACACTCTTCTCTGAACTTGAGAAGCTATATACACTTGTCTTTCAACTGTTTTACAGTTGAATACTACTTTTCAGTGAATTCTAGTGGGTTGAAACACGGTTTTCTTGTGAAGTAACTCTATTTCAAGGATTTCTGCAGTGTACAACAACCTTTCTAGACTAGAGACTTACATTTTGATGTCTTTTACACTTGTTCTCTCACTATTCTGTGATATTCATTAGTATTTGCTCTGAATGACTACTGATTTCTAGCTGTTTCCCATAATGGGCCTTCTATTCTACTTGTGGGACTTCACCACATGTAGAAACAACTTTATACACTCTTCTCTGAACTTGAGAAGCTATATACACTTGTCTTTCAACTGTTTTACAGTTGAATACTACTTTTCAGTGAATTCTGGTGGTTTCAAACACTGGTTTCATGTGAACTAACTCTATTTCAAGGATTTCTGCAGTGTACAACAACCTTTCTAGACTAGAGACTTACATTTTGATGTCTTTTACTCTTGTTCTCTCACTATTCTGTGATATTCATTAGTATTTCCTCTGAATGACTACTGATTTCTAGCTGTTTCCCATAATGGGCCTTCTTTTCTACTTGTGGGACTTCACCACATGTAGAAACAACTTTACACACTCTTCTCTGAACTTGAGAAGCTATATACACGTGTCTTTCAACTGTTTTACAGTTGAATACTACTTTTCAGTGAATTCTGGTCGTTTCAAACACTGGTTTCATGTGAACTAACTCTATTTCAAGGATTTGTGCAGTGTACAACATCCTTTCTAGACTAAAGACTTACATTTGATGCCTTTTACACTTGTTCTATCACTATTCTGTGATATTCATTAGTATTTGCCCTGAATGACTACTGATTTCTAGCTGTTTCCTATAATGGGCCTTCTTTTCTACTTTTGGGACTTCACCACATGTAGAAACAACTTTATACTCTCTTCTCTGGAATTGCGAAGCTATATAAACTTGTCTTTCAAATGTTTTACAGTTGAGTACTACTTTTCAGTGAATTCTGGTCGTTTGAAACACTGGTTTCATGTGAACTAACTCTTTTTCAAGGATTTCTGCAGTGTACATCATCCTTTCTAGACAAGACACTTTCATTTTGATGTCTTTTACACTTGTTCTCTCACTATTCTGTGATAGTCATTAGTATTTGCTATGAATGACTACTGATTTCTAGCTGTTTCCTATAATGGGCCATCTTTTCTACTTGTGGGACTTCACCACATGTAGAAAAAACTTTATACGCTCTTCTCTGAACTTGAGAAGCTATATACACTTGTCTTTCAACTGTTTTACAGTTGAATACTACTCCTCAGTGAATTCTGGTGGTTTCAAACACTGGTTTCATCTGATCTAACTCTATTTCAAGGATTTCTGCAGTGTACAACATCCTTTCTAGACTATAGACTTACATTTTGATGTCTTTTACACTGGTTCTCTCACTATTCTGTGATATTCATTAGTATTGGCTCTGAATGACTACTGATTTCTAGCCGTTTCCCATAATGGTCCTTCTTTTCTACTTGTGGGACATCACCACATGTAGAAACAACTTTATACGCTCTTCTCTGAACTTGAGAAGCTATATACACTTGTCTTTCAACTGTTTTACAGTTGAATACTACTCCTCAGTGAATTCTGGTTGTTTCAAACACTGGTTTCATGTGAACTAACTCTATTTCAAGGATTTCTGCAGAGTACAACATCCTTTCTAGACTAGAGACTTACATTTTGATGTCTTTTACACATGTTCTCTCACTATTCTGAGATATTCATTAGTATTTGCTCTGAATGACTACTGATTTCTAGCCGTTTCCCATAATGGGCCTTCTTTTCTACTTGTGGGACATCACCACATGTAGAAACAACTTTATACACTCTTCTCTGAACTTGAGAAGCTATATACACTTGTCTTTCAACTGTTTTACAGTTGAATACTACTTTGCAGTGAATTCTAGTGGGTTGAAACACAGTTTTCTTGTGAAGTAACTCTATTTCAAGAATTTCTGTAGTGTATAGCATCCTTTCTAGACTAGAAACTTACATTTTGATGTCTTTTACACTTGTTCTCTCACTATTCTGTGATATTCATTAGTATTTGCTCTGAATGACTACTGATTTCTAGCCGTTTCCTATAATGGGCCTTCTTTTCTACTTGTGGGACTTCACCACATGTAGAAACAACTTTATACACTCTTCTCTGAACTTGAGAAGCTATATACACTTGTCTTTCAACAGTTTTACAGTTGAATACTACTTTTCAGTGAATTCTAGTGGGTTGAAACACTGTTTTCTTGTGAAGTAACTGTATTTCAAGGATTTCTGTAGTGTATAGCATCCTTTCTAGACTAGAAACTTACATTTTGATGTCTTTTACACTTGTTCTCTCACTATTCTGTGATATTCATTAGTATTTGCTCTGAATGACTACTGATTTCTAGCCATTTCCTATAATGGGCCTTCTTTTCTACTTGTGGGACTTCACCACATGTAGAAACAACTTTATACACTCGTCTCTGAACTTGAGAAGCTATATACACTTGTCTTTCAACTGTTTTACAGTTGAATACTACTTTTCAGTGAATTCTAGTGGGTTGAAACACTGTTTTCTTGTGAAGTAACTCTATTTCAAGGATTTCTGCAGTGTACAACAACCTTTCTAGACTAGAGACTTACATTTTGATGTCTTTTACACTTGTTCTCTCACTATTCTGTGATATTCATTAGTATTTGCTCTGAATGACTACTGATTTCTAGCTGTTTCCCATAATGGGCCTTCTATTCTACTTGTGGGACTTCACCACATGTAGAAACAACTTTATACACTCTTCTCTGAACTTGAGAAGCTATATACACTTGTCTTTCAACTGTTTTACAGTTGAATACTACTTTTCAGTGAATTCTGGTGGTTTCAAACACTGGTTTCATGTGAACTAACTCTATTTCAAGGATTTCTGCAGTGTACAACATCCTTTCTAGACTAGAGACTTACATTTTGATGTCTTTTACACTTGTTCTATCACTATTCTGTGATATTCATTAGTATTTGCCCTGAATGACTACTGATTTCTAGCTGTTTCCTATAATGGGCCTTCTTTTCTACTTGTGGGACTTCACCACATGTAGAAACAACTTTATAATCTCTTCTCTGGAATTGCGAAGGTATATAAACTTGTCTTTCAACTGTTTTACAGTTGAGTACTACTTTTCAGTGAATTCTGGTGGTTTGAAACACTGGTTTCATCTGAACTAACTCTTTTTCAAGGATTTCTGCAGTGTACATCATCCTTTCTAGACAAGACACTTTCATTTTGATGTCTTTTACACTTGTTCTCTCACTATTCTGTGATAGTCATTAGTATTTGCTATGAATGACTACTGATTTCTAGCTGTTTCCTATAATGGGCCGTCTTTTCTACTTGTGGGACTTCACCACATGTAGAAACAACTTTATACGCTCTTCTCTGAACTTGAGAAGCTATATACACTTGTCTTTCAACTGTTTTACAGTTGAATACTACTCCTCAGTGAATTCTGGTGGTTTCAAACACTGGTTTCATCTGAACTAACTCTATTTCAAGGATTTCTGCAGTGTACAACATCCTTTCTAGACTATAGACTTACATTTTGATGTCTTTTACACTGGTTCTCTCACTATTCTGTGATATTCATTAGTATTGGCTCTGTATGACTACTGATTTCTAGCCGTTTCCCATAATGGGCCTTCTTTTCTACTTGTGGGACATCACCACATGTAGAAACAACTTTATACGCTCTTCTCTGAACTTGAGAAGCTATATACACTTGTCTTTCAACTGTTTTACAGTTGAATACTACTCCTCAGTGAATTCTGGTTGTTTCAAACACTGGTTTCATGTGAACTAACTCTATTTCAAGGATTTCTGCTGTGTACAACATCCTTTCTAGACTAGAGACTTACATTTTGATGTCTTTTACACTTGTTCTCTCACTATTCTGTGATATTCATTAGTATTTGCTCTGAATGACTACTGATTTCTAGCCGTTTCCCATAATGGGCCTTCTTTTCTACTTGTGGGACATCACCACATGTAGAAACAACTTTATACACTCTTCTCTGAAATTGAGAAACTATATACACTTGTCTTTCAACTGTTTTACAGTTGAATACTACTTTTCAGTGAATTCTAGTGGGTTGAAACACTGTTTTCTTGTGAAGTAACTCTATTTCAAGGATTTCTGTAGTGTATAGCATCCTTTCTAGACTAGAAACTTACATTTTGATGTCTTTTACACTTGTTCTCTCACTATTCTGTGATATTCATTAGTATTTGCTCTGAATGACTACTGATTTCTAGCCGTTTCCTATAATGGGCCTTCTTTTCTACTTGTGGGACTTCACCACATGTAGAAACAACTTTATACACTCTTCTCTGAACTTGAGAAGCTATATACACTTGTCTTTCAACTGTTTTACAGTTGAATACTACTTTTCAGTGAATTCTAGTGGGTTGAAACACTGTTTTCTTGTGAAGTAACTCTATTTCAAGGATTTCTGTAGTGTATAGCATCCTTTCTAGACTAGAAACTTACATTTTGATGTCTTTTACACTTGTTCTCTCACTATTCTGTGATATTCATTAGTATTTGCTCTGAATGACTACTGATTTCTAGCCGTTTCCTATAATGGGCCTTCTTTTCTACTTGTGGGACTTCACCACATGTAGAAACAACTTTATACACTCTTCTCTGAACTTGAGAAGCTATATACACTTGTCTTTCAACTGTTTTACAGTTGAATACTACTTTTCAGTGAATTCTAGTGGGTTGAAACACTGTTTTCTTGTGAAGTAACTCTATTTCAAGGATTTCTGCAGTGTACAACAACCTTTCTAGACTAGAGACTTACATTTTGATGTCTTTTACACTTGTTCTCTCACTATTCTGTGATATTCATTAGTATTTGCTCTGAATGACTACTGATTTCTAGCTGTTTCCCATAATGGGCCTTCTATTCTACTTGTGGGACTTCACCACATGTAGAAACAACTTTATACACTCTACTCTGAACTTGAGAAGCTATATACACTTGTCTTTCAACTGTTTTACAGTTGAATACTACTTTTCAGTGAATTCTGGTGGTTTCAAACACTGGTTTCATGTGAACTAACTCTATTTCAAGGATTTCTGCAGTGTACAACAACCTTTCTAGACTAGAGACTTACATTTTGATGTCTTTTACTCTTGTTCTCTCACTATTCTGTGATATTCATTAGTATTTGCTCTGAATGACTACTGATTTCTAGCTGTTTCCCATAATGGGCCTTCTTTTCTACTTGTGGGACTTCACCACATGTAGAAACAACTTTACACACTCTTCTCTGAACTTGAGAAGCTATATACACGTGTCTTTCAACTGTTTTACACTTGAATACTACTTTTCAGTGAATTCTGGTCGTTTCAAACACTGGTTTCATGTGAACTAACTCTATTTCAAGGATTTGTGCAGTGTACAACATCCTTTCTAGACTAAAGACTTACATTTGATGCCTTTTACACTTGTTCTATCACTATTCTGTGATATTCATTAGTATTTGCCCTGAATGACTACTGATTTCTAGCTGTTTCCTATAATGGGCCTTCTTTTCTACTTGTGGGACTTCACCACATGTAGAAACAACTTTATACTCTCTTCTCTGGAATTGCGAAGCTATATAAACTTGTCTTTCAACTGTTTTACAGTTGAGTACTACTTTTCAGTGAATTCTGGTGGTTTGAAACACTGGTTTCATGTGAACTAACTCTTTTTCAAGGATTTCTGCAGTGTACATCATCCTTTCTAGACAAGACACTTTCATTTTGATGTCTTTTACACTTGTTCTCTCACTATTCTGTGATAGTCATTAGTATTTGCTATGAATGACTACTGATTTCTAGCTGTTTCCTATAATGGGCCGTCTTTTCTACTTGTGGGACTTCACCACATGTAGAAACAACTTTATACGCTCTTCTCTGAACTTGAGAAGCTATATACACTTGTCTTTCAACTGTTTTACAGTTGAATACTACTCCTCAGTGAATTCTGGTGGTTTCAAACACTGGTTTCATCTGAACTAACTCTATTTCAAGGATTTCTGCAGTGTACAACATCCTTTCTAGACTATAGACTTACATTTTGATGTCTTTTACACTGGTTCTCTCACTATTCTGTGATATTCATTAGTATTGGCTCTGAATGACTACTGATTTCTAGCCCGTTCCCATAATGGGCCTTCTTTTCTACTTGTGGGACATCACCACATGTAGAAACAACTTTATACGCTCTTCTCTGAACTTGAGAAGCTATATACACTTGTCTTTCAACTGTTTTACAGTTGAATACTACTCCTCAGTGAATTCTGGTTGTTTCAAACACTGGTTTCATGTGAACTAACTCTATTTCAAGGATTTCTGCAGTGTACAACATCCTTTCTAGACTAGAGACTTACATTTTGATGTCTTTTACACTTGTTCTCTCACTATTCTGTGATATTCATTAGTATTTGCTCTGAATGACTACTGATTTCTAGCCGTTTCCCATAATGGGCCTTCTTTTCTACTTGTGGGACATCACCACATGTAGAAACAACTTTATACACTCTTCTCTGAACTTGAGAAGCTATATACACTTGTCTTTCAACTGTTTTACAGTGGAATACTACTTTTCAGTGAATTCTAGTGGGTTGAAACACTGTTTTCTTGTGAAGTAACTCTATTTCAAGGATTTCTGTAGTGTATAGCATCCTTTCTAGACTAGAAACTTACATTTTGATGTCTTTTACACTTGTTCTCTCACTATTCTGTGATATTCATTAGTATTTTCTCTGAATGACTACTGATTTCTAGCCGTTTCCTATAATGGGCCTTCTTTTCTACTTGTGGGACTTTCACCACATGTAGGAACAACTTTATACACTCTTCTCTGAACTTGAGAAGCTATATACACTTGTCTTTCAACTGTTTTACAGTTGAATACTACTTTTCAGTGAATTCTGGTGGTTTCAAACACTGGTTTCATGTGAACTAACTCTATTTCAAGGATTTCTGCAGTGTACAACAACCTTTCTAGACTAGAGACTTACATTTTGATGTCTTTTACTCTTGTTCTCTCACTATTCTGTGATATTCATTAGTATTTGCTCTGAATAACTACTGATTTCTAGCTGTTTCCCATAATGGGCCTTCTTTTCTACTTGTGGGACTTCACCACATGTAGAAACAACTTTACACACTCTTCTCTGAACTTGAGAAGCTATATACACGTGTCTTTCAACTGTTTTACACTTGAATACTACCTTTCAGTGAATTCTGGTCGTTTCAAACACTGGTTTCATGTGAACTAACTCTATTTCAAGGATTTGTGCAGTGTACAACATCCTTTCTAGACTAAAGACTTACATTTGATGCCTTTTACACTTGTTCTATCACTATTCTGTGATATTCATTAGTATTTGCCCTGAATGACTACTGATTTCTAGCTGTTTCCTATAATGGGCCTTCTTTTCTACTTGTGGGACTTCACCACATGTAGAAACAACTTTATACTCTCTTCTCTGGAATTGCGAAGCTATATAAACTTGTCTTTCAACTGTTTTACAGTTGAGTACTACTTTTCAGTGAATTCTGGTGGTTTGAAACACTGGTTTCATGTGAACTAACTCTTTTTCAAGGATTTCTGCAGTGTACATCATCCTTTCTAGACAAGACACTTTCATTTTGATGTCTTTTACACTTGTTCTCTCACTATTCTGTGATAGTCATTAGTATTTGCTATGAATGACTACTGATTTCTAGCTGTTTCCTATAATGGGCCGTCTTTTCTACTTGTGGGACTTCACCACATGTAGAAACAACTTTATACGCTCTTCTCTGAACTTGAGAAGCTATATACACTTGTCTTTCAACTGTTTTACAGTTGAATACTACTCCTCAGTGAATTCTGGTGGTTTCAAACACTGGTTTCATCTGAACTAACTCTATTTCAAGGATTTCTGCAGTGTACAACATCCTTTCTAGACTATAGACTTACATTTTGATGTCTTTTACACTGGTTCTCTCACTATTCTGTGATATTCATTAGTATTGGCTCTGAATGACTACTGATTTCTAGCCGTTTCCCATAATGGGCCTTCTTTTCTACTTGTGGGACATCACCACATGTAGAAACAACTTTATACGCTCTTCTCTGAACTTGAGAAGCTATATACACTTGTCTTTCAACTGTTTTACAGTTGAATACTACTCCTCAGTGAATTCTGGTTGTTTCAAACACTGGTTTCATGTGAACTAACTCTATTTCAAGGATTTCTGCAGTGTACAACATCCTTTCTAGACTAGAGACTTACATTTTGATGTCTTTTACACTTGTTCTCTCACTATTCTGTGATATTCATTAGTATTTGCTCTGAATGACTACTGATTTCTAGCCGTTTCCCATAATGGGCCTTCTTTTCTACTTGTGGGACATCACCACATGTAGAAACAACTTTATACACTCTTCTCTGAACTTGAGAAGCTATATACACTTGTCTTTCAACTGTTTTACAGTGGAATACTACTTTTCAGTGAATTCTAGTGGGTTGAAACACTGTTTTCTTGTGAAGTAACTCTATTTCAAGGATTTCTGCAGTGTACAACAACCTTTCTAGACTAGAGACTTACATTTTGATGTCTTTTACACTTGTTCTCTCACTATTCTGTGATATTCATTAGTATTTGCTCTGAATGACTACTGATTTCTAGCTGTTTCCCATAATGGGCCTTCTATTCTACTTGTGGGACTTCACCACATGTAGAAACAACTTTATACACTCTTCTCTGAACTTGAGAAGCTATATACACTTGTCTTTCAACTGTTTTACAGTTGAATACTACTTTTCAGTGAATTCTAGTGGGTTGAAACACTGTTTTCTTGTGAAGTAACTCTATTTCAAGGATTTCTGTAGTGTATAGCATCCTTTCTAGACTAGAAACTTACATTTTGATGTCTTTTACACTTGTTCTCTCACTATTCTGTGATATTCATTAGTATTTGCTCTGAATGACTACTGATTTCTAGCCGTTTCCTATAATGGGCCTTCTTTTCTACTTGTGGGACTTCACCACATGTAGAAACAACTTTATACACTCTTCTCTGAACTTGAGAAGCTATATACACTTGTCTTTCAACTGTTTTACAGTTGAATACTACTTTTCAGTGAATTCTAGTGGGTTGAAACACTGTTTTCTTGTGAAGTAACTCTATTTCAAGGATTTCTGCAGTGTACAACAACCTTTCTAGACTAGAGACTTACATTTTGATGTCTTTTACACTTGTTCTCTCACTATTCTGTGATATTCATTAGTATTTGCTCTGAATGACTACTGATTTCTAGCTGTTTCCCATAATGGGCCTTCTATTCTACTTGTTGGACTTCACCACATGTAGAAACAACTTTATACACTCTTCTCTGAACTTGAGAAGCTATATACACTTGTCTTTCATCTGTTTTACAGTTGAATACTACTTTTCAGTGAATTCTAGTGGGTTGAAACACTGTTTTCTTGTGAAGTAACTCTATTTCAAGGATTTCTGCAATGTACAACAACCTTTCTAGACTAGAGACTTACATTTTGATGTCTTTTACACTTGTTCTCTCACTATTCTGTGATATTCATTAGTATTTGCTCTGAATGACTACTGATTTCTAGCCGTTTCCTATAATGGGCCTTCTTTTCTACTTGTGGGACTTCAACACATGTAGAAACAACTTTATACACTCTTCTCTGAACTTGAGAAGCTATATACACTTGTCTTTCAACTGTTTTACAGTTGAATACTACTTTTCAGTGAATTCTAGTGGGTTGAAACCCTGTTTTCTTGTGAAGTAACTCTATTTCAAGGATTTCTGTAGTGTATAGCATCCTTTCTAGACTAGAGACTTACATTTTGATGTCTTTTACACTTGTTCTCTCACTATTCTGTGATATTCATTAGTATTTGCTCTGAATGACTACTGATTTCTAGCTGTTTCCCATAATGGGCCTTCTATTCTACTTGTGGGACTTCACCACATGTAGAAACAACTTTATACACTCTTCTCTGAACTTGAGAAGCTATATACACTTGTCTTTCAACTGTTTTACAGTTGAATACTACTTTTCAGTGAATTCTGGTGGTTTCAAACACTGGTTTCATGTGAACTAACTCTATTTCAAGGATTTCTGCAGTGTACAACAACCTTTCTAGACTAGAGACTTACATTTGGATGTCTTTTACTCTTGTTCTCTCACTATTCTGTGATATTCATTAGTATTTGCTCTGAATGACTACTGATTTCTAGCTGTTTCCCATAATGGGCCTTCTTTTCTACTTGTGGGACTTCACCACATGTAGAAACAACTTTACACACTCTTCTCTGAACTTGAGAAGCTATATACACGTGTCTTTCAACTGTTTTACAGTTGAATACTACTTTTCAGTGAATTCTGGTCGTTTCAAACACTGGTTTCATGTGAACTAATTCTATTTTAAGGATTTGTGCAGTGTACAACATCCTTTCTAGACTAAAGACTTACATTTGATACCTTTTACACTTGTTCTCTCACTATTCTGTGATATTCATTAGTATTTGCTCTGAATGACTACTGATTTCTAGCCGTTTCCCATAATGGGCCTTCTTTTCTACTTGTGGGACATCACCACATGTAGAAACAACTTTATAAACTCTTCTCTGAACTTGAGAAGCTATATACACTTGTCTTTCAACTGTTTTACAGTTGAATACTACTTTTCAGTGAATTCTAGTGGGTTGAAACACTGTTTTCTTGTGAAGTAACTCTATTTCAAGGATTTCTGTAGTGTATAGCATCCTTTCTAGACTAGAAACTTACATTTTGATGTCTTTTACACTTGTTCTCTCACTATTCTGTGATATTCATTAGTATTTGCTCTGAATGACTACTGATTTCTAGCCGTTTCCTATAATGGGCCTTCTTTTCTACTTGTGGGACTTCACCACATGTAGAAACAACTTTATACACTCTTCTCTGAACTTGAGAAGCTATATACACATGTCTTTCAACAGTTTTACAGTTGAATACTACTTTTCAGTGAATTCTAGTGGGTTGAAACACTGTTTTCTTGTGAAGTAACTCTATTTCAAGGATTTCTGTAGTGTATAGCATCCTTTCTAGACTAGAAACTTACATTTTGATGTCTTTTACACTTGTTCTCTCACTATTCTGTGATATTCATTAGTATTTGCTCTGAATGACTACTGATTTCTAGCCGTTTCCTATAATGGGCCTTCTTTTCTACTTGTGGGACTTCACCACATGTAGAAACAACTTTATACACTCTTCTCTGAACTTGAGAAGCTATATACACTTGTCTTTCCACTGTTTTACAGTTGAATACTACTTTTCAGTGAATTCTAGTGGGTTGAAACACTGTTTTCTTGTGAAGTAACTCTATTTCAAGGATTTCTGCAGTGTACAACAACCTTTCTAGACTAGAGACTTACATTTTGATGTCTTTTACACTTGTTCTCTCACTATTCTGTGATATTCATTAGTATTTGCTCTGAATGACTACTGATTTCTAGCTGTTTCCCATAATGGGCCTTCTATTCTACTTGTGGGACTTCACCACATGTAGAAACAACTTTATACACTCTTCTCTGAACTTGAGAAGCTATATACACTTGTCTTTCAACTGTTTTACAGTTGAATACTACTTTTCAGTGAATTCTGGTGGTTTCAAACACTGGTTTCATGTGAACTAACTCTATTTCAAGGTTTTGTGCAGTGTACAACATCCTTTCTAGACTAAACACTTACATTTGATGCCTTTTACACTTGTTCTATCACTATTCTGTGATATTCATTAGTATTTGCCCTGAATGACTACTGATTTCTAGCTGTTTCCTATAATGGGCCTTCTTTTCTACTTGTGGGACTTCACCACATGTAGAAACAACTTTATACTCTCTTCTCTGGAATTGCGAAGCTATATAAACTTGTCTTTCAACTGTTTTACAGTTGAGTACTACTTTTCAGTGAATTCTGGTGGTTTGAAACACTGGTTTCATGTGAACTAACTCTTTTTCAAGGATTTCTGCAGTGTACATCATCCTTTTCTAGACAAGACACTTTCATTTTGATGTCTTTTACACTTGTTCTCTCACTATTCTGTGATAGTCATTAGTATTTGCTATGAATGACTACTGATTTCTAGCTGTTTCCTATAATGGGCCGTCTTTTCTACTTGTGGGACTTCCCCACATGTAGAAACAACTTTATACACTCTTCTCTGGACTTACGAAGCTATATACACTTGTCTTTCAACTGTTTTACAGTTGAATACTACTTTACAGTAAAAATCTGGTGGTTTCAAACACTGGTTTCATGTGAACTAACTCTATTTCAAGGATTTGTGCAGTGTACAACATCCTTTCTAGACTAGAGACTTACATTTTGATGTCTTTTACACTTGTTCTCTCACTATTCTGTGATATTCATTAGTATTTGCTCTGAATGACTACTGATTTCTAGCCATTTCCCATAATGGGCCTTCTTTTCTACTTATGGGAAATCACCACATGTAGAAACAACTTTATACACTCTTCTCTGAACTTGAGAAGCTATATACACTTGTCTTTCAACTGTTTTACAGTTGAATACTACTTTTCAGTGAATTCTAGTGGGTTGAAACACTGTTTTCTTGTGAAGTAACTTTATTTCAAGGATTTCTGTAGTGTATAGTATCCTTTCTAGACTAGAAACTTACATTTTGATGTCTTTTACACTTGTTCTCTCACTATTCTGTGATATTCATTAGTATTTGCTCTCAATGACTACTGATTTCTAGCTGTTTCCCATAATGGGCCTTCTTTTCTACTTGTGGGACTTCACCACATGTAGAAACAACTTTATACACTCTTCTCTGAACTTGAGAAGCTATATACACTTGTCTTTCAACTGTTTTACAGTTGAATACTACTCCTCAGTGAATTCTCGTGGTTTCAAACACTGGTTTCATGTGAACTAACTCTATTTCAAGGATTTCTGCAGTGTACAACATCCTTTCTAGACTAGAGACTTACATTTTGATGTCTTTTACACTTGTTCTCTCACTATTCTGTGATATTCATTAGTATTTGCTCTGAATGACTACTGATTTCTAGCCGTTTCCCATAATGGGCCTTCTTTTCTACTTGTGGGACATCACCACATGTAGAAACAACTTTATACACCCTTCTCTGAACTTGAGAAGCTATATACACTTGTCTTTCAACTGTTTTACAGTTGAATACTACTTTTCAGTGAATTCTAGTGGGTTGAAACACTGTTTTCTTGTGAAGTAACTCTATTTCAAGTATTTCTGTAGTGTATAGCATCTATTCTAGACTAGAAACTTACATTTTGATGTCTTTTACACTTGTTCTCTCACTATTCTGTGATATTCATTAGTATTTGCTCTGAATGACTACTGATTTCTAGCCGTTTCCTGTAATGGTCCTTCTTTTCTACTTGTGGGACTTCACCACATGCAGAAACAACTTTATACACTCTTCTCTGAACTTGAGAAGCTATATACACTTGTCTTTCAACTGTTTTACAGTTGAATACTACTTTTCAGTGAATTCTAGTGGGTTGAAACACTGTTTTCTTGTGAAGTAACTCTGTTTCAAGGATTTCTGCAGTGTACAACAACCTTTCTAGACTAGAGACTTACATTTTGATGTCTTTTACACTTGTTCTCTCACTATTCTGTGATATTCATTAGTATTTGCTCTGAATGACTACTGATTTCTAGCTGTTTCCCATAATGGGCCTTCTATTCTACTTGTGGGACTTCACCACATGTAGAAACAACTTTATACACTCTTCTCTGAACTTGAGAAGCTATATACACTTGTCTTTCAACTGTTTTACAGTTGAATACTACTTTTCAGTGAATTCTAGTGGGTTGAAACACTGTTTTCTTGTGAAGTAACTTTATTTCAAGGATTTCTGTAGTGTATAGTATCCTTTCTAGACTAGAAACTTACATTTTGATGTCTTTTACACTTGTTCTCTCACTATTCTGTGATATTCATTAGTATTTGCTCTGAATGACTACTGATTTCTAGCTGTTTCCCATAATGGGCCTTCTTTTCTACTTGTGGGACTTCACCACATGTAGAAACAACTTTATACACTCTTCTCTGAACTTGAGAAGCTATATACACTTGCCTTTCAACTGTTTTACAGTTGAATACTACTTTTCAGTAAATTCTGGTGGTTTCAAACACTGGTTTCATGTGAAGTAACTCTATTTCAAGGATTTGTGCAGTGTACAACAACCTTTCTAGACTAGAGACTTACATTTTGTTGTCTTTTACACTTGTTCTCGCACTATTCTGTGATATTCATTAGTATTTGCTCTGAATGACTACTGATATCTAGCCGTTTCCTATAATGGGCCTTCTTTTCTACTTGTGGGACTTCACCACATGTAGAAACAACTTTATACACTCTTCTCTGAATTTGAGAAGCTATATACACTTGTCTTTCAACAGTTTTACAGTTGAATACTACTTTTCAGTGAATTCTAGTGGGTTGAAACACTGTTTTCTTGTGAAGTAACTCTATTTCAAGGATTTCTGCAGTGTACAACATCCTTTCTAGACTAGAGACTTACATTTTGATGTCTTTTACTCTTGTTCTCTCACTATTCTGTGATATTCATTAGTATTTGCTCTGAATGACTACTGATTTCTAGCTGTTTCCCATAATGGGCCTTCTTTTCTACTTGTGGGACTTCACCACATGTAGAAACAACTTTACACACTCTTCTCTGAAATTGAGAAGCTATATACACGTGTCTTTCAACTGTTTTACAGTTGAATACTACTTTTCAGTGAATTCTGGTCGTTTCAAACACTAGTTTCATGTGAACTAACTCTATTTCAAGGATTTGTGCAGTGTACAACATCCTTTCTAGACTAAAGACTTACATTTGATGTCTTTTACACTTGTTCTATCACTATTCTGTGATATTCATTAGTATTTGCCCTGAATGACTACTGATTTCTAGCTGTTTCCTATAATGGGCCTTCTTTTCTACTTGTGGGACTTCACCACATGTAGAAACAATTTATACTCTCTTCTCTGGAATTGCGAAGCTATATAAACTTGTCTTTCAACTGTTTTACAGTTGAGTACTCCTTTCAATGAATTCTGGTGGTTTCAAACACTGGTTTCATGTGAACTAACTCTATTTCAAGGATTTCTGCAGTGTAAGACATCCCTTCTAGAGTAGACACTTTAATTTTGATGTCTTTTACACTTGTTCTCTCACTATTCTGTGATATTCATTAGTATTCGCTCTGAATGACTACTGATTTCTAGCCTTTTCCTATAATGGGCCTTCTTTTCTACTTGTGGGACTTCACCACATGTAGAAACAACTTTATACACTCTTCTCTGGACTTCCGAAGCTATATAAACTTGTCTTTCAACTGTTTTACAGTTGAATACTACTTTTCAGTGAATTCTGGTGGTTTGAAACACTGGTTTCATGTGAACTAACTCTATTTCAAGTATTTCTGCAGTGTACAACATCCTTTCTAGACTAGACACTTTCATTTTGATGTCTTTACACTTGTTCTCTCACTATTCTGTGATATTCATTAGTATTTGCTCTGAATGACTACTGATTTCTAGCCGTTTCCCATAATGGGCCTTCTTTTCTACTTGTGGGACATCACCACATGTAGAAACAACTTTATACACTCCTCTCTGGACTTACGAAGCTATATACACTTGTCTTTCAACTGTTTTACAGTTGAATACTACTTTACAGTGAAAATCTGGTGGTTTCAAACACTGGTTTCATGTGAACTAACTCTATTTCAAGGATTTGTGCAGTGTACAACATCCTTTCTAGACTAGAGACTTACATTTTGATGTCTTTTACACTTGTTCTCTCACTATTCTGTGATATTCATTAGTATTTGCTCTGAATGACTACTGATTTCTAGCCATTTCCGATAATGGGCCTTCTTTTCTACTTGTGGGAAATCACCACATGTAGAAACAACTTTATACACTCTTCTCTAAACTTGAGAAGCTATATACACTTGTCTTTCAACTGTTTTACAGTTGAATACTACTTTTCAGTGAATTCTAGTGGGTTGAAACACTGTTTTCTTGTGAAGTAACTTTATTTCAAGGATTTCTGTAGTGTATAGTATCCTTTCTAGACTAGAAACTTACATTTTGATGTCTTTTACACTTGTTCTCTCACTATTCTGTGATATTCATTAGTATTTGCTCTCAATGACTACTGATTTCTAGCTGTTTCCCATAATGGGCCTTCTTTTCTACTTGTGGGACTTCACCACATGTAGAAACAACTTTATACACTCTTCTCTGAACTTGAGAAGCTATATACACTTGTCTTTCAACTGTTTTACAGTTGAATACTACTCCTCAGTGAATTCTCGTGGTTTCAAACACTGGTTTCATGTGAACTAACTCTATTTCAAGGATTTCTGCAGTGTACAACATCCTTTCTAGACTAGAGACTTACATTTTGATGTCTTTTACACTTGTTCTCTCACTATTCTGTGATATTCATTAGTATTTGCTCTGAATGACTACTGATTTCTAGCCGTTTCCCATAATGGGCCTTCTTTTCTACTTGTGGGACATCACCACATGTAGAAACAACTTTATACACCCTTCTCTGAACTTGAGAAGCTATATACACTTGTCTTTCAACTGTTTTACAGTTGAATACTACTTTTCAGTGAATTCTAGTGGGTTGAAACACTGTTTTCTTGTGAAGTAACTCTATTTCAAGTATTTCTGTAGTGTATAGCATCTATTCTAGACTAGAAACTTACATTTTGATGTCTTTTACACTTGTTCTCTCACTATTCTGTGATATTCATTAGTATTTGCTCTGAATGACTACTGATTTCTAGCCGTTTCCTGTAATGGTCCTTCTTTTCTACTTGTGGGACTTCACCACATGCAGAAACAACTTTATACACTCTTCTCTGAACTTGAGAAGCTATATACACTTGTCTTTCAACTGTTTTACAGTTGAATACTACTTTTCAGTGAATTCTAGTGGGTTGAAACACTGTTTTCTTGTGAAGTAACTCTGTTTCAAGGATTTCTGCAGTGTACAACAACCTTTCTAGACTAGAGACTTACATTTTGATGTCTTTTACACTTGTTCTCTCACTATTCTGTGATATTCATTAGTATTTGCTCTGAATGACTACTGATTTCTAGCTGTTTCCCATAATGGGCCTTCTATTCTACTTGTGGGACTTCACCACATGTAGAAACAACTTTATACACTCTTCTCTGAACTTGAGAAGCTATATACACTTGTCTTTCAACTGTTTTACAGTTGAATACTACTTTTCAGTGAATTCTAGTGGGTTGAAACACTGTTTTCTTGTGAAGTAACTTTATTTCAAGGATTTCTGTAGTGTATAGTATCCTTTCTAGACTAGAAACTTACATTTTGATGTCTTTTACACTTGTTCTCTCACTATTCTGTGATATTCATTAGTATTTGCTCTGAATGACTACTGATTTCTAGCTGTTTCCCATAATGGGCCTTCTTTTCTACTTGTGGGACTTCACCACATGTAGAAACAACTTTATACACTCTTCTCTGAACTTGAGAAGCTATATACACTTGCCTTTCAACTGTTTTACAGTTGAATACTACTTTTCAGTAAATTCTGGTGGTTTCAAACACTGGTTTCATGTGAAGTAACTCTATTTCAAGGATTTGTGCAGTGTACAACAACCTTTCTAGACTAGAGACTTACATTTTGTTGTCTTTTACACTTGTTCTCGCACTATTCTGTGATATTCATTAGTATTTGCTCTGAATGACTACTGATATCTAGCCGTTTCCTATAATGGGCCTTCTTTTCTACTTGTGGGACTTCACCACATGTAGAAACAACTTTATACACTCTTCTCTGAACTTGAGAAGCTATATACACTTGTCTTTCAACAGTTTTACAGTTGAATACTACTTTTCAGTGAATTCTAGTGGGTTGAAACACTGTTTTCTTGTGAAGTAACTCTATTTCAAGGATTTCTGCAGTGTACAACATCCTTTCTAGACTAGAGACTTACATTTTGATGTCTTTTACTCTTGTTCTCTCACTATTCTGTGATATTCATTAGTATTTGCTCTGAATGACTACTGATTTCTAGCTGTTTCCCATAATGGGCCTTCTTTTCTACTTGTGGGACTTCACCACATGTAGAAACAACTTTACACACTCTTCTCTGAAATTGAGAAGCTATATACACGTGTCTTTCAACTGTTTTACAGTTGAATACTACTTTTCAGTGAATTCTGGTCGTTTCAAACACTAGTTTCATGTGAACTAACTCTATTTCAAGGATTTGTGCAGTGTACAACATCCTTTCTAGACTAAAGACTTACATTTGATGTCTTTTACACTTGTTCTATCACTATTCTGTGATATTCATTAGTATTTGCCCTGAATGACTACTGATTTCTAGCTGTTTCCTATAATGGGCCTTCTTTTCTACTTGTGGGACTTCACCACATGTAGAAACAATTTATACTCTCTTCTCTGGAATTGCGAAGCTATATAAACTTGTCTTTCAACTGTTTTACAGTTGAGTACTCCTTTCAATGAATTCTGGTGGTTTCAAACACTGGTTTCATGTGAACTAACTCTATTTCAAGGATTTCTGCAGTGTAAGACATCCCTTCTAGAGTAGACACTTTAATTTTGATGTCTTTTACACTTGTTCTCTCACTATTCTGTGATATTCATTAGTATTCGCTCTGAATGACTACTGATTTCTAGCCTTTTCCTATAATGGGCCTTCTTTTCTACTTGTGGGACTTCACCACATGTAGAAACAACTTTATACACTCTTCTCTGGACTTCCGAAGCTATATAAACTTGTCTTTCAACTGTTTTACAGTTGAATACTACTTTTCAGTGAATTCTGGTGGTTTGAAACACTGGTTTCATGTGAACTAACTCTATTTCAAGTATTTCTGCAGTGTACAACATCCTTTCTAGACTAGACACTTTCATTTTGATGTCTTTACACTTGTTCTCTCACTATTCTGTGATATTCATTAGTATTTGCTCTGAATGACTACTGATTTCTAGCCGTTTCCCATAATGGGCCTTCTTTTCTACTTGTGGGACATCACCACATGTAGAAACAACTTTATACACTCCTCTCTGGACTTACGAAGCTATATACACTTGTCTTTCAACTGTTTTACAGTTGAATACTACTTTACAGTGAAAATCTGGTGGTTTCAAACACTGGTTTCATGTGAACTAACTCTATTTCAAGGATTTGTGCAGTGTACAACATCCTTTCTAGACTAGAGACTTACATTTTGATGTCTTTTACACTTGTTCTCTCACTATTCTGTGATATTCATTAGTATTTGCTCTGAATGACTACTGATTTCTAGCCATTTCCGATAATGGGCCTTCTTTTCTACTTGTGGGAAATCACCACATGTAGAAACAACTTTATACACTCTTCTCTAAACTTGAGAAGCTATATACACTTGTCTTTCAACTGTTTTACAGTTGAATACTACTTTTCAGTGAATTCTAGTGGGTTGAAACACTGTTTTCTTGTGAAGTAACTTTATTTCAAGGATTTCTGTAGTGTATAGTATCCTTTCTAGACTAGAAACTTACATTTTGATGTCTTTTACACTTGTTCTCTCACTATTCTGTGATATTCATTAGTATTTGCTCTGAATGACTACTGATTTCTAGCTGTTTCCCATAATGGGCCTTCTTTTCTACTTGTGGGACTTCACCACATGTAGAAACAACTTTATACACTCTTCTCTGAACTTGAGAAACTATATACACTTGTCTTTCAACTGTTTTACAGTTGAATACTACTCCTCAGTGAATTCTGGTGGTTTCAAACACTGGTTTCATGTGAACTAACTCTATTTCAAGGATTTCTGCAGTGTACAACATCCTTTCTAGACTAGAGACTTACATTTTGATGTCTTTTACACTTGTTCTCTCACTATTCTGTGATATTCATTAGTATTTGCTCTGAATGACTACTGATTTCTAGCCGTTTCCCATAATGGGCCTTCTTTTCTACTTGTGGGACATCACCACATGTAGAAACAACTTTATACACCCTTCTCTGAACTTGAGAAGCTATATACACTTGTCTTTCAACTGTTTTACAGTTGAATACTACTTTTCAGTGAATTCTAGTGGGTTGAAACACTGTTTTCTTGTGAAGTAACTCTATTTCAAGGATTTCTGTAGTGTATAGCATCTATTCTAGACTAGAAAATTACATTTTGATGTCTTTTACACTTGTTCTCTCACTATTCTGTGATATTCATTAGTATTTGCTCTGAATGACTACTGATTTTTAGCCGTTTCCTATAATAGGCCTTCTTTTCTACTTGTGGGACTTCACCACATGCAGAAACAACTTTATACACTCTTCTCTGAACTTGAGAAGCTATATACACTTGTCTTTCAACTGTTTTACAGTTGAATACTACTTTTTAGTGAATTCTAGTGGGTTAAAACACTGTTTTCTTGTGAAGTAACTCTATTTAAAGGATATCTGTAGTGTATAACATCCATTCTAGACTAGAGACGTACATTTTGATGTCTTTTACACTTGTTCTATCACTATTCTGTGATATTCATTAGTATTTGCTCTGAATGACTACTGATTTCTAGCTGTTTCCCATAATGGGCCTTCTTTTCTACTTGTGGGACTTCACCACATGTAGAAACAACTTTATACACTCTTCTCTGGACTTATGAAGCTATATACACTTGTCTTTCAACTGTTTTACAGTTGAATACTACTTTACAGTGAATTCCGGTGGTTTCAAACACTGGTTTCATGTGAACTAACTCTATTTCAAGGATTTGTGCAGTGTACAACATCCTTTCTAGACTAGAGACTTACATTTTGATGTCTTTTACACTTGTTCTCTCACTATTCTGTGATATTCATTAGTATTTGCTCTGAATGACTACTGATTTCTAGCCATTTCCCATAATGGGCCTTCTTTTCTACTTGTGGGAAATCACCACATGTAGAAACAACTTTATACACTCTTCTCTGAACTTGAGAAGCTATATACACTTGTCTTTCAACTGTTTTACAGTTGAATACTACTTTTCAGTGAATTCTAGTGGGTTGAAACACTGTTTTCTTGTGAAGTAACTTTATTTCAAGGATTTCTGTAGTGTATAGTATCCTTTCTAGACTAGAAACTTACATTTTGATGTCTTTTACACTTGTTCTCTCACTATTCTGTGATATTCATTAGTATTTGCTCTGAATGACTACTGATTTCTAGCTGTTTCCCATAATGGGCCTTCTTTTCTACTTGTGGGACTTCACCACATGTAGAAACAACTTTATACACTCTTCTCTGAACTTGAGAAGCTATATACACTTGCCTTTCAACTGTTTTACAGTTGAATACTACTTTTCAGTAAATTCTGGTGGTTTCAAACACTGGTTTCATGTGAAGTAACTCTATTTCAAGGATTTGTGCAGTGTACAACATCCTTTCTAGACTAGAGACTTACATTTTGTTGTCTTTTACACTTGTTCTCTCACTATTCTGTGATATTCATTAGTATTTGCTCTGAATGACTACTGATATCTACCCGTTTCCTATAATGGGCCTTCTTTTCTACTTGTGGGACTTCACCACATGTAGAAACAACTTTATACACTCTTCTCTGAACTTGAGAAGCTATATACACTTGTCTTTCAACAGTTTTACAGTTGAATACTACTTTTCAGTGAATTCTAGTGGGTTGAAACACTGTTTTCTTGTGAAGTAACTCTATTTCAAGGATTTCTGCAGTGTACAACATCCTTTCTAGACTAGAGACTTACATTTAGATGTCTTTTACTCTTGTTCTCTCACTATTCTGTGATATTCATTAGTATTTGCTCTTAATGACTACTGATTTCTAGCTGTTTCCCATAATGGGCCTTCTTTTCTAATTGTGGGACTTCACCACATGTAGAAACAACTTTACACACTCTTCTCTGAAATTGAGAAGCTATATACACGTGTCTTTCAACTGTTTTACAGTTGAATACTACTTTTCAGTGAATTCTGGTCGTTTCAAACACTAGTTTCATGTGAACTAACTCTATTTCAAGGATTTGTGCAGTGTACAACATCCTTTCTAGACTAAAGACTTACATTTGATGTCTTTTACACTTGTTCTATCACTATTCTGTGATATTCATTAGTATTTGCCCTGAATGACTACTGATTTCTAGCTGTTTCCTATAATGGGCCTTCTTTTCTACTTGTGGGACTTCACCACATGTAGAAACAATTTATACTCTCTTCTCTGGAATTGCGAAGCTATATAAACTTGTCTTTCAACTGTTTTACAGTTGAGTACTCCTTTCAATGAATTCTGGTGGTTTCAAACACTGGTTTCATGTGAACTAACTCTATTTCAAGGATTTCTGCAGTGTAAGACATCCTTTCTAGAGTAGACACTTTAATTTTGATGTCTTTTACACTTGTTCTCTCACTATTCTGTGATATTCATTAGTATTCGCTCTGAATGACTACTGATTTCTAGCCTTTTCCTATAATGGGCCTTCTTTTCTACTTGTGGGACTTCACCACATGTAGAAACAACTTTATACACTCTTCTCTGGACTTCCGAAGCTATATAAACTTGTCTTTCAACTGTTTTACAGTTGAATACTACTTTTCAGTGAATTCTAGTGGGTTGAAACACTGTTTTCTTGTGAACTAACTCTATTTCAAGTATTTCTGCAGTGTACAACATCCTTTCTAGACTAGACACTTTCATTTTGATGTCTTTACACTTGTTCTCTCACTATTCTGTGATATTCATTAGTATTTGCTCTGAATGACTACTGATTTCTAGCCGTTTCCCATAATGGGCCTTCTTTTCTACTTGTGGGACATCACCACATGTAGAAACAACTTTATACACTCCTCTCTGGACTTACGAAGCTATATACACTTGTCTTTCAACTGTTTTACAGTTGAATACTACTTTACAGTGAAAATCTGGTGGTTTCAAACACTGGTTTCATGTGAACTAACTCTATTTCAAGGATTTGTGCAGTGTACAACATCCTTTCTAGACTAGAGACTTACATTTTGATGTCTTTTACACTTGTTCTCTCACTATTCTGTGATATTCATTAGTATTTGCTCTGAATGACTACTGATTTCTAGCCATTTCCGATAATGGGCCTTCTTTTCTACTTGTGGGAAATCACCACATGTAGAAACAACTTTATACACTCTTCTCTAAACTTGAGAAGCTATATACACTTGTCTTTCAACTGTTTTACAGTTGAATACTACTTTTCAGTGAATTCTAGTGGGTTGAAACACTGTTTTCTTGTGAAGTAACTTTATTTCAAGGATTTCTGTAGTGTATAGTATCCTTTCTAGACTAGAAACTTACATTTTGATGTCTTTTACACTTGTTCTCTCACTATTCTGTGATATTCATTAGTATTTGCTCTGAATGACTACTGATTTCTAGCTGTTTCCCATAATGGGCCTTCTTTTCTACTTGTGGGACTTCACCACATGTAGAAACAACTTTATACACTCTTCTCTGAACTTGAGAAACTATATACACTTGTCTTTCAACTGTTTTACAGTTGAATACTACTCCTCAGTGAATTCTGGTGGTTTCAAACACTGGTTTCATGTGAACTAACTCTATTTCAAGGATTTCTGCAGTGTACAACATCCTTTCTAGACTAGAGACTTACATTTTGATGTCTTTTACACTTGTTCTCTCACTATTCTGTGATATTCATTAGTATTTGCTCTGAATGACTACTGATTTCTAGCCGTTTCCCATAATGGGCCTTCTTTTCTACTTGTGGGACATCACCACATGTAGAAACAACTTTATACACCCTTCTCTGAACTTGAGAAGCTATATACACTTGTCTTTCAACTGTTTTACAGTTGAATACTACTTTTCAGTGAATTCTAGTGGGTTGAAACACTGTTTTCTTGTGAAGTAACTCTATTTCAAGGATTTCTGTAGTGTATAGCATCTATTCTAGACTAGAAAATTACATTTTGATGTCTTTTACACTTGTTCTCTCACTATTCTGTGATATTCATTAGTATTTGCTCTGAATGACTACTGATTTTTAGCCGTTTCCTATAATAGGCCTTCTTTTCTACTTGTGGGACTTCACCACATGCAGAAACAACTTTATACACTCTTCTCTGAACTTGAGAAGCTATATACACTTGTCTTTCAACTGTTTTACAGTTGAATACTACTTTTTAGTGAATTCTAGTGGGTTAAAACACTGTTTTCTTGTGAAGTAACTCTATTTAAAGGATATCTGTAGTGTATAACATCCATTCTAGACTAGAGACGTACATTTTGATGTCTTTTACACTTGTTCTATCACTATTCTGTGATATTCATTAGTATTTGCTCTGAATGACTACTGATTTCTAGCTGTTTCCCATAATGGGCCTTCTTTTCTACTTGTGGGACTTCACCACATGTAGAAACAACTTTATACACTCTTCTCTGGACTTATGAAGCTATATACACTTGTCTTTCAACTGTTTTACAGTTGAATACTACTTTACAGTGAATTCCGGTGGTTTCAAACACTGGTTTCATGTGAACTAACTCTATTTCAAGGATTTGTGCAGTGTACAACATCCTTTCTAGACTAGAGACTTACATTTTGATGTCTTTTACACTTGTTCTCTCACTATTCTGTGATATTCATTAGTATTTGCTCTGAATGACTACTGATTTCTAGCCATTTCCCATAATGGGCCTTCTTTTCTACTTGTGGGAAATCACCACATGTAGAAACAACTTTATACACTCTTCTCTGAACTTGAGAAGCTATATACACTTGTCTTTCAACTGTTTTACAGTTGAATACTACTTTTCAGTGAATTCTAGTGGGTTGAAACACTGTTTTCTTGTGAAGTAACTTTATTTCAAGGATTTCTGTAGTGTATAGTATCCTTTCTAGACTAGAAACTTACATTTTGATGTCTTTTACACTTGTTCTCTCACTATTCTGTGATATTCATTAGTATTTGCTCTGAATGACTACTGATTTCTAGCTGTTTCCCATAATGGGCCTTCTTTTCTACTTGTGGGACTTCACCACATGTAGAAACAACTTTATACACTCTTCTCTGAACTTGAGAAGCTATATACACTTGCCTTTCAACTGTTTTACAGTTGAATACTACTTTTCAGTAAATTCTGGTGGTTTCAAACACTGGTTTCATGTGAAGTAACTCTATTTCAAGGATTTGTGCAGTGTACAACATCCTTTCTAGACTAGAGACTTACATTTTGTTGTCTTTTACACTTGTTCTCTCACTATTCTGTGATATTCATTAGTATTTGCTCTGAATGACTACTGATATCTACCCGTTTCCTATAATGGGCCTTCTTTTCTACTTGTGGGACTTCACCACATGTAGAAACAACTTTATACACTCTTCTCTGAACTTGAGAAGCTATATACACTTGTCTTTCAACAGTTTTACAGTTGAATACTACTTTTCAGTGAATTCTAGTGGGTTGAAACACTGTTTTCTTGTGAAGTAACTCTATTTCAAGGATTTCTGCAGTGTACAACATCCTTTCTAGACTAGAGACTTACATTTAGATGTCTTTTACTCTTGTTCTCTCACTATTCTGTGATATTCATTAGTATTTGCTCTTAATGACTACTGATTTCTAGCTGTTTCCCATAATGGGCCTTCTTTTCTAATTGTGGGACTTCACCACATGTAGAAACAACTTTACACACTCTTCTCTGAAATTGAGAAGCTATATACACGTGTCTTTCAACTGTTTTACAGTTGAATACTACTTTTCAGTGAATTCTGGTCGTTTCAAACACTAGTTTCATGTGAACTAACTCTATTTCAAGGATTTGTGCAGTGTACAACATCCTTTCTAGACTAAAGACTTACATTTGATGTCTTTTACACTTGTTCTATCACTATTCTGTGATATTCATTAGTATTTGCCCTGAATGACTACTGATTTCTAGCTGTTTCCTATAATGGGCCTTCTTTTCTACTTGTGGGACTTCACCACATGTAGAAACAATTTATACTCTCTTCTCTGGAATTGCGAAGCTATATAAACTTGTCTTTCAACTGTTTTACAGTTGAGTACTCCTTTCAATGAATTCTGGTGGTTTCAAACACTGGTTTCATGTGAACTAACTCTATTTCAAGGATTTCTGCAGTGTAAGACATCCTTTCTAGAGTAGACACTTTAATTTTGATGTCTTTTACACTTGTTCTCTCACTATTCTGTGATATTCATTAGTATTCGCTCTGAATGACTACTGATTTCTAGCCTTTTCCTATAATGGGCCTTCTTTTCTACTTGTGGGACTTCACCACATGTAGAAACAACTTTATACACTCTTCTCTGGACTTCCGAAGCTATATAAACTTGTCTTTCAACTGTTTTACAGTTGAATACTACTTTTCAGTGAATTCTGGTGGTTTGAAACACTGGTTTCATGTGAACTAACTCTATTTCAAGTATTTCTGCAGTGTACAACATCCTTTCTAGACTAGACACTTTCATTTTGATGTCTTTACACTTGTTCTCTCACTATTCTGTGATATTCATTAGTATTTGCTCTGAATGACTACTGATTTCTAGCCGTTTTCCATAATGGGCCTTCTTTTCTACTTGTGGGACATCACCACATGTAGAAACAACTTTATACACTCTTCTCTGAACTTGATAAGCTATATACACTTGTCTTTCAACTGTTTTACAGTTAAATACTACTTTTTAGTGAATTCCGGTCGTTTCAAACACTGGTTTCATGTGAACTAACTCTATTTCAAGGATTTGTGCAGTGTACAACATCCTTTCTACACTAGAGACTTACATTTTGTTGTCTTTTCCACTTGTTCTCTCACTATTCTGTGATATTCATTAGTATTTGCTATGAATGACTACTGATTTCTAGCTGTTTCCTATAATGGGCCGTCTTTTCTACTTGTGGGACTTCCCCACATGTAGAAACAACTTTATACACTCTTCTCTGGACTTACGAAGCTATATACACTTGTCTTTCAACTGTTTTACAGTTGAATACTACTTTACAGTGAAAATCTGGTGGTTTCAAACACTGGTTTCATGTGAACTAACTCTATTTCAAGGATTTGTGCAGTGTACAACATCCTTTCTAGACTAGAGACTTACATTTTGATGTCTTTTACACTTGTTCTCTCACTATTCTGTGATATTCATTAGTATTTGCTCTGAATGACTACTGATTTCTAGCCATTTCCAATAATGGGCCTTCTTTTCTACTTGTGGGAAATCACCACATGTAGAAACAACTTTATACACTCTTCTCTAAACTTGAGAAGCTATATACACTTGTCTTTCAACTGTTTTACAGTTGAATACTACTTTTCAGTGAATTCTAGTGGGTTGAAACACTGTTTTCTTGTGAAGTAACTTTATTTCAAGGATTTCTGTAGTGTATAGTATCCTTTCTAGACTAGAAACTTACATTTTGATGTCTTTTACACTTGTTCTCTCACTATTCTGTGATATTCATTAGTATTTGCTCTGAATGACTACTGATTTCTAGCTGTTTCCCATAATGGGCCTTCTTTTCTACTTGTGGGACTTCACCACATGTAGAAACAACTTTATACACTCTTCTCTGAACTTGAGAAGCTATATACACTTGTCTTTGAACTGTTTTACAGTTGAATACTACTCCTCAGTGAATTCTGGTGGTTTCAAACACTGGTTTCATGTGAACTAACTCTATTTCAAGGATTTGTGCTGTGTACAACATCCTTTCTAGACTAGAGACTTACATTTTGTTGTCTTTTACACTTGTTCTCTCACTATTCTGTGATATTCATTAGTATTTGCTCTGAATGACTACTGATATCTAGCCGTTTCCTATAATGGGCCTTCTTTTCTACTTGTGGGACTTCACCACATGTAGAAACAACTTTATACACTCTTCTCTGAACTTGAGAAGCTATATACACTTGTCTTTCAACAGTTTTACAGTTGAATACTACTTTTCAGTGAATTCTAGTGGGTTGAAACACTGTTTTCTTGTGAAGTAACTCTATTTCAAGGATTTCTGCAGTGTACAACATCCTTTCTAGACTAGAGACTTACATTTTGATGTCTTTTACTCTTGTTCTCTCACTATTCTGTGATATTCATTAGTATTTGCTCTTAATGACTACTGATTTCTAGCTGTTTCCCATAATGGGCCTTCTTTTCTAATTGTGGGACTTCACCACATGTAGAAACAACTTTACACACTCTTCTCTGAAATTGAGAAGCTATATACACGTGTCTTTCAACTGTTTTACAGTTGAATACTACTTTTCAGTGAATTCTGGTCGTTTCAAACACTAGTTTCATGTGAACTAACTCTATTTCAAGGATTTGTGCAGTGTACAACATCCTTTCTAGACTAAAGACTTACATTTGATGTCTTTTACACTTGTTCTATCACTATTCTGTGATATTCATTAGTATTTGCCCTGAATGACTACTGATTTCTAGCTGTTTCCTATAATGGGCCTTCTTTTCTACTTGTGGGACTTCACCACATGTAGAAACAATTTATACTCTCTTCTCTGGAATTGCGAAGCTATATAAACTTGTCTTTCAACTGTTTTACAGTTGAGTACTCCTTTCAATGAATTCTGGTGGTTTCAAACACTGGTTTCATGTGAACTAACTCTATTTCAAGGATTTCTGCAGTGTAAGACATCCTTTCTAGAGTAGACACTTTAATTTTGATGTCTTTTACACTTGTTCTCTCACTATTCTGTGATATTCATTAGTATTCGCTCTGAATGACTACTGATTTCTAGCCTTTTCCTATAATGGGCCTTCTTTTCTACTTGTGGGACTTCACCACATGTAGAAACAACTTTATACACTCTTCTCTGGACTTCCGAAGCTATATAAACTTGTCTTTCAACTGTTTTACAGTTGAATACTACTTTTCAGTGAATTCTAGTGGGTTGAAACACTGTTTTCTTGTGAAGTAACTTTATTTCAAGGATTTCTGTAGTGTATAGTATCCTTTCTAGACTAGAAACTTACATTTTGATGTCTTTTACACTTGTTCTCTCACTATTCTGTGATATTCATTAGTATTTGCTCTGAATGACTACTGATTTCTAGCTGTTTCCCATAATGGGCCTTCTTTTCTACTTGTGGGACTTCACCACATGTAGAAACAACTTTATACACTCTTCTCTGAACTTGAGAAGCTATATACACTTGTCTTTCAACTGTTTTACAGTTGAATACTACTTTTCAGTAAATTCTGGTGGTTTCAAACACTGGTTTCATGTGAAGTAACTCTATTTCAAGGATTTGTGCAGTGTACAACATCCTTTCTAGACTAGAGACTTACATTTTGTTGTCTTTTACACTTGTTCTCTCACTATTCTGTGATATTCATTAGTATTTGCTCTGAATGACTACTGATATCTAGCCGTTTCCTATAATGGGCCTTCTTTTCTACTTGTGGGACTTCACCACATGTAGAAACAACTTTATACACTCTTCTCTGAACTTGAGAAGCTATATACACTTGTCTTTCAACAGTTTTACAGTTGAATACTACTTTTCAGTGAATTCTAGTGGGTTGAAACACTGTTTTCTTGTGAAGTAACTCTATTTCAAGGATTTCTGCAGTGTACAACATCCTTTCTAGACTAGAGACTTACATTTTGATGTCTTTTACTCTTGTTCTCTCACTATTCTGTGATATTCATTAGTATTTGCTCTTAATGACTACTGATTTCTAGCTGTTTCCCATAATGGGCCTTCTTTTCTAATTGTGGGACTTCACCACATGTAGAAACAACTTTACACACTCTTCTCTGAAATTGAGAAGCTATATACACGTGTCTTTCAACTGTTTTACAGTTGAATACTATTTTTCAGTGAATTCTGGTCGTTTCAAACACTAGTTTCATGTGAACTAACTCTATTTCAAGGATTTGTGCAGTGTACAACATCCTTTCTAGACTAAAGACTTACATTTGATGTCTTTTACACTTGTTCTATCACTATTCTGTGATATTCATTAGTATTTGCCCTGAATGACTACTGATTTCTAGCTGTTTCCTATAATGGGCCTTCTTTTCTACTTGTGGGACTTCACCACATGTAGAAACAATTTATACTCTCTTCTCTGGAATTGCGAAGCTATATAAACTTGTCTTTCAACTGTTTTACAGTTGAGTACTCCTTTCAATGAATTCTGGTGGTTTCAAACACTGGTTTCATGTGAACTAACTCTATTTCAAGGATTTCTGCAGTGTAAGACATCCTTTCTAGAGTAGACACTTTAATTTTGATGTCTTTTACACTTGTTCTCTCACTATTCTGTGATATTCATTAGTATTCGCTCTGAATGACTACTGATTTCTAGCCTTTTCCTATAATGGGCCTTCTTTTCTACTTGTGGGACTTCACCACATGTAGAAACAACTTTATACACTCTTCTCTGGACTTCCGAAGCTATATAAACTTGTCTTTCAACTGTTTTACAGTTGAATACTACTTTTCAGTGAATTCTGGTGGTTTGAAACACTGGTTTCATGTGAACTAACTCTATTTCAAGTATTTCTGCAGTGTACAACATCCTTTCTAGACTAGACACTTTCATTTTGATGTCTTTACACTTGTTCTCTCACTATTCTGTGATATTCATTAGTATTTGCTCTGAATGACTACTGATTTCTAGCCGTTTCCCATAATGGGCCTTCTTTTCTACTTGTGGGACATCACCACATGTAGAAACAACTTTATACACTCTTCTCTGAACTTGATAAGCTATATACACTTGTCTTTCAACTGTTTTACAGTTAAATACTACTTTTTAGTGAATTCCGGTCGTTTCAAACACTGGTTTCATGTGAACTAACTCTATTTCAAGGATTTGTGCAGTGTACAACATCCTTTCTACACTAGAGACTTACATTTTGTTGTCTTTTCCACTTGTTCTCTCACTATTCTGTGATATTCATTAGTATTTGCTATGAATGACTACTGATTTCTAGCTGTTTCCTATAATGGGCCGTCTTTTCTACTTGTGGGACTTCCCCACATGTAGAAACAACTTTATACACTCTTCTCTGGACTTACGAAGCTATATACACTTGTCTTTCAACTGTTTTACAGTTGAATACTACTTTACAGTGAAAATCTGGTGGTTTCAAACACTGGTTTCATGTGAACTAACTCTATTTCAAGGATTTGTGCAGTGTACAACATCCTTTCTAGACTAGAGACTTACATTTTGATGTCTTTTACACTTGTTCTCTCACTATTCTGTGATATTCATTAGTATTTGTTCTGAATGACTACTGATTTCTAGCCATTTCCAATAATGGGCCTTCTTTTCTACTTGTGGGAAATCACCACATGTAGAAACAACTTTATACACTCTTCTCTAAACTTGAGAAGCTATATACACTTGTCTTTCAACTGTTTTACAGTTGAATACTACTTTTCAGTGAATTCTAGTGGGTTGAAACACTGTTTTCTTGTGAAGTAACTTTATTTCAAGGATTTCTGTAGTGTATAGTATACTTTCTAGACTAGAAACTTACATTTTGATGTCTTTTACACTTGTTCTCTCACTATTCTGTGATATTCATTAGTATTTGCTCTGAATGACTACTGATTTCTAGCTGTTTCCCATAATGGGCCTTCTTTTCTACTTGTGGGACTTCACCACATGTAGAAACAACTTTATACACTCTTCTCTGAACTTGAGAAGCTATATACACTTGTCTTTGAACTGTTTTACAGTTGAATACTACTCCTCAGTGAATTCTGGTGGTTTCAAACACTGGTTTCATGTGAACTAACTCTATTTCAAGGATTTCTGCAGTGTACAACATCCTTTCTAGACTAGAGACTTACATTTTGATGTGTTTTACACTTGTTCTCTAACTATTCTGTGATATTCATTAGTATTTGCTCTGAATGACTACTGATTTCTAGCCGTTTCCCATAATGGGCCTTCTTTTCTACTTGTGGGACATCACCACATGTAGAAACAACTTTATACACCCTTCTCTGAACTTGAGAAGCTATATACACTTGTCTTTCAACTGTTTTACAGTTGAATACTACTTTTCAGTGAATTCTAGTGGGTTGAAACACTGTTTTCTTGTGAAGTAACTCTATTTCAAGGATTTCTGTAGTGTATAGCATCTATTCTAGACTAGAAAATTACATTTTGATGTCTTTTACACTTGTTCTCTCACTATTCTGTGATATTCATTAGTATTTGCTCTGAATGACTACTGATTTCTAGCTGTTTCCCATAATGGGCCTTCTTTTCTACTCGTGGGACTTCACCACATGTAGAAACAACTTTACACACTCTTCTCTGAACTTGAGAAGCTATATACACGTGTCTTTCAACTGTTTTACAGTTGAATACTACTTTTCAGTGAATTCTGGTCGTTTCAAACACTGGTTTCATGTGAACTAACTCTATTTCAAGGATTTGTGCAGTGTACAACATCCTTTCTAGACTAAAGACTTACATTTGATGCCTTTTACACTTGTTCTATCACTATTCTGTGATATTCATTAGTATTCGCTCTGAATGACTAATGATTTCTAGCCGTTTCCTATAATGGGCCTTCTTTTCTACTTGTGGGACTTCACCACATGTAGAAACAACTTTATACACTCTTCTCTGGACTTGCGAAGGTATATAAACTTGTCTTTCAACTGTTTTACACTTGAATACTACTTTTCAGTGAATTCTGGTGGTTTGAAACACTGGTTTCATGTGAAATAACACTATTTCAAGTATTTCTGCAGTGTACAACATCCTTTCTAGACTAGACACTTTCATTTTGATGTCTTTACACTTGTTCTCTCACTATTCTGTGATATTCATTAGTATTTGCTCTGAATGACTACTGATTTCTAGCCGTTTCCCATAATGGGCCTTCTTTTCTACTTGTGGGACTTCCCCACATGTAGAAACAACTTTATACACTCTTCTCTGGACTTATGAAGCTATATACACTTGTCTTTCAACTGTTTTACAGTTGAATACTACTTTACAGTGAATTCTGGTGGTTTCAAACACTGGTTTCATGTGAACTAACTCTATTTCAAGGATTTGTGCAGTGTACAACATCCTTTCTAGACTAGAGACTTACATTTTGATGTCTTTTACACTTGTTCTCTCACTATTCTGTGATATTCATTAGTATTTGCTCTGAATGACTACTGATTTCTAGCCATTTCCCATAATGGGCCTTCTTTTCTACTTGTGGGAAATCACCACATGTAGAAACAATTTTATACACTCTTCTCTGAACTTGAGAAGCTATATACACTTGTCTTTCAACTGTTTTACAGTTGAATAATACTTTTCAGTGAATTCTAGTGGGTTGAAACACTGTTTTCTTGTGAAGTAACTTTATTTCAAGGATTTCTGTAGTGTATAGTATCCTTTCTAGACTAGAAACTTACATTTTGATGTCTTTTACACTTGTTCTCTCACTATTCTGTGATTTTCATTAGTATTTGCTCTGAATGACTACTGATTTCTAGCTGTTTCCCATAATGGGCCTTCTTTTCTACTTGTGGGACTTCACCACATGTAGAAACAACTTTATACACTCTTCTCTGAACTTGAGAAGCTATATACACTTGCCTTTCAACTGTTTTACAGTTGAATACTACTTTTCAGTAAATTCTTGTGGTTTCAAACACTTGTTTCATGTGAAGTAACTCTATTTCAAGGATTTGTGCAGTGTACAACATCCTTTCTAGACTAGAGACTGACATTTTGTTGTCTTTTACACTTGTTCTCTCACTATTCTGTGATATTCATTAGTATTTGCTCTGAATGACTACTGATATCTAGCCGTTTCCTATAATGGGCCTTCTTTTCTACTTGTGGGACTTCACCACATGTAGAAACAACTTTATACACTCTTCTCTGAACTTGAGAAGCTATATACACTTGTCTTTCAACTGTTTTACAGTTGAATACTACTTTTCAGTGAATTCTAGTGGGTTGAAACACTGTTTTCTTGTGAAGTAACTCTATTTCAAGGATTTCTGCAGTGTACAACAACCTTTCTAGACTAGAGACTTACATTTTGATGTCTTTTACTCTTGTTCTCTCACTATTCTGTGATATTCATTAGTATTTGCTCTGAATGACTACTGATTTCTAGCTGTTTCCCATAATGGGCCTTCTTTTCTACTTGTGGGACTTCACCACATGTAGAAACAACTTTACACACTCTTCTCTGAAATTGAGAAGCTATATACACGTGTCTTTCAACTGTTTTACAGTTGAATACTACTTTTCAGTGAATTCTGGTCGTTTCAAACACTAGTTTCATGTGAACTAACTCTATTTCAAGGATTTGTGCAGTGTACAACATCCTTTCTAGACTAAAGACTTACATTTGATGTCTTTTACACTTGTTCTATCACTATTCTGTGATATTCATTAGTATTTGCCCTGAATGACTACTGATTTCTAGCTGTTTCCTATAATGGGCCTTCTTTTCTACTTGTGGGACTTCACCACATGTCGAAACAACTTTATACTCTCTTCTCTGGAATTGCGAATCTATATAAACTTGTCTTTCAACTGTTTTACATTTGAGTACTACTTTTCAATGAATTCTGGTGGTTTCAAACACTGGTTTCATGTGAACTAACTCTATTTCAAGGATTTCTGCAGTGTAAGACATCCTTTCCAGAGTAGACACTTTAATTTTGATGTCTTTTACACTTGTTCTCTCACTATTCTGTGATATTCATTAGTATTCGCTCTGAATGACTAATGATTTCTAGCCGTTTCCTATAATGGGCCTTCTTTTCTACTTGTGGGACTTCACCACATGTAGAAACAACTTTATACACTCTTCTCTGGACTTGCGAAGCTATATAAACTTGTCTTTCAACTGTTTTACACTTGAATACTACTTTTCAGTGAATTCTGGTGGTTTGAAACACTGGTTTCATGTGAAATAACTCTATTTCAAGTATTTCTGCAGTGTACAACATCCTTTCTAGACTAGACACTTTCATTTTGATGTCTTTACACTTGTTCTCTCACTATTCTGTGATATTCATTAGTATTTGCTCTGAATGACTACTGATTTCTAGCCGTTTCCCATAATGGGCCTTCTTTTCTACTTGTGGGACTTCCCCACATGTAGAAACAACTTTATACACTCTTCTCTGGACTTATGAAGCTATATACACTTGTCTTTCAACTGTTTTACAGTTGAATACTACTTTACAGTGAATTCTGGTGGTTTCAAACACTGGTTTCATGTGAACTAACTCTATTTCAAGGATTTGTGCAGTGTACAACATCCTTTCTAGACTAGAGACTTACATTTTGATGTCTTTTACACTTGTTCTCTCACTATTCTGTGATATTCATTAGTATTTGCTCTGAATGACTACTGATTTCTAGCCATTTCCCATAATGGGCCTTCTTTTCTACTTGTGGGAAATCACCACATGTAGAAACAACTTTATACACTCTTCTCTGAACTTGAGAAGCTATATACACTTGTCTTTCAACTGTTTTACAGTTGAATAATACTTTTCAGTGAATTCTAGTGGGTTGAAACACTGTTTTCTTGTGAAGTAACTTTATTTCAAGGATTTCTGTAGTGTATAGTATCCTTTCTAGACTAGAAACTTACATTTTGATGTCTTTTACACTTGTTCTCTCACTATTCTGTGATTTTCATTAGTATTTGCTCTGAATGACTACTGATTTCTAGCTGTTTCCCATAATGGGCCTTCTTTTCTACTTGTGGGACTTCACCACATGTAGAAACAACTTTATACACTCTTCTCTGAACTTGAGAAGCTATATACACTTGCCTTTCAACTGTTTTACAGTTGAATACTACTTTTCAGTAAATTCTTGTGGTTTCAAACACTGGTTTCATGTGAAGTAACTCTATTTCAAGGATTTGTGCAGTGTACAACATCCTTTCTAGACTAGAGACTGACATTTTGTTGTCTTTTACACTTGTTCTCTCACTATTCTGTGATATTCATTAGTATTTGCTCTGAATGACTACTGATATCTAGCCGTTTCCTATAATGGGCCTTCTTTTCTACTTGTGGGACTTCACCACATGTAGAAACAACTTTACACACTCTTCTCTGAAATTGAGAAGCTATATACACGTGTCTTTCAACTGTTTTACAGTTGAATACTACTTTTCAGTGAATTCTGGTCGTTTCAAACACTAGTTTCATGTGAACTAACTCTATTTCAAGGATTTGTGCAGTGTACAACATCCTTTCTAGACTAAAGACTTACATTTGATGTCTTTTACACTTGTTCTATCACTATTCTGTGATATTCATTAGTATTTGCCCTGAATGACTACTGATTTCTAGCTGTTTCCTATAATGGGCCTTCTTTTCTACTTGTGGGACTTCACCACATGTCGAAACAACTTTATACTCTCTTCTCTGGAATTGCGAAGCTATATAAACTTGTCTTTCAACTGTTTTACAGTTGAGTACTACTTTTCAATGAATTCTGGTGGTTTCAAACACTGGTTTCATGTGAACTAACTCTATTTCAAGGATTTCTGCAGTGTAAGACATCCTTTCTAGAGTAGACACTTTAATTTTGATGTCTTTTACACTTGTTCTCTCACTATTCTGTGATATTCATTAGTATTTGCTCTGAATGACTACTGATTTCTAGCTGTTTCACATAATGGGCCTTCTTTTCTACTTGTGGGACTTCACCACATGTAGAAACAACTTTACACACTCTTCTCTGAACTTGAGAAGCTATATACACGTGTCTTTCAACTGTTTTACACTTGAATACTACTTTTCAGTGAATTCTGGTCGTTTCAAACACTGGTTTCATGTGAACTAACTCTATTTCAAGGATTTGTGCAGTGTACAACATCCTTTCTAGACTAAAGACTTACATTTGATGCCTTTTACACTTGTTCTATCACTATTCTGTGATATTCATTAGTATTTGCTCTGAATGACTACTGATTTCTAGCCGTTTCCCATAATGGGCCTTCTTTTCTACTTGTGGGACTTCCCCACATGTAGAAACAACTTTATACACTCTTCTCTGGACTTATGAAGCTATATACACTTGTCTTTCAACTGTTTTACAGTTGAATACTACTTTACAGTGAATTCTGGTGGTTTCAAACACTGGTTTCATGTGAAGTAACTCTATTTCAAGGATTTGTGCAGTGTACAACATCCTTTCTAGACTAGAGACTGACATTTTGTTGTCTTTTACACTTGTTCTCTCACTATTCTGTGATATTCATTAGTATTTGCTCTGAATGACTACTGATATCTAGCCGTTTCCTATAATGGGCCTTCTTTTCTACTTGTGGGACTTCACCACATGTAGAAACAACTTTATACACTCTTCTCTGAACTTGAGAAGCTATATACACTTGTCTTTCAACTGTTTTACAGTTGAATACTACTTTTCAGTGAATTCTAGTGGGTTGAAACACTGTTTTCTTGTGAAGTAACTCTATTTCAAGGATTTCTGCAGTGTACAACAACCTTTCTAGACTAGAGACTTACATTTTGATGTCTTTTACTCTTGTTCTCTCACTATTCTGTGATATTCATTAGTATTTGCTCTGAATGACTACTGATTTCTAGCTGTTTCCCATAATGGGCCTTCTTTTCTACTTGTGGGACTTCACCACATGTAGAAACAACTTTACACACTCTTCTCTGAAATTGAGAAGCTATATACACGTGTCTTTCAACTGTTTTACAGTTGAATACTACTTTTCAGTGAATTCTGGTCGTTTCAAACACTAGTTTCATGTGAACTAACTCTATTTCAAGGATTTGTGCAGTGTACAACATCCTTTCTAGACTAAAGACTTACATTTGATGTCTTTTACACTTGTTCTATCACTATTCTGTGATATTCATTAGTATTTGCCCTGAATGACTACTGATTTCTAGCTGTTTCCTATAATGGGCCTTCTTTTCTACTTGTGGGACTTCACCACATGTCGAAACAACTTTATACTCTCTTCTCTGGAATTGCGAAGCTATATAAACTTGTCTTTCAACTGTTTTACAGTTGAGTACTACTTTTCAATGAATTCTGGTGGTTTCAAACCCTGGTTTCATGTGAACTAACTCTATTTCAAGGATTTGTGCAGTGTACAACATCCTTTCTAGACTAAAGACTTACATTTGATGTCTTTTACACTTGTTCTCTCACTATTCTGTGATATTCATTAGTATTTGCCCTGAATGACTACTGATTTCTAGCTGTTTCCTATAATGGGCCTTCTTTTCTACTTGTGGGACTTCACCACATGTAGAAACAACTTTATACACTCTTCTCTGAACTTGAGAAGCTATATACACCTGTCTTTCAACTGTTTTACAGTTGAATACTACTTTTCAGTGAATTCTAGTGGGTTGAAACACTGTTTTCTTGTGAAGTAACTCTATTTCAAGGATTTCTGCAGTGTACAACAACCTTTCTAGACTAGAGACTTACATTTTGATGTCTTTTACACTTGTTCTCTCACTATTCTGTGATATTCATTAGTATTTGCCCTGAATGACTACTGATTTCTAGCTGTTTCCAATAATGGGCCTTCTTTTCTACTTGTGGGACATCACCACATGTAGAAACATTTTTAAACTCTTCTCTGAACTTGAGAAGCTATATACACTTGTCTTTCAACTGTTTTACTGTTGAATACTACTTTTCAGTGAATTCTGGTCGTTTCAAACACTGGTTTCATGTGAACTAACTCTATTTCAAGGATTTGTGCAGTGTACAACATCCTTTCTAGACTAGAGACTTACATTTTGATGTCTTTTAAACTTGTTCTCTCACTATTCTGTGATATTCATTAGTATTTGCTCTGAATGACTACTGATTTCTAGCTGTTTCCCATAATGGGCCTTCTTTTCTACTTGTGGGACTTCACCACATGTAGAAACAAATTTATACACTCTTCTCTGAACTTGAGAAGCTATATACACTTGTCTTTCATCTGTTTTACAGTTGAATAGTACGTTTCAGTGAATTCTAGTGGGTTGAAACACTGTTTTCTTGTGAAGTAACTCTATTTCAAGGATTTCTGCAGTGTACAACAACCTTTCTAGACTAGAGACTTACATTTTGATGTCTTTTACACTTCTTCTCTCATTATTCTCTGATATTCATTAGTATTTGCTCTGAATGACTACTGATTTCTAGCTGTTTCCCATAATGGGCCTTCTTTTCCACTTGTGGGACTTCACCACATGTAGAAACAACTTTATACACTCTTCTCTGAACTTGAGAAGCTATATACACTTGTCTTTCAACTGTTTTACAGTTAAATACTACTTTTCAGTGAATTCTGGTGGTTTCAAACACTGGTTTCATGTGAACTAACTCTATTTCAAGGATTTCTGCAGTGTACAACATCCTTTCTTGAGAAGACACATTCATTTTGATGTCTTTTACACTTGTTCTCTCACTATTCTGTGATATTCATTAGTATTTGCTCTGAATGACTACTGATTTCTAGCCGTTTCCCATAATGGGCCTTCGTTTCTACTTGTGGGACATCACCACATGTAGAAACAACTTTATACACTCTTCTCTGAACTTGAGAAGCTATATACACTTGCCTTTCAACTGTTTTACAGTTGAATACTACTTTTCAGTAAATTCTGGTGGTTTCAAACACTGGTTTCATGTGAAGTAACTCTATTTCAAGGATTTGTGCAGTGTACAACATCCTTTCTAGACTAGAGACTTACATTTTGTTGTCTTTTACACTTGTTCTCTCACTATTCTGTGATATTCATTAGTATTTACTCCGAATGAATACTGATTTCTAGCCTTTTCCTATAATGGGCCTTCTTTTCTACTTGTGGGACTTCACCACGTGTAGAAACAACTTTATACACTCTTCTCTGAACTTGAGAAGCTATATACACTTGTCTTTCAACTGTTTTACAGTTGAATACTACTTTTCAGTGAATTCTAGTGGGTTGAAACACTGTTTTCTTGTGAAGCAACTCTATTTCAAGGATTTCTGCAGTGTACAACAACCTTTCTAGACTAGAGACTTACATTTTGATGTCTTTTACACTTGTTCTCTCACTATTCTGTGATATTCATTAGTATTTGCCCTGAATGACTACTGATTTCTAGCTGTTTCCTATAATGGGCCTTCTTTTCTACTTGTGGGACTTCACCACATGTCGAAACAACTTTATACTCTCTTCTCTGGAATTGCGAAGCTATATAAACTTGTCTTTCAACAGTTTTACATTTGAGTACTACTTTTCAGTGAATTCTGGTGGTTTGAAACACTGGTTTCATGTGAACTAACTCTTTTTCAAGGATTTTTGCAGTGTACATCATCCTTTCTAGACAAGACACTTTCATTTTGATGTCTTTTACACTTGTTCTCTCACTATTCTGTGATAGTCATTAGTATTTGCTATGAATGACTACTGATTTCTAGCTGTTTCCTATAATGGGCCGTCTTTTCTACTTGTGGGACTTCACCACATGTAGAAACAACTTTATACGCTCTTCTCTGAACTTGAAAAGCTATATACACTTGTCTTTCAACTGTTTTACAGTTGAATACTACTTTTCAGTGAATTCTAGTGGGTTGAAACACTGTTTTCTTGTGAAGTAACTCTATTTCAAGGATTTCTGCAGTGTACAACAACCTTTCTAGACTAGAGACTTACATTTTGATGTCTTTTACTCTTGTTCTCTCACTATTCTGTGATATTCATTAGTATTTGCTCTGAATGACTACTGATTTCTAGCTGTTTCCCATAATGGGCCTTCTTTTCTACTTGTGGGACTTCACCACATGTAGAAACAACTTTACACACTCTTCTCTGAAATTGAGAAGCTATATACACGTGTCTTTCAACTGTTTTACAGTTGAATACTACTTTTCAGTGAATTCTGGTCGTTTCAAACACTAGTTTCATGTAAACTAACTCTATTTAAAGGATTTGTGCAGTGTACAACATCCTTTCTAGACTAAAGACTTACATTTGATGTCTTTTACACTTGTTCTATCACTATTCTGTGATATTCATTAGTATTTGCCCTGAATGACTACTGATTTCTAGCTGTTTCCTATAATGGGCCTTCTTTTCTACTTGTGGGACTTCACCACATGTAGAAACAACTTTATACTCTCTTCTCTGGAATTGCGAATCTATATAAACTTGTCTTTCAACTGTTTTACATTTGAGTACTACTTTTCAATGAATTCTGGTGGTTTCAAACACTGGTTTCATGTGAACTAACTCTATTTCAAGGATTTCTGCAGTGTAAGACATCCTTTCCAGAGTAGACACTTTAATTTTGATGTCTTTTACACTTGTTCTCTCACTATTCTGTGATATTCATTAGTATTCGCTCTGAATGACTAATGATTTCTAGCCGTTTCCTATAATGGGCCTTCTTTTCTACTTGTGGGACTTCACCACATGTAGAAACAACTTTATACACTCTTCTCTGGACTTGCGAAGGTATATAAACTTGTCTTTCAACTGTTTTACACTTGAATACTACTTTTCAGTGAATTCTGGTGGTTTGAAACACTGGTTTCATGTGAAATAACTCTATTTCAAGTATTTCTGCAGTGTACAACATCCTTTCTAGACTAGACACTTTCATTTTGATGTCTTTACACTTGTTCTCTCACTATTCTGTGATATTCATTAGTATTTGCTCTGAATGACTACTGATTTCTAGCCGTTTCCCATAATGGGCCTTCTTTTCTACTTGTGGGACTTCCCCACATGTAGAAACAACTTTATACACTCTTCTCTGGACTTATGAAGCTATATACACTTGTCTTTCAACTGTTTTACAGTTGAATACTACTTTACAGTGAATTCTGGTGGTTTCAAACACTGGTTTCATGTGAACTAACTCTATTTCAAGGATTTGTGCAGTGTACAACATCCTTTCTAGACTAGAGACTTACATTTTGATGTCTTTTACACTTGTTCTCTCACTATTCTGTGATATTCATTAGTATTTGCTCTGAATGACTACTGATTTCTAGCCATTTCCCATAATGGGCCTTCTTTTCTACTTGTGGGAAATCACCACATGTAGAAACAACTTTATACACTCTTCTCTGAACTTGAGAAGCTATATACACTTGTCTTTCAACTGTTTTACAGTTGAATAATACTTTTCAGTGAATTCTAGTGGGTTGAAACACTGTTTTCTTGTGAAGTAACTTTATTTCAAGGATTTCTGTAGTGTATAGTATCCTTTCTAGACTAGAAACTTACATTTTGATGTCTTTTACACTTGTTCTCTCACTATTCTGTGATTTTCATTAGTATTTGCTCTGAATGACTACTGATTTCTAGCTGTTTCCCATAATGGGCCTTCTTTTCTACTTGTGGGACTTCACCACATGTAGAAACAACTTTATACACTCTTCTCTGAACTTGAGAAGCTATATACACTTGCCTTTCAACTGTTTTACAGTTGAATACTACTTTTCAGTAAATTCTTGTGGTTTCAAACACTTGTTTCATGTGAAGTAACTCTATTTCAAGGATTTGTGCAGTGTACAACATCCTTTCTAGACTAGAGACTGACATTTTGTTGTCTTTTACACTTGTTCTCTCACTATTCTGTGATATTCATTAGTATTTGCTCTGAATGACTACTGATATCTAGCCGTTTCCTATAATGGGCCTTCTTTTCTACTTGTGGGACTTCACCACATGTAGAAACAACTTTATACACTCTTCTCTGAACTTGAGAAGCTATATACACTTGTCTTTCAACTGTTTTACAGTTGAATACTACTTTTCAGTGAATTCTAGTGGGTTGAAACACTGTTTTCTTGTGAAGTAACTCTATTTCAAGGATTTCTGCAGTGTACAACAACCTTTCTAGACTAGAGACTTACATTTTGATGTCTTTTACTCTTGTTCTCTCACTATTCTGTGATATTCATTAGTATTTGCTCTGAATGACTACTGATTTCTAGCTGTTTCCCATAATGGGCCTTCTTTTCTACTTGTGGGACTTCACCACATGTAGAAACAAGTTTACACACTCTTCTCTGAAATTGAGAAGCTATATACACGTGTCTTTCAACTGTTTTACAGTTGAATACTACTTTTCAGTGAATTCTGGTCGTTTCAAACACTAGTTTCATGTGAACTAACTCTATTTCAAGGATTTGTGCAGTGTACAACATCCTTTCTAGACTAAAGACTTACATTTGATGTCTTTTACTCTTGTTCTCTCACTATTCTGTGATATTCATTAGTATTTGCTCTGAATGACTACTGATTTCTAGCTGTTTCCCATAATGGGCCTTCTTTTCTACTTGTGGGACTTCACCACATGTAGAAACAACTTTACACACTCTTCTCTGAAATTGAGAAGCTATATACACGTGTCTTTCAACTGTTTTACAGTTGAATACTACTTTTCAGTGAATTCTGGTCGTTTCAAACACTAGTTTCATGTAAACTAACTCTATTTAAAGGATTTGTGCAGTGTACAACATCCTTTCTAGACTAAAGACTTACATTTGATGTCTTTTACACTTGTTCTATCACTATTCTGTGATATTCATTAGTATTTGCCCTGAATGACTACTGATTTCTAGCTGTTTCCTATAATGGGCCTTCTTTTCTACTTGTGGGACTTCACCACATGTAGAAACAACTTTATACTCTCTTCTCTGGAATTGCGAATCTATATAAACTTGTCTTTCAACTGTTTTACATTTGAGTACTACTTTTCAATGAATTCTGGTGGTTTCAAACACTGGTTTCATGTGAACTAACTCTATTTCAAGGATTTCTGCAGTGTAAGACATCCTTTCCAGAGTAGACACTTTAATTTTGATGTCTTTTACACTTGTTCTCTCACTATTCTGTGATATTCATTAGTATTCGCTCTGAATGACTAATGATTTCTAGCCGTTTCCTATAATGGGCCTTCTTTTCTACTTGTGGGACTTCACCACATGTAGAAACAACTTTATACACTCTTCTCTGGACTTGCGAAGGTATATAAACTTGTCTTTCAACTGTTTTACACTTGAATACTACTTTTCAGTGAATTCTGGTGGTTTGAAACACTGGTTTCATGTGAAATAACTCTATTTCAAGTATTTCTGCAGTGTACAACATCCTTTCTAGACTAGACACTTTCATTTTGATGTCTTTACACTTGTTCTCTCACTATTCTGTGATATTCATTAGTATTTGCTCTGAATGACTACTGATTTCTAGCCGTTTCCCATAATGGGCCTTCTTTTCTACTTGTGGGACTTCCCCACATGTAGAAACAACTTTATACACTCTTCTCTGGACTTATGAAGCTATATACACTTGTCTTTCAACTGTTTTACAGTTGAATACTACTTTACAGTGAATTCTGGTGGTTTCAAACACTGGTTTCATGTGAACTAACTCTATTTCAAGGATTTGTGCAGTGTACAACATCCTTTCTAGACTAGAGACTTACATTTTGATGTCTTTTACACTTGTTCTCTCACTATTCTGTGATATTCATTAGTATTTGCTCTGAATGACTACTGATTTCTAGCCATTTCCCATAATGGGCCTTCTTTTCTACTTGTGGGAAATCACCACATGTAGAAACAACTTTATACACTCTTCTCTGAACTTGAGAAGCTATATACACTTGTCTTTCAACTGTTTTACAGTTGAATAATACTTTTCAGTGAATTCTAGTGGGTTGAAACACTGTTTTCTTGTGAAGTAACTTTATTTCAAGGATTTCTGTAGTGTATAGTATCCTTTCTAGACTAGAAACTTACATTTTGATGTCTTTTACACTTGTTCTCTCACTATTCTGTGATTTTCATTAGTATTTGCTCTGAATGACTACTGATTTCTAGCTGTTTCCCATAATGGGCCTTCTTTTCTACTTGTGGGACTTCACCACATGTAGAAACAACTTTATACACTCTTCTCTGAACTTGAGAAGCTATATACACTTGCCTTTCAACTGTTTTACAGTTGAATACTACTTTTCAGTAAATTCTTGTGGTTTCAAACACTTGTTTCATGTGAAGTAACTCTATTTCAAGGATTTGTGCAGTGTACAACATCCTTTCTAGACTAGAGACTGACATTTTGTTGTCTTTTACACTTGTTCTCTCACTATTCTGTGATATTCATTAGTATTTGCTCTGAATGACTACTGATATCTAGCCGTTTCCTATAATGGGCCTTCTTTTCTACTTGTGGGACTTCACCACATGTAGAAACAACTTTATACACTCTTCTCTGAACTTGAGAAGCTATATACACTTGTCTTTCAACTGTTTTACAGTTGAATACTACTTTTCAGTGAATTCTAGTGGGTTGAAACACTGTTTTCTTGTGAAGTAACTCTATTTCAAGGATTTCTGCAGTGTACAACAACCTTTCTAGACTAGAGACTTACATTTTGATGTCTTTTACTCTTGTTCTCTCACTATTCTGTGATATTCATTAGTATTTGCTCTGAATGACTACTGATTTCTAGCTGTTTCCCATAATGGGCCTTCTTTTCTACTTGTGGGACTTCACCACATGTAGAAACAAGTTTACACACTCTTCTCTGAAATTGAGAAGCTATATACACGTGTCTTTCAACTGTTTTACAGTTGAATACTACTTTTCAGTGAATTCTGGTCGTTTCAAACACTAGTTTCATGTGAACTAACTCTATTTCAAGGATTTGTGCAGTGTACAACATCCTTTCTAGACTAAAGACTTACATTTGATGTCTTTTACACTTGTTCTATCACTATTCTGTGATATTCATTAGTATTTGCCCTGAATGACTACTGATTTCTAGCTGTTTCCTATAATGGGCCTTCTTTTCTACTTGTGGGACTTCACCACATGTCGAAACAACTTTATACTCTCTTCTCTGGAATTGCGAATCTATATAAACTTGTCTTTCAACTGTTTTACATTTGAGTACTACTTTTCAATGAATTCTGGTGGTTTCAAACACTGGTTTCATGTGAACTAACTCTATTTCAAGGATTTCTGCAGTGTAAGACATCCTTTCCAGAGTAGACACTTTAATTTTGATGTCTTTTACACTTGTTCTCTCACTATTCTGTGATATTCATTAGTATTCGCTCTGAATGACTAATGATTTCTAGCCGTTTCCTATAATGGGCCTTCTTTTCTACTTGTGGGACTTCACCACATGTAGAAACAACTTTATACACTCTTCTCTGGACTTGCGAAGCTATATAAACTTGTCTTTCAACTGTTTTACACTTGAATACTACTTTTCAGTGAATTCTGGTGGTTTGAAACACTGGTTTCATGTGAAATAACTCTATTTCAAGTATTTCTGCAGTGTACAACATCCTTTCTAGACTAGACACTTTCATTTTGATGTCTTTACACTTGTTCTCTCACTATTCTGTGATATTCATTAGTATTTGCTCTGAATGACTACTGATTTCTAGCCGTTTCCCATAATGGGCCTTCTTTTCTACTTGTGGGACTTCCCCACATGTAGAAACAACTTTATACACTCTTCTCTGGACTTATGAAGCTATATACACTTGTCTTTCAACTGTTTTACAGTTGAATACTACTTTACAGTGAATTCTGGTGGTTTCAAACACTGGTTTCATGTGAACTAACTCTATTTCAAGGATTTGTGCAGTGTACAACATCCTTTCTAGACTAGAGACTTACATTTTGATGTCTTTTACACTTGTTCTCTCACTATTCTGTGATATTCATTAGTATTTGCTCTGAATGACTACTGATTTCTAGCCATTTCCCATAATGGGCCTTCTTTTCTACTTGTGGGAAATCACCACATGTAGAAACAACTTTATACACTCTTCTCTGAACTTGAGAAGCTATATACACTTGTCTTTCAACTGTTTTACAGTTGAATAATACTTTTCAGTGAATTCTAGTGGGTTGAAACACTGTTTTCTTGTGAAGTAACTTTATTTCAAGGATTTCTGTAGTGTATAGTATCCTTTCTAGACTAGAAACTTACATTTTGATGTCTTTTACACTTGTTCTCTCACTATTCTGTGATTTTCATTAGTATTTGCTCTGAATGACTACTGATTTCTAGCTGTTTCCCATAATGGGCCTTCTTTTCTACTTGTGGGACTTCACCACATGTAGAAACAACTTTATACACTCTTCTCTGAACTTGAGAAGCTATATACACTTGCCTTTCAACTGTTTTACAGTTGAATACTACTTTTCAGTAAATTCTTGTGGTTTCAAACACTGGTTTCATGTGAAGTAACTCTATTTCAAGGATTTGTGCAGTGTACAACATCCTTTCTAGACTAGAGACTGACATTTTGTTGTCTTTTACACTTGTTCTCTCACTATTCTGTGATATTCATTAGTATTTGCTCTGAATGACTACTGATATCTAGCCGTTTCCTATAATGGGCCTTCTTTTCTACTTGTGGGACTTCACCACATGTAGAAACAACTTTATACACTCTTCTCTGAACTTGAGAAGCTATATACACTTGTCTTTCAACTGTTTTACAGTTGAATACTACTTTTCAGTGAATTCTAGTGGGTTGAAACACTGTTTTCTTGTGAAGTAACTCTATTTCAAGGATTTCTGCAGTGTACAACAACCTTTCTAGACTAGAGACTTACATTTTGATGTCTTTTACTCTTGTTCTCTAACTATTCTGTGATATTCATTAGTATTTGCTCTGAATGACTACTGATTTCTAGCTGTTTCCCATAATGGGCCTTCTTTTCTACTTGTGGGACTTCACCACATGTAGAAACAACTTTACACACTCTTCTCTGAAATTGAGAAGCTATATACACGTGTCTTTCAACTGTTTTACAGTTGAATACTACTTTTCAGTGAATTCTGGTCGTTTCAAACACTAGTTTCATGTGAACTAACTCTATTTCAAGGATTTGTGCAGTGTACAACATCCTTTCTAGACTAAAGACTTACATTTGATGTCTTTTACACTTGTTCTATCACTATTCTGTGATATTCATTAGTATTTGCCCTGAATGACTACTGATTTCTAGCTGTTTCCTATAATGGGCCTTCTTTTCTACTTGTGGGACTTCACCACATGTCGAAACAACTTTATACTCTCTTCTCTGGAATTGCGAAGCTATATAAACTTGTCTTTCAACTGTTTTACAGTTGAGTACTACTTTTCAATGAATTCTGGTGGTTTCAAACACTGGTTTCATGTGAACTAACTCTATTTCAAGGATTTCTGCAGTGTAAGACATCCTTTCTAGAGTAGACACTTTAATTTTGATGTCTTTTACACTTGTTCTATCACTATTCTGTGATATTCATTAGTATTTGCTCTGAATGACTACTGATTTCTAGCTGTTTCCCATAATGGGCCTTCTTTTCTACTTGTGGGACTTCACCACATGTAGAAACAACTTTACACACTCTTCTCTGAACTTGAGAAGCTATATACACGTGTCTTTCAACTGTTTTACACTTGAATACTACTTTTCAGTGAATTCTGGTCGTTTCAAACACTGGTTTCATGTGAACTAACTCTATTTCAAGGATTTGTGCAGTGTACAACATCCTTTCTAGACTAAAGACTTACATTTGATGCCTTTTACACTTGTTCTATCACTATTCTGTGATATTCATTAGTATTTGCCCTGAATGACTACTGATTTCTAGCCGTTTCCCATAATGGGCCTTCTTTTCTACTTGTGGGACATCACCACATGTAGAATCAACTTTATACACTCTTCTCTGAACTTGAGAAGCTATATACACTTGTCTTTCAACAGTTTTACAGTTGAATACTACTTTTCAGTGAATTCTAGTGGGTTGAAACACTGTTTTCTTGTGAAGTAACTTTATTTCAAGGATTTCTGTAGTGTATAGTATCCTTTCTAGACTAGAAACTTACATTTTGTTGTCTTTTACACTTGTTCTCTCACTATTCTGTGATATTCATTAGTATTTGCTCTGAATGACTACTGATTTCTAGCTGTTTCCCATAATGGGCCTTCTTTTCTACTTGTGGGACTTCACCACATGTAGAAACAACTTTATACACTCTTCTCTGAACTTGAGAAGCTATATACACTTGCCTTTCAACTGTTTTACAGTTGAATACTACTTTTCAGTAAATTTTGTTGGTTTCAAACACTGGTTTCATGTGAAGTAACTCTATTTCAAGGATTTGTGCAGTGTACAACATCCTTTCTAGACTAGAGACTTACATTTTGTTGACTTTTCCACTTGTTCTCTCACTATTCTGTGATATTCATTAGTATTTGCTCTGAATGACTACTGATATCTAGCCGTTTCCTATAATGGGCCTTCTTTTCTACTTGTGGGACTTCACCACATGTAGAAACAACTTTATACACTCTTCTCTGAACTTGGGAAGCTATATACACTTGTCTTTCAACAGTTTTACAGTTGAATACTACTTTTCAGTGAATTCTAGTGGGTTGAAACACTGTTTTCTTGTGAAGTAACTCTATTTCAAGGATTTCTGCAGTGTACAACAACCTTTCTAGACTAGAGACTTACATTTTGATGTCTTTTACTCCTGTTCTCTCACTATTCTGTGATATTCATTAGTATTTGCTCTGAATGACTACTGATTTCTAGCTGTTTCCCATAATGGGCCTTCTTTTCTACTTGTGGGACTTCACCACATGTAGAAACAACTTTACACACTCTTCTCTGAAATTGAGAAGCTATATACACGTGTCTTTAAACTGTTTTACAGTTGAATACTACTTTTCAGTGAATTCTGGTCGTTTCAAACACTAGTTTCATGTGAACTAACTCTATTTCAAGGATTTGTGCAGTGTACAACATCCTTTCTAGACTAAAGACTTACATTTGATGTCTTTTACACTTGTTCTATCACTATTCTGTGATATTCATTAGTATTTGCCCTGAATGACTACTGATTTCTAGCTGTTTCCTATAATGGGCCTTCTTTTCTACTTGTGGGACTTCACCACATGTAGAAACAACTTTATACTCTCTTCTCTGGAATTGCGAATCTATATAAACTTGTCTTTCAACTGTTTTACATTTGAGTACTACTTTTCAATGAATTCTGGTGGTTTCAAACACTGGTTTCATGTGAACTAACTCTATTTCAAGGATTTCTGCAGTGTAAGACATCCTTTCCAGAGTAGACACTTTAATTTTGATGTCTTTTACACTTGTTCTCTCACTATTCTGTGATATTCATTAGTATTCGCTCTGAATGACTAATGATTTCTAGCCGTTTCCTATAATGGGCCTTCTTTTCTACTTGTGGGACTTCACCACATGTAGAGACAACTTTATACACTCTTCTCTGGACTTGCGAAGCTATATAAACTTGTCTTTCAACTGTTTTACAGTTGAATACTACTTTTCAGTGAATTCTGGTGGTTTGAAACACTGGTTTCATGTGAAATAACTCTATTTCAAGTATTTCTGCAGTGTACAACATCCTTTCTAGACTAGACACTTTCATTTTGATGTCTTTACACTTGTTCTCTCACTATTCTGTGATATTCATTAGTATTTGCTCTGAATGACTACTGATTTCTAGCCGTTTACCATAATGGGCCTTCTTTTCTACTTGTGGGACATCACCACATGTAGAAACAACTTTATACACTCTTCTCTGAACTTGAGAAGCTATATACACTTGTCTTTCAACTGTTTTACAGTTAAATACTACTTTTCAGTGTATTCCGGTCGTTTCAAACACTGGTTTCATGTGAACTAACTCTATTTCAAGGATTTCTGCAGTGTACAACAACCTTTCTAGACTAGAGACTTACATTTTGATGTCTTTTACTCTTGTTCTCTCACTATTCTGTGATATTCATTAGTATTTGCTCTGAATGACTACTGATTTCTAGCTGTTTCCCATAATGGGCCTTCTTTTCTACTTGTGGGACTTCACCACATGTAGAAACAACTTTAGACACTCTTCTCTGAACTTGAGAAGCTATATACACGTGTCTTTCAACTGTTTTACACTTGAATACTACTTTTCAGTGAATTCTGGTCGTTTCAAACACTGGTTTCATGTGAACTAACTCTATTTCAAGGATTTCTGCAGTGTACAACAACCTTTCTAGACTAGAGACTTACATTTTGATGTCTTTTACTCTTGTTCTCTCACTATTCTGTGATATTCATTAGTATTTGCTCTGAATGACTACTGATTTCTAGCTGTTTCCCATAATGGGCCTTCTTTTCTACTTGTGGGACTTCACCACTTGTAGAAACAACTTTATACTCTCTTCTCTGGAATTGCGAAGCTATATAAACTTGTCTTTCAACTGTTTTACAGTTGAATACTACTTTTCAGTGAATTCTAGTGGGTTGAAACACTGTTTTCTTGTGAAGTAACTCTATTTCAAGGATTTCTGCAGTGTACAACAACCTTTCTAGACTAGAGACTTACATTTTGATGTCTTTTACACTTGTTCTCTCACTATTCTGTGATATTCATTAGTATTTGCTCTGAATGACTACTGATTTCTAGCTGTTTCCCATAATGGGCCTTCTATTCTACTTGTGGGACTTCACCACATGTAGAAACAACTTTATACACTCTTCTCTGAACTTGAGAAGATATATACACTTGTCTTTCAACTGTTTTACAATTGAATACTACTTTTCAGTGAATTCTGGTGGTTTCAAACACTGGTTTCATGTGAACTAACTCTATTTCATGGATTTGTGCAGTGTACAACATCCTTTCTAGACTAGAGACTTACATTTTGATGTTTTTTACACTTGTTCTCTCACTATTCTGTGATATTCATTAGTATTTGCTCTGAATGACTACTGATTTCTAGCCATTTCCCATAATGGGCCTTCTTTTCTACTTGTGGGAAATCACCACATGTAGAAACAACTTTATACACTCTTCTCTGAACTTGAGAAGCTATATACACTTGTCTTTCAACTGTTTTACAGTTGAATACTACTTTTCAGTGAATTCTAGTGGGTTGAAACACTGTTTTCTTGTGAAGTAACTCTATTTCAAGGTTTTCTGTAGTGTATAGCATCCTTTCTAGACTAGAAACTTACATTTTGATGTCTTTTACTATTGTTCTCTCACTATTCTGTGATATTCATTAATATTTGCTCTGAATGACTACTGATTTCTAGCTGTTTCCCATAATGGGCCTTCTTTTCTACTTGTGGGACTTCACCACATGTAGAAACAACTTTCCACACTCTTCTCTGAACTTCACAAGCTATATACACGTGTCTTTCAACTGTTTTACAGTTGAATACTACTTTTCAGTGAATTCTGGTCGTTTCAAACACTGGTTTCATGTGAACTAACTCTATTTCAAGGATTTGTGCAGTGTACAACATCCTTTCTAGACTAGAGACTTACATTTTGATGTCTTTTAAACTTGTTCTCTCACTATTCTGTGATATTCATTAGTATTTGCTCTGAATGACTACTGATTTCTAGCTGTTTCCCATAATGGGCCTTCTTTTCTACTTGTGGGACTTCACCACATGTAGAAACAAATTTATACACTCTTCTCTGAACTTGAGAAGCTATATACACTTGTCTTTCATCTGTTTTACAGTTGAATACTACTTTTCAGTGAATTCTAGTGGGTGGAAACACTGTTTTCTTGTGAAGTAACTCTATTTCAAGGATTTCTGCAGTGTACAACAACCTTTCTAGACTAGAGACTTACATTTTGATGTCTTTTACACTTGTTCTCTCACTATTCTGTGATATTCATTAGTATTTGCTCTGAATGACTACTGATTTCTAGCTGTTTCCCATAATGGGCCTTCTTTTCTACTTGTGGGACTTCACCACATGTAGAAACAACTTTATACACTCTTCTCTGAACTTGAGAAGCTATATACACTTGTCTTTCAACTGTTTTACAATTGAATACTACTTTTCAGTGAATTCTGGTGGTTTGAAACACTGGTTTCATGTGAACTAACTCTATTTCAAGGATTTCTGCAGTGTACAACATCCTTTCTAGACTAGAGACTTACATTTTGATGTCTTTTACACTTGTTCTCTCACTATTCTGTGATATTCATTAGTATTTGCTCTGAATAACTACTGATTTCTAGCCGTTTCCCATAATGGGCCTTCTTTTCTACTTGTGGGACATCACCACATGTAGAAACAACTTTATACACTCTTCTCTGAACTTGAGAAGCTATATACACTTGTCTTTCAACTGTTTTACAGTTGAATACTACTTTTCAGTGAATTCTAGTGGGTTGAAACACTGTTTTCTTGTGAAGTAACTCTATTTCAAGGATTTCTGCAGTGTACAACAACCTTTCTAGACTAGAGACTTACATTTTGATGTCTTTTACACTTGTTCTCTCACTATTCTGTGATATTCATTAGTATTTGCTCTGAATGACTACTGATTTCTAGCTGTTTCCCATAATGGGCCTTCTATTCTACTTGTGGGACTTCACCACATGTAGAAACAACTTTATACACTCTTCTCTGAACTTGAGAAGCTATATACACTTGTCTTTCAACTGTTTTACAGTTGAATACTACTTTTCAGTGAATTCCGGTCGTTTCAAACCCTGGTTTCATGTGAACTAACTCTATTTCAAGGATTTGTGCAGTGTACAACATCCTTTCTAGACTAGAGACTTACATTTTGTTGTCTTTTCCACTTGTTCTCTCACTATTCTGTGATATTCATTAGTATTTGCTCTGAATGACTACTGATTTCTAGCCGTTTCCTATAATGGGCCTTCTTTTCTACTTGTGGGACTTCACCACATGTAGAAACAACTTTATACACTCTTCTCTGAACTTGAGAAGCTATATACACTTGTCTTTCAACTGTTTTACAGTTGAATACTACTTTTCAGTGAATTCTAGTGGGTTGAAACACTGTTTTCTTGTGAAGTAACTCTATTTGAAGGATTTCTGCAGTGTACAACAACCTTTCTAGACTAGAGACTTACATTTTGATGTCTTTTACACTTGTTCTCTCATTATTCTCTGATATTCATTAGTATTTGCTCTGAATGACTACTGATTTCTAGCTGTTTCCCATAATGGGCCTTCTTTTCTACTTGTGGGACTTCACCACATGTAGAAACAACTTTATATACTCTTCTCTGAACTTGAGAAGCTATATACACTTGTCTTTCAACTGTTTTACAGTTGAATACTACTTTTCAGTGAATTCTGGTGGTTTCAAACACTGTTTTCATGTGAACTAACTCTATTTCAAGGATTTGTGCAGTGTACAACATCCTTTCTAGACTAAAGACTTACATTTGATGTCTTTTACACTTGTTCTCTCACTATTCTGTGATATTCATTAGTATTTGCTCTGAATGACTACTGATTTCTTGCTGTTTCCCATAATGGGCCTTCTATTCTACTTGTGGGACTTCACCACATGTAGAAACAACTTTATACACTCTTCTCTGAACTTGAGAAGCTATATACACTTGTCTTTCAACTGTTTTACAGTTGAATACTACTTTTCAGTGAATTCTAGTGGGTTGAAACACTGTTTTCTTGTGAAGTGACTCTATTTCAAGGATTTCTGCAGTGTACAACAACCTTTCTAGACTAGAGACTTACATTTTGATGTCTTTTACACTTGTTCTCTCACTATTCTGTGATATTCATTAGTATTTGCCCTGAATGACTACTGATTACTAGCTGTTTCCTATAATGGGCCTTCTTTTCTACTTGTGGGACTTCACCACTTGTAGAAACAACTTTATACTCTCTTCTCTGGAATTGCGAAGCTATATAAACTTGTCTTTCAACTGTTTTACAGTTGAATACTACTTTTCAGTGAATTCTAGTGGGTTGAAACACTGTTTTCTTGTGAAGTAACTCTATTTCAAGGATTTCTGCAGTGTACAACAACCTTTCTAGACTAGAGACTTACATTTTGATGTCTTTTACACTTGTTCTCTCACTATTCTGTGATATTCATTAGTATTTGCTCTGAATGACTACTGATTTCTAGCTGTTTCCCATAATGGGCCTTCTATTCTACTTGTGGGACTTCACCACATGTAGAAACAACTTTATACACTCTTCTCTGAACTTGAGAAGATATATACACTTGTCTTTCAACTGTTTTACAATTGAATACTACTTTTCAGTGAATTCTGGTGGTTTCAAACACTGGTTTCATGTGAACTAACTCTATTTCATGGATTTGTGCAGTGTACAACATCCTTTCTAGACTAGAGACTTACATTTTGATGTCTTTTACACTTGTTCTCTCACTATTCTGTGATATTCATTAGTATTTGCTCTGAATGACTACTGATTTCTAGCCATTTCCCATAATGGGCCTTCTTTTCTACTTGTGGGAAATCACCACATGTAGAAACAACTTTATACACTCTTCTCTGAACTTGAGAAGCTATATACACTTGTCTTTCAACTGTTTTACAGTTGAATACTACTTTTCAGTGAATTCTAGTGGGTTGAAACACTGTTTTCTTGTGAAGTAACTCTATTTCAAGGTTTTCTGTAGTGTATAGCATCCTTTCTAGACTAGAAACTTACATTTTGATGTCTTTTACTATTGTTCTCTCACTATTCTGTGATATTCATTAATATTTGCTCTGAATGACTACTGATTTCTAGCTGTTTCCCATAATGGGCCTTCTTTTCTACTTGTGGGACTTCACCACATGTAGAAACAACTTTCCACACTCTTCTCTGAACTTGACAAGCTATATACACGTGTCTTTCAACTGTTTTACAGTTGAATACTACTTTTCAGTGAATTCTGGTCGTTTCAAACACTGGTTTCATGTGAACTAACTCTATTTCAAGGATTTGTGCAGTGTACAACATCCTTTCTAGACTAGAGACTTACATTTTGATGTCTTTTAAACTTGTTCTCTCACTATTCTGTGATATTCATTAGTATTTGCTCTGAATGACTACTGATTTCTAGCTGTTTCCCATAATGGGCCTTCTTTTCTACTTGTGGGACTTCACCACATGTAGCAACAAATTTATACACTCTTCTCTGAACTTGAGAAGCTATATACACTTGTCTTTCATCTGTTTTACAGTTGAATACTACTTTTCAGTGAATTCTAGTGGGTGGAAACACTGTTTTCTTGTGAAGTAACTCTATTTCAAGGATTTCTGCAGTATACAACAACCTTTCTAGACTAGAGACTTACATTTTGATGTCTTTTACACTTGTTCTCTCACTATTCTGTGATATTCATTAGTATTTGCTCTGAATGACTACTGATTTCTAGCTGTTTCCCATAATGGGCCTTCTTTTCTACTTGTGGGACTTCACCACATGTAGAAACAACTTTATACACTCTTCTCTGAACTTGAGAAGCTATATACACTTGTCTTTCAACTGTTTTACAATTGAATACTACTTTTCAGTGAATTCTGGTGGTTTGAAACACTGGTTTCATGTGAACTAACTCTATTTCAAGGATTTCTGCAGTGTACAACATCCTTTCTAGACTAGAGACTTACATTTTGATGTCTTTTACACTTGTTCTCTCACTATTCTGTGATATTCATTAGTATTTGCTCTGAATAACTACTGATTTCTAGCCGTTTCCCATAATGGGCCTTCTTTTCTACTTGTGGGACATCACCACATGTAGAAACAACTTTATACACTCTTCTCTGAACTTGAGAAGCTATATACACTTGTCTTTCAACTGTTTTACAGTTGAATACTACTTTTCAGTGAATTCTAGTGGGTTGAAACACTGTTTTCTTGTGAAGTAACTCTATTTCAAGGATTTCTGCAGTGTACAACAACCTTTCTAGACTAGAGACTTACATTTTGATGTCTTTTACACTTGTTCTCTCACTATTCTGTGATATTCATTAGTATTTGCTCTGAATGACTACTGATTTCTAGCTGTTTCCCATAATGGGCCTTCTATTCTACTTGTGGGACTTCACCACATGTAGAAACAACTTTATACACTCTTCTCTGAACTTGAGAAGCTATATACACTTGTCTTTCAACTGTTTTACAATTGAATACTACTTTTCAGTGAATTCTGGTGGTTTCAAACACTGGTTTCATGTGAACTAACTCTATTTCAAGGATTTGTGCAGTGTACAACATCCTTTCTAGACTAGAGACTTACATTTTGATGTCTTTTACACTTGTTCTCTCACTATTCTGTGATATTCATTAGTATTTGCTCTGAATGACTACTGATTTCTAGCCATTTCCCATAATGGGCCTTCTTTTCTACTTGTGGGAAATCACCACATGTAGAAACAACTTTATACACTCTTCTCTGAACTTGAGAAGCTATATACACTTGTCTTTCAACTGTTTTACAGTTGAATACTACTTTTCAGTGAATTCTAGTGGGTTGAAACACTGTTTTCTTGTGAAGTAACTCTATTTCAAGGTTTTCTGTAGTGTATAGCATCCTTTCTAGACTAGAAACTTACATTTTGATGTCTTTTACACTTGTTCTCTCACTATTCTGTGATATTCATTAGTATTTGCTCTGAATGACTACTGATTTCAAGCTGTTTCCCATAATGGGCCTTCTTTTCTACTTGTGGGACTTCACCACATGTAGAAACAACTTTATACACTCTTCTCTGAACTTGAGAAGCTATATACACTTGCCTTTCAACTGTTTTACAGTTGAATACTACTTTTCAGTAAATTCTGGTGGTTTCAAACACTGGTTTCATGTGAAGTAACTCTATTTCAAGGATTTGTGCAGTGTACAACATCCTTTCTAGACTAGAGACTTACATTTTGTTGTCTTTTACACTTGTTCTCTCACTATTCTGTGATATTCATTAGTATTTGCTCTGAATGACTACTGATTTCTAGCCGTTTCCTATAATGGGCCTTCTTTTCTACTTGTGGGACTTCACCACATGTAGAAACAACTTTATACACTCTTCTCTGAACTTGAGAAGCTATATACACTTGCCTTTCAACTGTTATACAGTTGAATACTACTTTTCAGTAAATTCTGGTGGTTTCAAACACTGGTTTCATGTGAAGTAACTCTATTTCAAGGATTTGTGCAGTGTACAACATCCTTTCTAGACTAGAGACTTACATTTTGTTGTCTTTTACACTTGTTCTCTCACTATTCTGTGATATTCATTAGTATTTGCTCTGAATGACTACTGATTTCTAGCCGTTTCCTATAATGGGCCTTCTTTTCTACTTGTGGGACTTCACCACATGTAGAAACAACTTTATACACTCTTCTCTGAACTTGAGAAGCTATATACACTTGTCTTTCAACAGTTTTACAGTTGAATACTACTTTTCAGTGAATTCTAGTGGGTTGAAACACTGTTTTCTTGTGAAGTAACTCTATTTCAAGGATTTCTGCAGTGTACAACAACCTTTCTAGACTAGAGACTTACATTTTGATGTCTTTTATTATTGTTCTCTCACTATTCTGTGATATTCATTAATATTTGCTCTGAATGACTACTGATTTCTAGCTGTTTCCCATAATGGGCCTTCTTTTCTACTTGTGGGACTTCACCACATGTAGAAACAACTTTACACACTCTTCTCTGAACTTGACAAGCTATATACACGTGTCTTTCAACTGTTTTACAGTTGAATACTACTTTTCAGTGAATTCTGGTCGTTTCAAACACTGGTTTCATGTGAACTAACTCTATTTCAAGGATTTGTGCAGTGTACAACATCCTTTCTAGACTAAAGACTTACATTTGATGCCTTTTACACTTGTTCTATCACTATTCTGTGATATTCATTAGTATTTGCCCTGAATGACTACTGATTTCTAGCTGTTTCCTATAATGGGCCTTCTTTTCTACTTGTGGGACTTCACCACATGTAGAAACAACTTTATACTCTCTTCTCTGGAATTGCGAAGCTATATAAACTTGTCTTTCAACAGTTTTACAGTTGAGTACTACTTTTCAGTGAATTCTGGTGGTTTCAAACCCTGGTTTCATGTGAACTAACTCTATTTCAAGGATTTGTGCAGTGTACAACATCCTTTCTAGACTAGAGACTTACATTTTGATGTCTTTTAAACTTGTTCTCTCACTATTCTGTGATATTCATTAGTATTTGCTCTGAATGACTACTGATTTCTAGCTGTTTCCCATAATGGGCCTTCTTTTCTACTTGTGGGACTTCACCACATGTAGCAACAAATTTATACACTCTTCTCTGAACTTGAGAAGCTATATACACTTGTCTTTCATCTGTTTTACAGTTGAATACTACTTTTCAGTGAATTCTAGTGGGTGGAAACACTGTTTTCTTGTGAAGTAACTCTATTTCAAGGATTTCTGCAGTATACAACAACCTTTCTAGACTAGAGACTTACATTTTGATGTCTTTTACACTTGTTCTCTCACTATTCTGTGATATTCATTAGTATTTGCTCTGAATGACTACTGATTTCTAGCTGTTTCCCATAATGGGCCTTCTTTTCTACTTGTGGGACTTCACCACATGTAGAAACAACTTTATACACTCTTCTCTGAACTTGAGAAGCTATATACACTTGTCTTTCAACTGTTTTACAATTGAATACTACTTTTCAGTGAATTCTGGTGGTTTGAAACACTGGTTTCATGTGAACTAACTCTATTTCAAGGATTTCTGCAGTGTACAACATCCTTTCTAGACTAGAGACTTACATTTTGATGTCTTTTACACTTGTTCTCTCACTATTCTGTGATATTCATTAGTATTTGCTCTGAATAACTACTGATTTCTAGCCGTTTCCCATAATGGGCCTTCTTTTCTACTTGTGGGACATCACCACATGTAGAAACAACTTTATACACTCTTCTCTGAACTTGAGAAGCTATATACACTTGTCTTTCAACTGTTTTACAGTTGAATACTACTTTTCAGTGAATTCTAGTGGGTTGAAACACTGTTTTCTTGTGAAGTAACTCTATTTCAAGGATTTCTGCAGTGTACAACAACCTTTCTAGACTAGAGACTTACATTTTGATGTCTTTTACACTTGTTCTCTCACTATTCTGTGATATTCATTAGTATTTGCTCTGAATGACTACTGATTTCTAGCTGTTTCCCATAATGGGCCTTCTATTCTACTTGTGGGACTTCACCACATGTAGAAACAACTTTATACACTCTTCTCTGAACTTGAGAAGCTATATACACTTGTCTTTCAACTGTTTTACAATTGAATACTACTTTTCAGTGAATTCTGGTGGTTTCAAACACTGGTTTCATGTGAACTAACTCTATTTCAAGGATTTGTGCAGTGTACAACATCCTTTCTAGACTAGAGACTTACATTTTGATGTCTTTTACACTTGTTCTCTCACTATTCTGTGATATTCATTAGTATTTGCTCTGAATGACTACTGATTTCTAGCCATTTCCCATAATGGGCCTTCTTTTCTACTTGTGGGAAATCACCACATGTAGAAACAACTTTATACACTCTTCTCTGAACTTGAGAAGCTATATACACTTGTCTTTCAACTGTTTTACAGTTGAATACTACTTTTCAGTGAATTCTAGTGGGTTGAAACACTGTTTTCTTGTGAAGTAACTCTATTTCAAGGTTTTCTGTAGTGTATAGCATCCTTTCTAGACTAGAAACTTACATTTTGATGTCTTTTACACTTGTTCTCTCACTATTCTGTGATATTCATTAGTATTTGCTCTGAATGACTACTGATTTCAAGCTGTTTCCCATAATGGGCCTTCTTTTCTACTTGTGGGACTTCACCACATGTAGAAACAACTTTATACACTCTTCTCTGAACTTGAGAAGCTATATACACTTGCCTTTCAACTGTTTTACAGTTGAATACTACTTTTCAGTAAATTCTGGTGGTTTCAAACACTGGTTTCATGTGAAGTAACTCTATTTCAAGGATTTGTGCAGTGTACAACATCCTTTCTAGACTAGAGACTTACATTTTGTTGTCTTTTACACTTGTTCTCTCACTATTCTGTGATATTCATTAGTATTTGCTCTGAATGACTACTGATTTCTAGCCGTTTCCTATAATGGGCCTTCTTTTCTACTTGTGGGACTTCACCACATGTAGAAACAACTTTATACACTCTTCTCTGAACTTGAGAAGCTATATACACTTGCCTTTCAACTGTTATACAGTTGAATACTACTTTTCAGTAAATTCTGGTGGTTTCAAACACTGGTTTCATGTGAAGTAACTCTATTTCAAGGATTTGTGCAGTGTACAACATCCTTTCTAGACTAGAGACTTACATTTTGTTGTCTTTTACACTTGTTCTCTCACTATTCTGTGATATTCATTAGTATTTGCTCTGAATGACTACTGATTTCTAGCCGTTTCCTATAATGGGCCTTCTTTTCTACTTGTGGGACTTCACCACATGTAGAAACAACTTTATACACTCTTCTCTGAACTTGAGAAGCTATATACACTTGTCTTTCAACAGTTTTACAGTTGAATACTACTTTTCAGTGAATTCTAGTGGGTTGAAACACTGTTTTCTTGTGAAGTAACTCTATTTCAAGGATTTCTGCAGTGTACAACAACCTTTCTAGACTAGAGACTTACATTTTGATGTCTTTTATTATTGTTCTCTCACTATTCTGTGATATTCATTAATATTTGCTCTGAATGACTACTGATTTCTAGCTGTTTCCCATAATGGGCCTTCTTTTCTACTTGTGGGACTTCACCACATGTAGAAACAACTTTACACACTCTTCTCTGAACTTGACAAGCTATATACACGTGTCTTTCAACTGTTTTACAGTTGAATACTACTTTTCAGTGAATTCTGGTCGTTTCAAACACTGGTTTCATGTGAACTAACTCTATTTCAAGGATTTGTGCAGTGTACAACATCCTTTCTAGACTAAAGACTTACATTTGATGCCTTTTACACTTGTTCTATCACTATTCTGTGATATTCATTAGTATTTGCCCTGAATGACTACTGATTTCTAGCTGTTTCCTATAATGGGCCTTCTTTTCTACTTGTGGGACTTCACCACATGTAGAAACAACTTTATACTCTCTTCTCTGGAATTGCGAAGCTATATAAACTTGTCTTTCAACAGTTTTACAGTTGAGTACTACTTTTCAGTGAATTCTGGTGGTTTCAAACCCTGGTTTCATGTGAACTAACTCTATTTCAAGGATTTGTGCAGTGTACAACATCCTTTCTAGACTAGAGACTTACATTTTGATGTCTTTTAAACTTGTTCTCTCACTATTCTGTGATATTCATTAGTATTTGCTCTGAATGACTACTGATTTCTAGCTGTTTCCCATAATGGGCCTTCTTTTCTACTTGTGGGACTTCACCACATGTAGCAACAAATTTATACACTCTTCTCTGAACTTGAGAAGCTATATACACTTGTCTTTCATCTGTTTTACAGTTGAATACTACTTTTCAGTGAATTCTAGTGGGTGGAAACACTGTTTTCTTGTGAAGTAACTCTATTTCAAGGATTTCTGCAGTATACAACAACCTTTCTAGACTAGAGACTTACATTTTGATGTCTTTTACACTTGTTCTCTCACTATTCTGTGATATTCATTAGTATTTGCTCTGAATGACTACTGATTTCTAGCTGTTTCCCATAATGGGCCTTCTTTTCTACTTGTGGGACTTCACCACATGTAGAAACAACTTTATACACTCTTCTCTGAACTTGAGAAGCTATATACACTTGTCTTTCAACTGTTTTACAATTGAATACTACTTTTCAGTGAATTCTGGTGGTTTGAAACACTGGTTTCATGTGAACTAACTCTATTTCAAGGATTTCTGCAGTGTACAACATCCTTTCTAGACTAGAGACTTACATTTTGATGTCTTTTACACTTGTTCTCTCACTATTCTGTGATATTCATTAGTATTTGCTCTGAATAACTACTGATTTCTAGCCGTTTCCCATAATGGGCCTTCTTTTCTACTTGTGGGACATCACCACATGTAGAAACAACTTTATACACTCTTCTCTGAACTTGAGAAGCTATATACACTTGTCTTTCAACTGTTTTACAGTTGAATACTACTTTTCAGTGAATTCTAGTGGGTTGAAACACTGTTTTCTTGTGAAGTAACTCTATTTCAAGGATTTCTGCAGTGTACAACAACCTTTCTAGACTAGAGACTTACATTTTGATGTCTTTTACACTTGTTCTCTCACTATTCTGTGATATTCATTAGTATTTGCTCTGAATGACTACTGATTTCTAGCTGTTTCCCATAATGGGCCTTCTATTCTACTTGTGGGACTTCACCACATGTAGAAACAACTTTATACACTCTTCTCTGAACTTGAGAAGCTATATACACTTGTCTTTCAACTGTTTTACAATTGAATACTACTTTTCAGTGAATTCTGGTGGTTTCAAACACTGGTTTCATGTGAACTAACTCTATTTCAAGGATTTGTGCAGTGTACAACATCCTTTCTAGACTAGAGACTTACATTTTGATGTCTTTTACACTTGTTCTCTCACTATTCTGTGATATTCATTAGTATTTGCTCTGAATGACTACTGATTTCTAGCCATTTCCCATAATGGGCCTTCTTTTCTACTTGTGGGAAATCACCACATGTAGAAACAACTTTATACACTCTTCTCTGAACTTGAGAAGCTATATACACTTGTCTTTCAACTGTTTTACAGTTGAATACTACTTTTCAGTGAATTCTAGTGGGTTGAATCACTGTTTTCTTGTGAAGTAACTCTATTTCAAGGTTTTCTGTAGTGTATAGCATCCTTTCTAGACTAGAAACTTACATTTTGATGTCTTTTACACTTGTTCTCTCACTATTCTGTGATATTCATTAGTATTTGCTCTGAATGACTACTGATTTCAAGCTGTTTCCCATAATGGGCCTTCTTTTCTACTTGTGGGACTTCACCACATGTAGAAACAACTTTATACACTCTTCTCTGAACTTGAGAAGCTATATACACTTGCCTTTCAACTGTTTTACAGTTGAATACTACTTTTCAGTAAATTCTGGTGGTTTCAAACACTGGTTTCATGTGAAGTAACTCTATTTCAAGGATTTGTGCAGTGTACAACATCCTTTCTAGACTAGAGACTTACATTTTGTTGTCTTTTACACTTGTTCTCTCACTATTCTGTGATATTCATTAGTATTTGCTCTGAATGACTACTGATTTCTAGCCGTTTCCTATAATGGGCCTTCTTTTCTACTTGTGGGACTTCACCACATGTAGAAACAACTTTATACACTCTTCTCTGAACTTGAGAAGCTATATACACTTGCCTTTCAACTGTTATACAGTTGAATACTACTTTTCAGTAAATTCTGGTGGTTTCAAACACTGGTTTCATGTGAAGTAACTCTATTTCAAGGATTTGTGCAGTGTACAACATCCTTTCTAGACTAGAGACTTACATTTTGTTGTCTTTTACACTTGTTCTCTCACTATTCTGTGATATTCATTAGTATTTGCTCTGAATGACTACTGATTTCTAGCCGTTTCCTATAATGGGCCTTCTTTTCTACTTGTGGGACTTCACCACATGTAGAAACAACTTTATACACTCTTCTCTGAACTTGAGAAGCTATATACACTTGTCTTTCAACAGTTTTACAGTTGAATACTATTTTTCAGTGAATTCTAGTGGGTTGAAACACTGTTTTCTTGTGAAGTAACTCTATTTCAAGGATTTCTGCAGTGTACAACAACCTTTCTAGACTAGAGACTTACATTTTGATGTCTTTTATTATTGTTCTCTCACTATTCTGTGATATTCATTAATATTTGCTCTGAATGACTACTGATTTCTAGCTGTTTCCCATAATGGGCCTTCTTTTCTACTTGTGGGACTTCACCACATGTAGAAACAACTTTACACACTCTTCTCTGAACTTGACAAGCTATATACACGTGTCTTTCAACTGTTTTACTGTTGAATACTACTTTTCAGTGAATTCTGGTCGTTTCAAACACTGGTTTCATGTGAACTAACTCTATTTCAAGGATTTGTGCAGTGTACAACATCCTTTCTAGACTAAAGACTTACATTTGATGCCTTTTACACTTGTTCTATCACTATTCTGTGATATTCATTAGTATTTGCCCTGAATGACTACTGATTTCTAGCTGTTTCCTATAATGGGCCTTCTTTTCTACTTGTGGGACTTCACCACATGTAGAAACAACTTTATACTCTCTTCTCTGGAATTGCGAAGCTATATAAACTTGTCTTTCAACAGTTTTACAGTTGAGTACTACTTTTCAGTGAATTCTGGTGGTTTCAAACCCTGGTTTCATGTGAACTAACTCTATTTCAAGGATTTGTGCAGTGTACAACATCCTTTTTAGACTAAAGACTTACATTTGATGTCTTTTACACTTGTTCTCTCACTATTCTGTGATATTCATTAGTATTTGCCCTGAATGACTACTGATTTCTAGCTGTTTCCTATAATGGGCCTTCTTTTCTACTTGTGGGACTTCACCACATGTAGAAACAACTTTATACACTCTTCTCTGAACTTGAGAAGCTATATACACCTGTCTTTCAACTGTTTTACAGTTGAATACTACTTTTCAGTGAATTCTAGTGGGTTGAAACACTGTTTTCTTGTGAAGTAACTCTATTTCAAGGATTTCTGTAGTGTATAGCATCTTTTCTAGACTAGAAACTTACATTTTGATGTCTTTTACACTTGTTCTCTCACTATTCTGTGATATTCATTAGTATTTGCTCTGAATGACTACTGATTTCTAGCCGTTTCCTATAATGGGCCTTCTTTTCTACTTGTGGGACTTCACCACATGTAGAAACAACTTTATACACTCTTCTCTGAACTTGAGAAGCTATATACACCTGTCTTTCAACTGTTTTACAGTTGAATACTACTTTTCAGTGAATTCTAGTGGGTTGAAACACTGTTTTCTTGTGAAGTAACTCTATTTCAAGGATTTCTGCAGTGTACAACAACCTTTCTAGACTAGAGACTTACATTTTGATGTCTTTTACACTTGTTCTCTCACTATTCTGTGATATTCATTAGTATTTGCTCTGAATGACTACTGATTTCTAGCTGTTTCCCATAATGGGCCTTCTATTCTACTTGTGGGACTTCACCACATGTAGAAACAACTTTATACACTCTTCTCTGAACTTGAGAAGCTATATACACTTGTCTTTCAACTGTTTTACAATTGAATACTACTTTTCAGTGAATTCTGGTGGTTTCAAACACTGGTTTCATGTGAACTAACTCTATTTCAAGGATTTGTGCAGTGTACAACAACCTTTCTAGACTAGAGACTTACATTTTGATGTCTTTTACACTTGTTCTCTCACTATTCTGTGATATTCATTAGTATTTGCTCTGAATGACTACTGATTTCTAGCTGTTTCCCATAATGGGCCTTCTATTCTACTTGTGGGACTTCACCACATGTAGAAACAACTTTATACACTCTTCTCTGAACTTGAGAAGATATATACACTTGTCTTTCAACTGTTTTACAATTGAATACTACTTTTCAGTGAATTCTGGTGGTTTCAAACACTGGTTTCATGTGAACTAACTCTATTTCATGGATTTGTGCAGTGTACAACATCCTTTCTAGACTAGAGACTTACATTTTGATGTCTTTTACACTTGTTCTCTCACTATTCTGTGATATTCATTAGTATTTGCTCTGAATGACTACTGATTTCTAGCCATTTCCCATAATGGGCCTTCTTTTCTACTTGTGGGAAATCACCACATGTAGAAACAACTTTATACACTCTTCTCTGAACTTGAGAAGCTATATACACTTGTCTTTCAACTGTTTTACAGTTGAATACTACTTTTCAGTGAATTCTAGTGGGTTGAAACACTGTTTTCTTGTGAAGTAACTCTATTTCAAGGTTTTCTGTAGTGTATAGCATCCTTTCTAGACTAGAAACTTACATTTTGATGTCTTTTACTATTGTTCTCTCACTATTCTGTGATATTCATTAATATTTGCTCTGAATGACTACTGATTTCTAGCTGTTTCCCATAATGGGCCTTCTTTTCTACTTGTGGGACTTCACCACATGTAGAAACAACTTTCCACACTCTTCTCTGAACTTGACAAGCTATATACACGTGTCTTTCAACTGTTTTACAGTTGAATACTACTTTTCAGTGAATTCTGGTCGTTTCAAACACTGGTTTCATGTGAACTAACTCTATTTCAAGGATTTGTGCAGTGTACAACATCCTTTCTAGACTAGAGACTTACATTTTGATGTCTTTTAAACTTGTTCTCTCACTATTCTGTGATATTCATTAGTATTTGCTCTGAATGACTACTGATTTCTAGCTGTTTCCCATAATGGGCCTTCTTTTCTACTTGTGGGACTTCACCACATGTAGCAACAAATTTATACACTCTTCTCTGAACTTGAGAAGCTATATACACTTGTCTTTCATCTGTTTTACAGTTGAATACTACTTTTCAGTGAATTCTAGTGGGTGGAAACACTGTTTTCTTGTGAAGTAACTCTATTTCAAGGATTTCTGCAGTATACAACAACCTTTCTAGACTAGAGACTTACATTTTGATGTCTTTTACACTTGTTCTCTCACTATTCTGTGATATTCATTAGTATTTGCTCTGAATGACTACTGATTTCTAGCTGTTTCCCATAATGGGCCTTCTTTTCTACTTGTGGGACTTCACCACATGTAGAAACAACTTTATACACTCTTCTCTGAACTTGAGAAGCTATATACACTTGTCTTTCAACTGTTTTACAATTGAATACTACTTTTCAGTGAATTCTGGTGGTTTGAAACACTGGTTTCATGTGAACTAACTCTATTTCAAGGATTTCTGCAGTGTACAACATCCTTTCTAGACTAGAGACTTACATTTTGATGTCTTTTACACTTGTTCTCTCACTATTCTGTGATATTCATTAGTATTTGCTCTGAATAACTACTGATTTCTAGCCGTTTCCCATAATGGGCCTTCTTTTCTACTTGTGGGACATCACCACATGTAGAAACAACTTTATACACTCTTCTCTGAACTTGAGAAGCTATATACACTTGTCTTTCAACTGTTTTACAGTTGAATACTACTTTTCAGTGAATTCTAGTGGGTTGAAACACTGTTTTCTTGTGAAGTAACTCTATTTCAAGGATTTCTGCAGTGTACAACAACCTTTCTAGACTAGAGACTTACATTTTGATGTCTTTTACACTTGTTCTCTCACTATTCTGTGATATTCATTAGTATTTGCTCTGAATGACTACTGATTTCTAGCTGTTTCCCATAATGGGCCTTCTATTCTACTTGTGGGACTTCACCACATGTAGAAACAACTTTATACACTCTTCTCTGAACTTGAGAAGCTATATACACTTGTCTTTCAACTGTTTTACAATTGAATACTACTTTTCAGTGAATTCTGGTGGTTTCAAACACTGGTTTCATGTGAACTAACTCTATTTCAAGGATTTGTGCAGTGTACAACATCCTTTCTAGACTAGAGACTTACATTTTGATGTCTTTTACACTTGTTCTCTCACTATTCTGTGATATTCATTAGTATTTGCTCTGAATGACTACTGATTTCTAGCCATTTCCCATAATGGGCCTTCTTTTCTACTTGTGGGAAATCACCACATGTAGAAACAACTTTATACACTCTTCTCTGAACTTGAGAAGCTATATACACTTGTCTTTCAACTGTTTTACAGTTGAATACTACTTTTCAGTGAATTCTAGTGGGTTGAAACACTGTTTTCTTGTGAAGTAACTCTATTTCAAGGTTTTCTGTAGTGTATAGCATCCTTTCTAGACTAGAAACTTACATTTTGATGTCTTTTACACTTGTTCTCTCACTATTCTGTGATATTCATTAGTATTTGCTCTGAATGACTACTGATTTCAAGCTGTTTCCCATAATGGGCCTTCTTTTCTACTTGTGGGACTTCACCACATGTAGAAACAACTTTATACACTCTTCTCTGAACTTGAGAAGCTATATACACTTGCCTTTCAACTGTTTTACAGTTGAATACTACTTTTCAGTAAATTCTGGTGGTTTCAAACACTGGTTTCATGTGAAGTAACTCTATTTCAAGGATTTGTGCAGTGTACAACATCCTTTCTAGACTAGAGACTTACATTTTGTTGTCTTTTACACTTGTTCTCTCACTATTCTGTGATATTCATTAGTATTTGCTCTGAATGACTACTGATTTCTAGCCGTTTCCTATAATGGGCCTTCTTTTCTACTTGTGGGACTTCACCACATGTAGAAACAACTTTATACACTCTTCTCTGAACTTGAGAAGCTATATACACTTGCCTTTCAACTGTTATACAGTTGAATACTACTTTTCAGTAAATTCTGGTGGTTTCAAACACTGGTTTCATGTGAAGTAACTCTATTTCAAGGATTTGTGCAGTGTACAACATCCTTTCTAGACTAGAGACTTACATTTTGTTGTCTTTTACACTTGTTCTCTCACTATTCTGTGATATTCATTAGTATTTGCTCTGAATGACTACTGATTTCTAGCCGTTTCCTATAATGGGCCTTCTTTTCTACTTGTGGGACTTCACCACATGTAGAAACAACTTTATACACTCTTCTCTGAACTTGAGAAGCTATATACACTTGTCTTTCAACAGTTTTACAGTTGAATACTACTTTTCAGTGAATTCTAGTGGGTTGAAACACTGTTTTCTTGTGAAGTAACTCTATTTCAAGGATTTCTGCAGTGTACAACAACCTTTCTAGACTAGAGACTTACATTTTGATGTCTTTTATTATTGTTCTCTCACTATTCTGTGATATTCATTAATATTTGCTCTGAATGACTACTGATTTCTAGCTGTTTCCCATAATGGGCCTTCTTTTCTACTTGTGGGACTTCACCACATGTAGAAACAACTTTACACACTCTTCTCTGAACTTGACAAGCTATATACACGTGTCTTTCAACTGTTTTACAGTTGAATACTACTTTTCAGTGAATTCTGGTCGTTTCAAACACTGGTTTCATGTGAACTAACTCTATTTCAAGGATTTGTGCAGTGTACAACATCCTTTCTAGACTAAAGACTTACATTTGATGCCTTTTACACTTGTTCTATCACTATTCTGTGATATTCATTAGTATTTGCCCTGAATGACTACTGATTTCTAGCTGTTTCCTATAATGGGCCTTCTTTTCTACTTGTGGGACTTCACCACATGTAGAAACAACTTTATACTCTCTTCTCTGGAATTGCGAAGCTATATAAACTTGTCTTTCAACAGTTTTACAGTTGAGTACTACTTTTCAGTGAATTCTGGTGGTTTCAAACCCTGGTTTCATGTGAACTAACTCTATTTCAAGGATTTGTGCAGTGTACAACATCCTTTCTAGACTAGAGACTTACATTTTGATGTCTTTTAAACTTGTTCTCTCACTATTCTGTGATATTCATTAGTATTTGCTCTGAATGACTACTGATTTCTAGCTGTTTCCCATAATGGGCCTTCTTTTCTACTTGTGGGACTTCACCACATGTAGCAACAAATTTATACACTCTTCTCTGAACTTGAGAAGCTATATACACTTGTCTTTCATCTGTTTTACAGTTGAATACTACTTTTCAGTGAATTCTAGTGGGTGGAAACACTGTTTTCTTGTGAAGTAACTCTATTTCAAGGATTTCTGCAGTATACAACAACCTTTCTAGACTAGAGACTTACATTTTGATGTCTTTTACACTTGTTCTCTCACTATTCTGTGATATTCATTAGTATTTGCTCTGAATGACTACTGATTTCTAGCTGTTTCCCATAATGGGCCTTCTTTTCTACTTGTGGGACTTCACCACATGTAGAAACAACTTTATACACTCTTCTCTGAACTTGAGAAGCTATATACACTTGTCTTTCAACTGTTTTACAATTGAATACTACTTTTCAGTGAATTCTGGTGGTTTGAAACACTGGTTTCATGTGAACTAACTCTATTTCAAGGATTTCTGCAGTGTACAACATCCTTTCTAGACTAGAGACTTACATTTTGATGTCTTTTACACTTGTTCTCTCACTATTCTGTGATATTCATTAGTATTTGCTCTGAATAACTACTGATTTCTAGCCGTTTCCCATAATGGGCCTTCTTTTCTACTTGTGGGACATCACCACATGTAGAAACAACTTTATACACTCTTCTCTGAACTTGAGAAGCTATATACACTTGTCTTTCAACTGTTTTACAGTTGAATACTACTTTTCAGTGAATTCTAGTGGGTTGAAACACTGTTTTCTTGTGAAGTAACTCTATTTCAAGGATTTCTGCAGTGTACAACAACCTTTCTAGACTAGAGACTTACATTTTGATGTCTTTTACACTTGTTCTCTCACTATTCTGTGATATTCATTAGTATTTGCTCTGAATGACTACTGATTTCTAGCTGTTTCCCATAATGGGCCTTCTATTCTACTTGTGGGACTTCACCACATGTAGAAACAACTTTATACACTCTTCTCTGAACTTGAGAAGCTATATACACTTGTCTTTCAACTGTTTTACAATTGAATACTACTTTTCAGTGAATTCTGGTGGTTTCAAACACTGGTTTCATGTGAACTAACTCTATTTCAAGGATTTGTGCAGTGTACAACATCCTTTCTAGACTAGAGACTTACATTTTGATGTCTTTTACACTTGTTCTCTCACTATTCTGTGATATTCATTAGTATTTGCTCTGAATGACTACTGATTTCTAGCCATTTCCCATAATGGGCCTTCTTTTCTACTTGTGGGAAATCACCACATGTAGAAACAACTTTATACACTCTTCTCTGAACTTGAGAAGCTATATACACTTGTCTTTCAACTGTTTTACAGTTGAATACTACTTTTCAGTGAATTCTAGTGGGTTGAAACACTGTTTTCTTGTGAAGTAACTCTATTTCAAGGTTTTCTGTAGTGTATAGCATCCTTTCTAGACTAGAAACTTACATTTTGATGTCTTTTACACTTGTTCTCTCACTATTCTGTGATATTCATTAGTATTTGCTCTGAATGACTACTGATTTCAAGCTGTTTCCCATAATGGGCCTTCTTTTCTACTTGTGGGACTTCACCACATGTAGAAACAACTTTATACACTCTTCTCTGAACTTGAGAAGCTATATACACTTGCCTTTCAACTGTTTTACAGTTGAATACTACTTTTCAGTAAATTCTGGTGGTTTCAAACACTGGTTTCATGTGAAGTAACTCTATTTCAAGGATTTGTGCAGTGTACAACATCCTTTCTAGACTAGAGACTTACATTTTGTTGTCTTTTACACTTGTTCTCTCACTATTCTGTGATATTCATTAGTATTTGCTCTGAATGACTACTGATTTCTAGCCGTTTCCTATAATGGGCCTTCTTTTCTACTTGTGGGACTTCACCACATGTAGAAACAACTTTATACACTCTTCTCTGAACTTGAGAAGCTATATACACTTGCCTTTCAACTGTTATACAGTTGAATACTACTTTTCAGTAAATTCTGGTGGTTTCAAACACTGGTTTCATGTGAAGTAACTCTATTTCAAGGATTTGTGCAGTGTACAACATCCTTTCTAGACTAGAGACTTACATTTTGTTGTCTTTTACACTTGTTCTCTCACTATTCTGTGATATTCATTAGTATTTGCTCTGAATGACTACTGATTTCTAGCCGTTTCCTATAATGGGCCTTCTTTTCTACTTGTGGGACTTCACCACATGTAGAAACAACTTTATACACTCTTCTCTGACTTGAGAAGCTATATACACTTGTCTTTCAACAGTTTTACAGTTGAATACTACTTTTCAGTGAATTCTAGTGGGTTGAAACACTGTTTTCTTGTGAAGTAACTCTATTTCAAGGATTTCTGCAGTGTACAACAACCTTTCTAGACTAGAGACTTACATTTTGATGTCTTTTATTATTGTTCTCTCACTATTCTGTGATATTCATTAATATTTGCTCTGAATGACTACTGATTTCTAGCTGTTTCCCATAATGGGCCTTCTTTTCTACTTGTGGGACTTCACCACATGTAGAAACAACTTTACACACTCTTCTCTGAACTTGACAAGCTATATACACGTGTCTTTCAACTGTTTTACAGTTGAATACTACTTTTCAGTGAATTCTGGTCGTTTCAAACACTGGTTTCATGTGAACTAACTCTATTTCAAGGATTTGTGCAGTGTACAACATCCTTTCTAGACTAAAGACTTACATTTGATGCCTTTTACACTTGTTCTATCACTATTCTGTGATATTCATTAGTATTTGCCCTGAATGACTACTGATTTCTAGCTGTTTCCTATAATGGGCCTTCTTTTCTACTTGTGGGACTTCACCACATGTAGAAACAACTTTATACTCTCTTCTCTGGAATTGCGAAGCTATATAAACTTGTCTTTCAACAGTTTTACAGTTGAGTACTACTTTTCAGTGAATTCTGGTGGTTTCAAACCCTGGTTTCATGTGAACTAACTCTATTTCAAGGATTTGTGCAGTGTACAACATCCTTTTTAGACTAAAGACTTACATTTGATGTCTTTTACACTTGTTCTCTCACTATTCTGTGATATTCATTAGTATTTGCCCTGAATGACTACTGATTTCTAGCTGTTTCCTATAATGGGCCTTCTTTTCTACTTGTGGGACTTCACCACATGTAGAAACAACTTTATACACTCTTCTCTGAACTTGAGAAGCTATATACACCTGTCTTTCAACTGTTTTACAGTTGAATACTACTTTTCAGTGAATTCTAGTGGGTTGAAACACTGTTTTCTTGTGAAGTAACTCTATTTCAAGGATTTCTGTAGTGTATAGCATCTTTTCTAGACTAGAAACTTACATTTTGATGTCTTTTACACTTGTTCTCTCACTATTCTGTGATATTCATTAGTATTTGCTCTGAATGACTACTGATTTCTAGCCGTTTCCTATAATGGGCCTTCTTTTCTACTTGTGGGACTTCACCACATGTAGAAACAACTTTATACACTCTTCTCTGAACTTGAGAAGCTATATACACCTGTCTTTCAACTGTTTTACAGTTGAATACTACTTTTCAGTGAATTCTAGTGGGTTGAAACACTGTTTTCTTGTGAAGTAACTCTATTTCAAGGATTTCTGCAGTGTACAACAACCTTTCTAGACTAGAGACTTACATTTTGATGTCTTTTACACTTGTTCTCTCACTATTCTGTGATATTCATTAGTATTTGCTCTGAATGACTACTGATTTCTAGCTGTTTCCCATAATGGGCCTTCTATTCTACTTGTGGGACTTCACCACATGTAGAAACAACTTTATACACTCTTCTCTGAACTTGAGAAGCTATATACACTTGTCTTTCAACTGTTTTACAATTGAATACTACTTTTCAGTGAATTCTGGTGGTTTCAAACACTGGTTTCATGTGAACTAACTCTATTTCAAGGATTTGTGCAGTGTACAACATCCTTTCTAGACTAGAGACTTACATTTTGATGTCTTTTACACTTGTTCTCTCACTATTCTGTGATATTCATTAGTATTTGCTCTGAATGACTACTGATTTCTAGCCATTTCCCATAATGGGCCTTCTTTTCTACTTGTGGGAAATCACCACATGTAGAAACAACTTTATACACTCTTCTCTGAACTTGAGAAGCTATATACACTTGTCTTTCAACTGTTTTACAGTTGAATACTACTTTTCAGTGAATTCTAGTGGGTTGAAACACTGTTTTCTTGTGAAGTAACTCTATTTCAAGGTTTTCTGTAGTGTATAGCATCCTTTCTAGACTAGAAGCTTACATTTTGATGTCTTTTACACTTGTTCTCTCACTATTCTGTGATATTCATTAGTATTTGCTCTGAATGACTACTGATTTCAAGCTGTTTCCCATAATGGGCCTTCTTTTCTACTTGTGGGACTTCACCACATGTAGAAACAACTTTATACACTCTTCTCTGAACTTGAGAAGCTATATACACTTGCCTTTCAACTGTTTTACAGTTGAATACTACTTTTCAGTAAATTCTGGTGGTTTCAAACACTGGTTTCATGTGAAGTAACTCTATTTCAAGGATTTGTGCAGTGTACAACATCCTTTCTAGACTAGAGACTTACATTTTGTTGTCTTTTACACTTGTTCTCTCACTATTCTGTGATATTCATTAGTATTTGCTCTGAATGACTACTGATTTCTAGCCGTTTCCTATAATGGGCCTTCTTTTCTACTTGTGGGACTTCACCACATGTAGAAACAACTTTATACACTCTTCTCTGAACTTGAGAAGCTATATACACTTGTCTTTCAACAGTTTTACAGTTGAATACTACTTTTCAGTGAATTCTAGTGGGTTGAAACACTGTTTTCTTGTGAAGTAACTCTATTTCAAGGATTTCTGCAGTGTACAACAACCTTTCTACACTAGAGACTTACATTTTGATGTCTTTTATTATTGTTCTCTCACTATTCTGTGATATTCATTAATATTTGCTCTGAATGACTACTGATTTCTAGCTGTTTCCCATAATGGGCCTTCTTTTCTACTTGTGGGACTTCACCACATGTAGAAACAACTTTACACACTCCTCTGAACTTGACAAGCTATATACACGTGTCTTTCAACTGTTTTACAGTTGAATACTACTTTTCAGTGAATTCTGGTCGTTGCAAACACTGGTTTCATGTGAACTAACTCTATTTCAAGGATTTGTGCAGTGTACAACATCCTTTCTAGACTAAAGACTTACATTTGATGCCTTTTACACTTGTTCTATCACTATTCTGTGATATTCATTAGTATTTGCCCTGAATGACTACTGATTTCTAGCTGTTTCCTATAATGGGCCTTCTTTTCTACTTGTGGGACTTCACCACATGTAGAAACAACTTTATACTCTCTTCTCTGGAATTGCGAAGCTATATAAACTTGTCTTTCAACAGTTTTACAGTTGAGTACTACCTTTCAGTGAATTCTGGTGGTTTCAAACCCTGGTTTCATGTGAACTAACTCTATTTCAAGGATTTGTGCAGTGTACAACATCCTTTCTAGACTAAAGACTTACATTTGATGTCTTTTACACTTGTTCTCTCACTATTCTGTGATATTCATTAGTATTTGCCCTGAATGACTACTGATTTCTAGCTGTTTCCTATAATGGGCCTTCTTTTCTACTTGTGGGACTTCACCACATGTAGAAACAACTTTATACACTCTTCTCTGAACTTGAGAAGCTATATACACCTGTCTTTCAACTGTTTTACAATTGAATACTACTTTTCAGTGAATTCTAGTGGGTTGAAACACTGTTTTCTTGTGAAGTAACTCTATTTCAAGGATTTCTGTAGTGTATAGCATCTTTTCTAGACTAGAAACTTACATTTTGATGTCTTTTACACTTGTTCTCTCACTATTCTGTGATATTCATTAGTATTTGCTCTGAATGACTACTGATTTCTAGCCGTTTCCTATAATGGGCCTTCTTTTCTACTTGTGGGACTTCACCACATGTAGAAACAACTTTATACACTCTTCTCTGAACTTGAGAAGCTATATACACCTGTCTTTCAACTGTTTTACAGTTGAATACTACTTTTCAGTGAATTCTAGTGGGTTGAAACACTGTTTTCTTGTGAAGTAACTCTATTTCAAGGATTTCTGCAGTGTACAACAACCTTTCTAGACTAGAGACTTACATTTTGATGTCTTTTACACTTGTTCTCTCACTATTCTGTGATATTCATTAGTATTTGCCCTGAATGACTACTGATTTCTGGCTGTTTCCTATAATGGGCCTTCTTTTCTACTTGTGGGACTTCACCACATGTAGAAACCACTTTATACTCTCTTCTCTGGAATTGCGAAGCTATATAAACTTGTGTTTCAACTGTTTTACAGTTGAGTACTACTATTCAGTGAATTCTGGTGGTTTGAAACACTGGTTTCATGTGAACTAACTCTTTTTCAAGGATTTCTGCAGTGTACATCATCCTTTCTAGACAAGACACTTGCATTTTGATGTCTTTTACACTTGTTCTCTCACTATTCTGTGATAGTCATTAGTATTTCCTATGAATGACTACTGATTTCTAGCTGTTTCCTATAATGGGACGTCTTTTCTACTTGTGGGACTTCAGCACATGTAGAAACAACTTTATATGCTCTTCTCTGAACTTGAGAATCTATATACACTTGTCTTTCAACTGTTTTACAGTTGAATACTACTCCTCAGTGAATTCTGGTGGTTTCAAACACTGGTTTCATGTGCACTAACTCTATATCAAGGATTTCTGCAGTGTACAACATCCTTTCTAGACTAGAGACTTACATTTTGATGTCTTTTACACTGGTTCTCTCACTATTCTGTGATATTCATTAGTATTTGCTCTGAATGACTACTGATTTCTAGCCGTTTCCCATAATGGGCCTTCTTTTCTACTTGTGGGACATCACCACATGTAGAAACATTTATACACTCTTCTCTGAACTTGAGAAGCTATATACACTTGTCTTTCAACTGTTTTACTGTTGAATACTACTTTTCAGTGAATTCTGGTCGTTTCAAACACTGGTTTCATGTGAACTAACTCTATTTCAAGGATTTGTGCAGTGTACAACATCCTTTCTAGACTAGAGACTTACATTTTGATGTCTTTTACACTTGTTCTCTCACTATTCTGTGATATTCATTAGTATTTGCTCTGAATGACTACTGATTTCTAGCCATTTCCCATAATGGGCCTTCTTTTCTACTTGTGGGAAATCACCACATGTAGAAACAACTTTATACACTCTTCTCTGAACTTGAGAAGCTATATACACTTGTCTTTCAACTGTTTTACAGTTGAATACTACTTTTCAGTGAATTCTAGTGGGTTGAAACACTGTTTTCTTGTGAAGTAACTCTATTTCAAGGTTTTCTGTAGTGTATAGCATCCTTTCTAGACTAGAGACTTGCATTTTGATGTCTTTTACACTTGTTCTCTCACTATTCTGTGATATTCATTAGTATTTGCTCTGAATGACTACTGATTTCAAGCTATTTCCCATAATGGGCCTTCTTTTCTACTTGTGGGACTTCACCACATGTAGAAACAACTTTATACACTCTTCTCTGAACTTGAGAAGCTATATACACTTGCCTTTCAACTGTTATACAGTTGAATACTACTTTTCAGTAAATTCTGGTGGTTTCAAACACTGGTTTCATGTGAAGTAACTCTATTTCAAGGATTTGTGCAGTGTACAACAACCTTTCTAGACTAGAGACTTACATTTTGATGTCTTTTACACTTGTTCTCTCACTATTCTGTGATATTCATTAGTATTTGCTCTGAATGACTACTGATTTCTAGCCGTTTCCCATAATGGGCCTTCTTTTCTACTTGTGGGACTTCACCACATGTAGAAACAACTTTATACACTCTTCTCTGAACTTGAGAAGCTATATACACTTGTCTTTCAACTGTTTTACAATTGAATACTACTTTTCAGTGAATTCTGGTGGTTTGAAACACTGGTTTCATGTGAACTAACTCTATTTCAAGGATTTCTGCAGTGTACAACATCCTTTCTAGACTAGAGACTTACATTTTGATGTCTTTTACACTTGTTCTCTCACTATTCTGTGATATTCATTAGTATTTGCTCTGAATAACTACTGATTTCTAGCCGTTTCCCATAATGGGCCTTCTTTTCTACTTGTGGGACATCACCACATGTAGAAACAACTTTATACACTCTTCTCTGAACTTGAGAAGCTATATACACTTGTCTTTCAACTGTTTTACAGTTGAATACTACTTTTCAGTGAATTCTAGTGGGTTGAAACACTGTTTTCTTGTGAAGTAACTCTATTTCAAGGATTTCTGCAGTGTACAACAACCTTTCTAGACTAGAGACTTACATTTTGATGTCTTTTACACTTGTTCTCTCACTATTCTGTGATATTCATTAGTATTTGCTCTGAATGACTACTGATTTCTAGCTGTTTCCCATAATGGGCCTTCTATTCTACTTGTGGGACTTCACCACATGTAGAAACAACTTTATACACTCTTCTCTGAACTTGAGAAGCTATATACACTTGTCTTTCAACTGTTTTACAATTGAATACTACTTTTCAGTGAATTCTGGTGGTTTCAAACACTGGTTTCATGTGAACTAACTCTATTTCAAGGATTTGTGCAGTGTACAACATCCTTTCTAGACTAGAGACTTACATTTTGATGTCTTTTACACTTGTTCTCTCACTATTCTGTGATATTCATTAGTATTTGCTCTGAATGACTACTGATTTCTAGCCATTTCCCATAATGGGCCTTCTTTTCTACTTGTGGGAAATCACCACATGTAGAAACAACTTTATACACTCTTCTCTGAACTTGAGAAGCTATATACACTTGTCTTTCAACTGTTTTACAGTTGAATACTACTTTTCAGTGAATTCTAGTGGGTTGAAACACTGTTTTCTTGTGAAGTAACTCTATTTCAAGGTTTTCTGTAGTGTATAGCATCCTTTCTAGACTAGAAACTTACATTTTGATGTCTTTTACACTTGTTCTCTCACTATTCTGTGATATTCATTAGTATTTGCTCTGAATGACTACTGATTTCAAGCTGTTTCCCATAATGGGCCTTCTTTTCTACTTTTGGGACTTCACCACATGTAGAAACAACTTTATACACTCTTCTCTGAACTTGAGAAGCTATATACACTTGTCTTTCAACTGTTTTACAGTTGAATACTACTTTTCAGTGAATTCTAGGGGGTTGAAACACTGTTTTCTTGTGAAATAACTCTATTTCAAGGATTTCTGTAGTGTATAGCATCTTTTCTAGACTAGAAACTTACATTTTGATGTCTTTTACACTTGTTCTCTCACTATTCTGTGATATTCATTAGTATTTGCTCTGAATGACTACTGATTTCTAGCCGTTTCCTATAATGGGTCTTCTTTTCTACTTGTGGGACTTCACCACATGTAGAAACAACTTTATACACTCTTCTCTGAACTTGAGAAGCTATATACACTTGTCTTTCAACTGTTTTACAGTTGAATACTACTTTTCAGTGAATTCTAGTGGGTTGAAACACTGTTTTCTTGTGAAGTAACTCTATTTCAAGGATTTCTGCAGTGTACAACAACCTTTCTAGACTAGAGACTTACATTTTGATGTCTTTTACACTTGTTCTCACACTATTCTGTGATATTCATTAGTATTTGCTCTGAATGACTACTGATTTCTAGCTGTTTCCCATAATGGGCCTTCTATTCTACTTGTGGGACTTCACCACATGTAGAAACAACTTTATACACTCTTCTCTGAACTTGAGAAGCTATATACACTTGTCTTTCAACTGTTTTACAATTGAATACTACTTTTCAGTGAATTCTGGTGGTTTCAAACACTGGTTTCATGTGAACTAACTCTATTTCAAGGATTTGTGCAGTGTACAACATCCTTTCTAGACTAGAGACTTACATTTTGATGTCTTTTACACTTGTTCTCTCACTATTCTGTGATATTCATTAGTATTTGCTCTGAATGACTACTGATTTCTAGCCGTTTCCTATAATGGGCCTTCTTTTCTACTTGTGGGACTTCACCACATGTAGAAACAACTTTATACACTCTTCTCTGAACTTGAGAAGCTATATACACTTGTCTTTCAACAGTTTTACAGTTGAATACTACTTTTCAGTGAATTCTTGTGGGTTGAAACACTGTTTTCTTGTGAAGTAACTCTATTTCAAGGATTTCTGCAGTGTACAACAACCTTTCTAGACTAGAGACTTACATTTTGATGTCTTTTATTATTGTTCTCTCACTATTCTGTGATATTCATGAATATTTGCTCTGAATGACTACTGATTTCTAGCTGTTTCCCATAATGGGCCTTCTTTTCTACTTGTGGGACTTCACCACATGTAGAAACAACTTTACACACTCTTCTCTGAACTTGACAAGCTATATACACGTGTCTTTCAACTGTTTTACAGTTGAATACTACTTTTCAGTGAATTCTGGTGGTTTGAAACACTGGTTTCATGTGAACTAACTCTATTTCAAGGATTTCTGCAGTGTACAACAACCTTTCTAGACTAGAGACTTACATTTTGATGTCTTTTACACTTGTTCTCTCACTATTCTGTGATATTCATTAGTATTTGCTCTGAATGACTACTGATTTCTAGCTGTTTCCCATAATGGGCCTTCTATTCTACTTGTGGGACTTCACCACATGTAGAAACAACTTTATACACTCTTCTCTGAACTTGAGAAGCTATATACACTTGTCTTTCAACTGTTTTACAATTGAATACTACTTTTCAGTGAATTCTGGTGGTTTGAAACACTGGTTTCATGTGAACTAACTCTATTTCAAGGATTTGTGCAGTGTACAACATCCTTTCTAGACTAGAGACTTACATTTTGATGTCTTTTACACTTGTTCTCTCACTATTCTGTGATATTCATTAGTATTTGCTCTGAATAACTACTGATTTCTAGCCGTTTCCCATAATGGGCCTTCTTTTCTACTTGTGGGACATCACCACATGTAGAAACAACTTTATACACTCTTCTCTGAACTTGAGAAGCTATATACACTTGTCTTTCAACTGTTTTACAGTTGAATACTACTTTTCAGTGAATTCTAGTGGGTTGAAACACTGTTTTCTTGTGAAGTAACTCTATTTCAAGGATTTCTGCAGTGTACAACAACCTTTCTAGACTAGAGACTTACATTTTGATGTCTTTTACACTTGTTCTCTCACTATTCTGTGATATTCATTAGTATTTGCTCTGAATGACTACTGATTTCTAGCCGTTTCCCATAATGGGCCTTCGTTTCTACTTGTGGGACATCACCACATGTAGAAACAACTTTATACACTCTTCTCTGAACTTGAGAAGCTATATACACTTGCCTTTCAACTGTTTTACAGTTGAATACTACTTTTCAGTAAATTCTGGTGGTTTCAAACACTGGTTTCATGTGAAGTAACTCTATTTCAAGGATTTGTGCAGTGTACAACATCCTTTCTAGACTAGAGACTTACATTTTGTTGTCTTTTACACTTGTTCTCTCACTATTCTGTGATATTCATTAGTATTTACTCCGAATGAATACTGATTTCTAGCCTTTTCCTATAATGGGCCTTCTTTTCTACTTGTGGGACTTCACCACATGTAGAAACAACTTTATACACTCTTCTCTGAACTTGAGAAGCTATATACACTTGTCTTTCAACTGTTTTACAGTTGAATACTACTTTTCAGTGAATTCTAGTGGGTTGAAACACTGTTTTCTTGTGAAGCAACTCTATTTCAAGGATTTCTGCAGTGTACAACAACCTTTCTAGACTAGAGACTTACATTTTGATGTCTTTTACACTTGTTCTCTCACTATTCTGTGATATTCATTAGTATTTGCCCTGAATGACTACTGATTTCTAGCCTTTTCCTATAATGGGCCTTCTTTTCTACTTGTGGGACATCACCACATGTAGAAACAACTTTATACACTCTTCTCTGAACTTGAGAAGCTATATACACTTGTCTTTCAACTGTTTTACAGTTGAATACTACTTTTCAGTGAATTCTAGTGGGTTGAAACACTGTTTTCTTGTGAAGTAACTCTATTTCAAGGATTTCTGCAGTGTACAACAACCTTTCTAGACTAGAGACTTACATTTTGATGTCTTTTACACTTGTTCTCTCACTATTCTGTGATATTCATTAGTATTTGCTCTGAATGACTACTGATTTCTAGCTGTTTCCCATAATGGGCCTTCTATTCTACTTGTGGGACTTCACCACATGTAGAAACAACTTTATACACTCTTCTCTGAACTTGAGAAGCTATATACACTTGTCTTTCAACTGTTTTACAATTGAATACTACTTTTCAGTGAATTCTGGTGGTTTCAAACACTGGTTTCATGTGAACTAACTCTATTTCAAGGATTTGTGCAGTGTACAACATCCTTTCTAGACTAGAGACTTACATTTTGATGTCTTTTACACTTGTTCTCTCACTATTCTGTGATATTCATTAGTATTTGCTCTGAATGACTACTGATTTCTAGCCGTTTCCTATAATGGGCCTTCTTTTCTACTTGTGGGACTTCACCACATGTAGAAACAACTTTATACACTCTTCTCTGAACTTGAGAAGCTATATACACTTGTCTTTCAACAGTTTTACAGTTGAATACTACTTTTCAGTGAATTCTTGTGGGTTGAAACACTGTTTTCTTGTGAAGTAACTCTATTTCAAGGATTTCTGCAGTGTACAACAACCTTTCTAGACTAGAGACTTACATTTTGATGTCTTTTATTATTGTTCTCTCACTATTCTGTGATATTCATGAATATTTGCTCTGAATGACTACTGATTTCTAGCTGTTTCCCATAATGGGCCTTCTTTTCTACTTGTGGGACTTCACCACATGTAGAAACAACTTTACACACTCTTCTCTGAACTTGACAAGCTATATACACGTGTCTTTCAACTGTTTTACAGTTGAATACTACTTTTCAGTGAATTCTGGTCGTTTCAAACACTGGTTTCATGTGAACTAACTCTATTTCAAGGATTTGTGCAGTGTACAACATCCTTTCTAGACTAAAGACTTACATTTGATGTCTTTTACACTTGTTCTATCACTATTCTGTGATATTCATTAGTATTTGCCCTGAATGACTACTGATTTCTAGCTGTTTCCTATAATGGGCCTTCTTTTCTACTTGTGGGACTTCACCACATGTAGAAACAACTTTATACTCTCTTCTCTGGAATTGCGAAGCTATATAAACTTGTCTTTCAACAGTTTTACAGTTGAGTACTACTTTTCAGTGAATTCTGGTGGTTTCAAACCCTGGTTTCATGTGAACTAACTCTATTTCAAGGATTTGTGCAGTGTACAACATCCTTTCTAGACTAAAGACTTACATTTGATGTCTTTTACACTTGTTCTCTCACTATTCTGTGATATTCATTAGTATTTGCCCTGAATGACTACTGATTTCTAGCTGTTTCCTATAATGGGCCTTCTTTTCTACTTGTGGGACATCACCACATGTAGAAACATTTATAAACTCTTCTCTGAACTTGAGAAGCTATATACACTTGTCTTTCAACTGTTTTACTGTTGAATACTACTTTTCAGTGAATTCTGGTCGTTTCAAACACTGGTTTCATGTGAACTAACTCTATTTCAAGGATTTGTGCAGTGTACAACATCCTTTCTAGACTAGAGACTTACATTTTGATGTCTTTTAAACTTGTTCTCTCACTATTCTGTGATATTCATTAGTATTGGCTCTGAATGACTACTGATTTCTAGCTGTTTCCCATAATGGGCCTTCTTTTCTACTTGTGGGACTTCACCACATGTAGAAACAAATTTATACACTCTTCTCTGAACTTGAGAAGCTATATACACTTGTCTTTCATCTGTTTTACAGTTGAATAGTACGTTTCAGTGAATTCTAGTGGGTTGAAACACTGTTTTCTTGTGAAGTAACTCTATTTCAAGGATTTCTGCAGTGTACAACAACCTTTCTAGACTAGAGACTTACATTTTGATGTCTTTTACACTTCTTCTCTCATTATTCTCTGATATTCATTAGTATTTGCTCTGAATGACTACTGATTTCTAGCTGTTTCCCATAATGGGCCTTCTTTTCTACTTGTGGGACTTCACCACATGTAGAAACAACTTTATACACTCTTCTCTGAACTTGAGAAGCTATATACACTTGTCTTTCAACTGTTTTACAGTTAAATACTACTTTTCAGTGAATTCTGGTGGTTTCAAACACTGGTTTCATGTGAACTAACTCTATTTCAAGGATTTCTGCAGTGTACAACATCCTTTCTTGAGAAGACACATTCATTTTGATGTCTTTTACACTTGTTCTCTCACTATTCTGTGATATTCATTAGTATTTGCTCTGAATGACTACTCATTTCTAGCCGTTTCCCATAATGGGCCTTCGTTTCTAATTGTGGGACATCACCACATGTAGAAACAACTTTATACACTCTTCTCTGAACTTGAGAAGCTATATACACTTGCCTTTCAACTGTTTTACAGTTGAATACTACTTTTCAGTAAATTCTGGTGGTTTCAAACACTGGTTTCATGTGAAGTAACTCTATTTCAAGGATTTGTGCAGTGTACAACATCCTTTCTAGACTAGAGACTTACATTTTGTTGTCTTTTACACTTGTTCTCTCACTATTCTGTGATATTCATTAGTATTTACTCCGAATGAATACTGATTTCTAGCCTTTTCCTATAATGGGCCTTCTTTTCTACTTGTGGGACTTCACCACATGTAGAAACAACTTTATACACTCTTCTCTGAACTTGAGAAGCTATATACACTTGTCTTTCAACTGTTTTACAGTTGAATACTACTTTTCAGTGAATTCTAGTGGGTTGAAACACTGTTTTCTTGTGAAGCAACTCTATTTCAAGGATTTCTGCAGTGTACAACAACCTTTCTAGACTAGAGACTTACATTTTGATGTCTTTTACACTTGTTCTCTCACTATTCTGTGATATTCATTAGTATTTGCCCTGAATGACTACTGATTTCTAGCTGTTTCCTATAATGGGCCTTCTTTTCTACTTGTGGGACTTCACCACATGTCGAAACAACTTTATACTCTCTTCTCTGGAATTGCGAAGCTATATAAACTTGTCTTTCAACAGTTTTACATTTGAGTACTACTTTTCAGTGAATTCTGGTGGTTTGAAACACTGGTTTCATGTGAACTAACTCTTTTTCAAGGATTTTTGCAGTGTACATCATCCTTTCTAGACAAGACACTTTCATTTTGATGTCTTTTACACTTGTTCTCTCACTATTCTGTGATAGTCATTAGTATTTGCTATGAATGACTACTGATTTCTAGCTGTTTCCTATAATGGGCCGTCTTTTCTACTTGTGGGACTTCACCACATGTAGAAACAACTTTATACGCTCTTCTCTGAACTTGAAAAGCTATATACACTTGTCTTTCAACTGTTTTACAGTTGAATACTACTCCTCAGTGAATTCTGGTGGTTTCAAACACTGGTTTCATGTGAACTAACTCTATTTCAAGGATTTGTGCAGTGTACAACATCCTTTCTAGACAAGACACTTTCATTTTGATGTCTTTTACACTGGTTCTCTCACTATTCTGTGATATTCATTAGTATTTGCTCTGAATGACTACTGATTTCTAGCCTTTTCCCATAATGGGCCTTCTTTTCTACTTGTGGGACATCACCACATGTAGAAACAACTTTATACACTCTTCTCTGAACTTGAGAAGCTATATACACTTGTCTTTCAACTGTTTTACAGTTGAATACTACTTTTCAGTGAATTCTGGTCGTTTCAAACACTGGTTTCATGTGAACTAACTCTATTTCAAGGATTTGTGCAGTGTACAACATCCTTTCTAGACTAGAGACTTACATTTTGATGTCTTTTACACTGGTTCTCTCACTATTCTGTGATATTCATTAGTATTTGCTCTGAATGACTACTGATTTCTAGCTGTTTCCCATAATGGGCCTTCTTTTCTACTTGTGGGACTTCACCACATGTAGAAACAAATTTATACACTCTTCTCTGAACTTGAGAAGCTATATACACTTGTCTTTCATCTGTTTTACAGTTGAATACTACTTTTCAGTGAATTCTAGTGGGTTGAAACACTGTTTTCTTGTGAAGTAACTCTATTTCAAGGATTTCTGCAGTGTACAACAACCTTTCTAGACTAGAGACTTACATTTTGATGTCTTTTACACTTGTTCTCTCATTATTCTCTGATATTCATTAGTATTTGCTCTGAATGACTACTGATTTCTGGCTGTTTCCCATAAGGGCCTTCTTTTCTACTTGTGGGACTTCACCACATGTAGAAACAACTTTATACACTCTTCTCTGAACTTGAGAAGCTATATATACTTGTCTTTCAACTGTTTTACAGTTGAGTACTACTTTTCAGTGAATTCTGGTGGTTTCAAACACTGGTTTCATGTGAACTAACTCTATTTCAAGGATTTCTGCAGTGTACAACATCCTTTCTAGAGAAGACACATTCATTTGGATGTCTTTTACACTTGTTCTCTCACTATTCTGTGATATTCATTAGTATTTGCTATGAATGACTACTGATTTCTAGCCGTTTCCCATAATGGGCCTTCTTTTCTACTTGTGGGACATCACCACATGTAGAAACAACTTTATACACTCTTCTCTGAACTTGAGAAGCTATATACACTTGTCTTTCAACTGTTTTACAGTTGAATACTACTTTTCAGTGAATTCTGGTCGTATCAAACACTGGTTTCATGTGAACTAACTCTATTTCAAGGATTTGTGCAGTGTACAACATCCTTTCTAGACTAGAGACTTACATTTTGATGTCTTTTACACTGGTTCTCTCACTATTCTGTGATATTCATTAGTAATGCTCTGAATGACTACTGATTTCTAGCTGTTTCCCATAATGGGCCTTCTTTTCTACTTGTGGGACTTCACCACATGTAGAAACAAATTTATACACTCTTCTCTGAACTTGAGAAGCTATATACACTTGTCTTTCATCTGTTTTACAGTTGAATACTACTTTTCAGTGAATTCTAGTGGGTTGAAACACTGTTTTCTTGTGAAGTAACTCTATTTCAAGGATTTCTGCAGTGTACAACAACCTTTCTAGACTAGAGACTTACATTTTGATGTCTTTTACACTTGTTCTCTCATTATTCTCTGATATTCATTAGTATTTGCTCTGAATGACTATCATTTCTTCCTGTTTCCTATAATGGGCCTTCTTTTCTACTTGTGGGACTTCACCACATGTAGAAACAACTTTATACACTCTTCTCTGAACTTGAGAAGCTATATACACTTGTCTTTCAACTGTTTTACAGTTGAATACTACTTTTCAGTGAATTCTAGGGGGTTGAAACACTGTTTTCTTGTGAAATAACTCTATTTCAAGGATTTCTGTAGTGTATAGCATCTTTTCTAGACTAGAAACTTACATTTTGATGTCTTTTACACTTGTTCTCTCACTATTCTGTGATATTCATTAGTATTTGCTCTGAATGACTACTGATTTCTAGCCGTTTCCTATAATGGGTCTTCTTTTCTACTTGTGGGACTTCACCACATGTAGAAACAACTTTATACACTCTTCTCTGAACTTGAGAAGCTATATACACTTGTCTTTCAACTGTTTTACAGTTGAATACTACTTTTCAGTGAATTCTAGTGGGTTGAAACACTGTTTTCTTGTGAAGTAACTCTATTTCAAGGATTTCTGCAGTGTACAACAACCTTTCTAGACTAGAGACTTTCATTTTGATGTCTTTTACACTTGTTCTCTCACTATTCTGTGATATTCATTAGTATTTGCTCTGAATGACTACTGATTTCTAGCTGTTTCCCATAATGGGCCTTCTATTCTACTTGTGGGACTTCACCACATGTAGAAACAACTTTATACACTCTTCTCTGAACTTGAGAAGCTATATACACTTGTCTTTCAACTGTTTTACAATTGAATACTACTTTTCAGTGAATTCTGGTGGTTTCAAACACTGGTTTCATGTGAACTAACTCTATTTCAAGGATTTGTGCAGTGTACAACATCCTTTCTAGACTAGAGACTTACATTTTGATGTCTTTTACACTTGTTCTCTCACTATTCTGTGATATTCATTAGTATTTGCTCTGAATGACTACTGATTTCTAGCCGTTTCCTATAATGGGCCTTCTTTTCTACTTGTGGGACTTCACCACATGTAGAAACAACTTTATACGCTCTTCTCTGAACTTGAGAAGCTATATACACTTGTCTTTCAACTGTTTTACAGTTGAATAATACTCCTCAGTGAATTCTGGTGGTTTCAAACACTGGTTTCATGTGAACTAACTCTATTTCAAGGATTTCTGCAGTGTACAACATCCTTTCTAGACAAGAGACTTACATTTTGATGTCTTTTACACTGGTTCTCTCACTATTCTGTGATATTCATTAGTATTTGCTCTGAATGACAACTGATTTCTAGCCTTTTCCCATAATGGGCCTTCTTTTCTACTTGTGGGACATCACCACATGTAGAAACAACTTTATACACTCTTCTCTGAACTTGAGAAGCTATATACACTTGTCTTTCATCTGTTTTACAGTTGAATACTACTTTTCAGTGAATTCTAGTGGGTTGAAACACTGTTTTCTTGTGAAGTAACTCTATTTCAAGGATTTCTGCAGTGTACAACAACCTTTCTAGACTAGAGACTTACATTTTGATGTCTTTTACACTTGTTCTCTCATTATTCTCTGATATTCATTAGTATTTGCTCTGAATGACTACTGATTTCTGGCTGTTTCCCATAATGGCCTTCTTTTCTACTTGTGGGACTTCACCACATGTAGAAACAACTTTATACACTCTTCTCTGAACTTGAGAAGCTATATATACTTGTCTTTCAACTGTTTTACAGTTGAGTACTACTTTTCAGTGAATTCTGGTGGTTTCAAACACTGGTTTCATGTGAACTAACTCTATTTCAAGGATTTCTGCAGTGTACAACATCCTTTCTAGAGAAGACACATTCATTTTGATGTCTTTTACACTTGTTCTCTCACTATTCTGTGATATTCATTAGTATTTGCTCTGAATGACTACTGATTTCTAGCCGTTTCCCATAATGGGCCTTCTTTTCTACTTGTGGGACATCACCACATGTAGAAACAACTTTATACACTCTTCTCTGAACTTGAGAAGCTATATACACTTGTCTTTCAACTGTTTTACAGTTGAATACTACTTTTCAGTGAATTCTGGTCGTATCAAACACTGGTTTCATGTGAACTAACTCTATTTCAAGGATTTGTGCAGTGTACAACATCCTTTCTAGACTAGAGACTTACATTTTAATGTCTTTTACACTGGTTCTCTCACTATTCTGTGATATTCATTAGTATTTGCTCTGAATGACTACTGATTTCTAGCTGTTTCCCATAATGGGCCTTCTTTTCTACTTGTGGGACATCACCACATGTAGAAACAACTTTATACACTCTTCTCTGAACTTGAGAAGCTATATACACTTGTCTTTCAACTGTTTTACAGTTGAATACTACTTTTCAGTGAATTCTGGTCGTATCAAACACTGGTTTCATGTGAACTAACTCTATTTCAAGGATTTGTGCAGTGTACAACATCCTTTCTAGACTAGAGACTTACATTTTGATGTCTTTTACACTGGTTCTCTCACTATTCTGTGATATTCATTAGTAATGCTCTGAATGACTACTGATTTCTAGCTGTTTTCCATAATGGGCCTTCTTTTCTACTTGTGGGACATCACCACATGTAGAAACAACTTTATACACTCTTCTCTGAACTTGAGAAGCTATATACACTTGTCTTTCAACTGTTTTACAGTTGAATACTACTTTTCAGTGAATTCTGGTCGTTTCAAACACTGGTTTCATGTGAACTAACTCTATTTCAAGGATTTGTGCAGTGTACAACATCCTTTCTAGACTAGAGACTTACATTTTCATGTCTTTTAAACTTGTTCTCTCACTATTCTCTGATATTCATTAGTATTTGCTCTGAATGACTACTGATTTCTAGCTGTTTCCCATAATGGGCCTTCTTTTCTACTTGTGGGACTTCACCACATGTAGAAACAAATTTATACACTCTTCTCTGAACTTGAGAAGCTATATACACTTGTCTTTCAACTGTTTTACAGTTGAATACTACTTTTCAGTGAATTCTAGTGGGTTGAAACACTGTTTTCTTGTGAAGTAACTCTATTTCAAGGATTTCTGCAGTGTACAACAACCTTTCTAGACTAGAGACTTACATTTTGATGTCTTTTACACTTGTTCTCTCATTATTCTCTGATATTCATTAGTATTTGCTCTGAATGACTACTGATTTCTGGCTGTTTCCCATAATGGCCTTCTTTTCTACTTGTGGGACTTCACCACATGTAGAAATAACTTTATACACTCTTCTCTGAACTTGAGAAGCTATATATACTTGTCTTTCAACTGTTTTACAGTTGAGTACTACTTTTCAGTGAATTCTGGTGGTTTTAAACACTGGTTTCATGTGAACTAACTCTATTTCAAGGATTTCTGCAGTGTACAACATCCTTTCTAGAGAAGACACATTCATTTTGATGTCTTTTACACTTGTTCTCTCACTATTCTGTGATATTCATTAGTATTTGCTCTGAATGACTACTGATTTCTAGCCGTTTCCCATAGTGGGCCTTCTTTTCTACTTGTGGGACATCACCACATGTAGAAACAACTTTATAGACTCTTCTCTGAACTTGAGAAGGTATATACACTTGTCTTTCAACTGTTTTACAGTTGAATACTACTTTTCAGTGAATTCTGGTCGTTTCAAACACTGGTTTCATGTGAACTAACTCTATTTCAAGGATTTGTGCAGTGTACAACATCCTTTCTAGACTAAAGACTTACATTTGATGTCTTTTACACTTGTTCTCTCACTATTCTGTGATATTCATTAGTATTTGCCCTGAATGACTATGATTTCTTCCTGTTTCCTATAATGGGCCTTCTTTTCTACTTGTGGGACTTCACCACATGTAGAAACAACTTTATACACTCTTCTCTGAACTTGAGAAGCTATATACACTTGTCTTTCAACTGTTTTACAGTTGAATACTACTTTTCAGTGAATTCTAGGGGGTTGAAACACTGTTTTCTTGTGAAATAACTCTATTTCAAGGATTTCTGTAGTGTATAGCATCTTTTCTAGACTAGAAACTTACATTTTGATGTCTTTTACACTTGTTCTCTCACTATTCTGTGATATTCATTAGTATTTGCTCTGAATGACTACTGATTTCTGGCTGTTTCCCATAATGGCCTTCTTTTCTACTTGTGGGACTTCACCACATGTAGAAACAACTTTATACACTCTTCTCTGAACTTGAGAAGCTATATATACTTGTCTTTCAACTGTTTTACAGTTGAGTACTACTTTTCAGTGAATTCTGGTGGTTTCAAACACTGGTTTCATGTGAACTAACTCTATTTCAAGGATTTCTGCAGTGTACAACATCCTTTCTAGAGAAGACACATTCATTTTGATGTCTTTTACACTTGTTCTCTCACTATTCTGTGATATTCATTAGTATTTGCTCTGAATGACTACTGATTTCTAGCCGTTTCCCATAATGGGCCTTCTTTTCTACTTGTGGGACATCACCACATGTAGAAACAACTTTATACACTCTTCTCTGAACTTGAGAAGCTATATACACTTGTCTTTCATCTGTTTTACAGTTGAATACTACTTTTCAGTGAATTCTAGTGGGTTGAAACACTGTTTTCTTGTGAAGTAACTCTATTTCAAGGATTTCTGCAGTGTACAACATCCTTTCTAGACTAGAGACTTACATTTTGATGTCTTTTACACTGGTTCTCTCACTATTCTGTGATATTCATTAGTAATGCTCTGAATGACTACTGATTTCTAGCTGTTTTCCATAATGGGCCTTCTTTTCTACTTGTGGGACATCACCACATGTAGAAACAACTTTATACACTCTTCTCTGAACTTGAGAAGCTATATACACTTGTCTTTCAACTGTTTTACACTTGAATACTACTTTTCAGTGAATTCTGGTCGTTTCAAACACTGGTTTCATGTGAACTAACTCTATTTCAAGGATTTGTGCAGTTTACAACATCCTTTCTAGACTAGAGACTTACATTTTCATGTCTTTTAAACTTGTTCTCTCACTATTCTCTGATATTCATTAGTATTTGCTCTGAATGACTACTGATTTCTAGCTGTTTCCCATAATGGGCCTTCTTTTCTACTTGTGGGACTTCACCACATGTAGAAACAAATTTATACACTCTTCTCTGAACTTGAGAAGCTATATATACTTGTCTTTCAACTGTTTTACAGTTGAATACTACTTTTCAGTGAATTCTAGTGGGTTGAAACACTGTTTTCTTGTGAAGTAACTCTATTTCAAGGATTTCTGCAGTGTACAACATCCTTTCTAGACTAGAGACTTACATTTTGATGTCTTTTACACTGGTTCTCTCACTATTCTGTGATATTCATTAGTAATGCTCTGAATGACTACTGATTTCTAGCTGTTTCCCATAATGGCCTTCTTTTCTACTTGTGGGACTTCACCACATGTAGAAATAACTTTATACACTCTTCTCTGAACTTGAGAAGCTATATATACTTGTCTTTCAACTGTTTTACAGTTGAGTACTACTTTTCAGTGAATTCTGGTGGTTTTAAACACTGGTTTCATGTGAACTAACTCTATTTCAAGGATTTCTGCAGTGTACAACATCCTTTCTAGAGAAGACACATTCATTTTGATGTCTTTTACACTTGTTCTCTCACTATTCTGTGATATTCATTAGTATTTGCTCTGAATGACTACTGATTTCTAGCCGTTTCCCATAGTGGGCCTTCTTTTCTACTTGTGGGACATCACCACATGTAGAAACAACTTTATAGACTCTTCTCTGAACTTGAGAAGGTATATACACTTGTCTTTCAACTGTTTTACAGTTGAATACTACTTTTCAGTGAATTCTGGTCGTTTCAAACACTGGTTTCATGTGAACTAACTCTATTTCAAGGATTTGTGCAGTGTACAACATCCTTTCTAGACTAAAGACTTACATTTGATGTCTTTTACACTTGTTCTCTCACTATTCTGTGATATTCATTAGTATTTGCCCTGAATGACTATGATTTCTTCCTGTTTCCTATAATGGGCCTTCTTTTCTACTTGTGGGACTTCACCACATGTAGAAACAACTTTATACACTCTTCTCTGAACTTGAGAAGCTATATACACTTGTCTTTCAACTGTTTTACAGTTGAATACTACTTTTCAGTGAATTCTAGGGGGTTGAAACACTGTTTTCTTGTGAAATAACTCTATTTCAAGGATTTCTGTAGTGTATAGCATCTTTTCTAGACTAGAAACTTACATTTTGATGTCTTTTACACTTGTTCTCTCACTATTCTGTGATATTCATTAGTATTTGCTCTGAATGACTACTGATTTCTGGCTGTTTCCCATAATGGCCTTCTTTTCTACTTGTGGGACTTCACCACATGTAGAAACAACTTTATACACTCTTCTCTGAACTTGAGAAGCTATATATACTTGTCTTTCAACTGTTTTACAGTTGAGTACTACTTTTCAGTGAATTCTGGTGGTTTCAAACACTGGTTTCATGTGAACTAACTCTATTTCAAGGATTTCTGCAGTGTACAACATCCTTTCTAGAGAAGACACATTCATTTTGATGTCTTTTACACTTGTTCTCTCACTATTCTGTGATATTCATTAGTATTTGCTCTGAATGACTACTGATTTCTAGCCGTTTCCCATAATGGGCCTTCTTTTCTACTTGTGGGACATCACCACATGTAGAAACAACTTTATACACTCTTCTCTGAACTTGAGAAGCTATATACACTTGTCTTTCATCTGTTTTACAGTTGAATACTACTTTTCAGTGAATTCTAGTGGGTTGAAACACTGTTTTCTTGTGAAGTAACTCTATTTCAAGGATTTCTGCAGTGTACAACAACCTTTCTAGACTAGAGACTTACATTTTGATGTCTTTTACACTTGTTCTCACAAAATTCTATGATATTCATTAGTATTTCCTCTGAATTACTACTGATTTCTAGCTGTTTCCTATAATGGGCCTTCTTTTCTACTTGTGGGACTTCACCACATGTAGAAACTACTTTATACACTCTTCTCTAGACTTGTGAAGCTATGTAAACTTGTCTTTCTACTGTTTTACAGTTAAATACTACTTTTCAGTGAATTCTGTTTGTTCAAAACACTGGTTTCATGTGAACTAACTCTATTTCAAGGATTTCTGCAGTGTAAAACATCCTATCCAGACTAGAGACTTACATTTTGGTGTCTTTTACACTTGTTCTCTCACTATTCTGTATTATTCATTAGTATTTTCTATGAATGACTACTGATTTCTAGCTGTTTCCTATAATGGGCCTTCTTTTCTACTTGTGGGACTTCACCACATGTAGAAACAAATTTATACATTCTTCCCTGAACTTGAGAAGCTATATACACTTGTCTTTCAACTGTTTTACAGTTAAATACTACTTTTCAGTGAATTCCGGTGGTTTAAAACACTGGTTTCATGTGAACTAACTCTATTTCATGGATTTCTGCAGTGTACAACATCATTTCTAGACTAGAGACTTACATTTTGATATCTTTTATAGTTGTTCTCTCACTATTCTGTGATATTCATTAGTATTTGCTCTGAATGACTAATGATTTCTAGCTGTTTCCTATAATGGGCCTTCTTTTCTACTTGTGCGACTTCACCACATGTAGAAACAACTTTACACACTCTACTCTGAACTTGAGAAGCTATATACACTTGTCTTTCAACTGTTTTACAGTTGAATACTCCTTTTCAGTGAATTCTGGTGGTTTCAAACACTGGTTTCATGTGAACTAACTCTATTTCAAGGATTTGTGCAGTGTACAACATCCTTTCTAGACTAAAGACTTACATTTGATGTCTTTTACACTTGTTCTCTCACTATTCTGTGATATTCATTGGTATTTACTCTGAATGACTACTGATTTCTAGCTGTTTCCTATAATGGGCCTTCTTTTCTACTTGTGGGACTTCAACACATGTAGAAACAACTTTATACACTCTTCTCTGAAGTTGAGAAGCTATATACACTTGTCTTTCAACTGTTTTACAGTTAAATACTACTTTTCAGTGAATTCCGGTGGTTTAAAACACTGGTTTCATGTGAACTAACTCTATTTCATGGATTTCTGCAGTGTACAACATCATTTCTAGACTAGAGACTTACATTTTGATATCTTTTATAGTTGTTCTCTCACTATTCTGTGATATTCATTAGTATTTGCTCTGAATGACTAATGATTTCTAGCTGTTTCCTATAATGGGCCTTCTTTTCTACTTGTGCGACTTCACCACATGTAGAAACAACTTTACACACTCTACTCTGAACTTGAGAAGCTATATACACTTGTCTTTCAACTGTTTTACAGTTGAATACTCCTTTTCAGTGAATTCTGGTGGTTTCAAACACTGGTTTCATGTGAACTAACTCTATTTCAAGGATTTGTGCAGTGTACAACATCCTTTCTAGACTAGAGACTTACATTTTGATGTCTTTTACCCTAGTTCTCTCACTATTCTGTGATATTCATTAGTATTTGCTCTGAATGACTACTGATTTCTAGCTGTTTCCTATAATGGGCCTTCTTTTCTACTTGTGGGACTTCAACACATGTAGAAACAACTTTATACACTCTTCTCTGAAGTTGAGAAGCTATATACACTTGTCTTTCAACTGTTTTACAGTTGAATACAACTTTTCAGTGAATTCTGGTGGTTTGAAACACTGGTTTCTTGTGAAGTAACTCTATTTCAAGGATTTGTGCAGTGTACAACATCCTTTCTAGACTAAAGACTTACATTTGATGTCTTTTACCCTTGTTCTCATACTATTCTGTGATAGTCATTGGTATTTGCTCTGAATGACTACTGATTTCTAGCTCTTTCCTATAATGGGCCTTCTTTTCTACTTGTGAGGCTTCACCACATGTAGAAACAACTTTATACACTCTTCTGTGGACTTGCGAAGCTATATAAACTTGTCTTTCAACTGGTTTACAGTTAAATACTACTTTTCAGTGGATTCTGGTGGTTTGAAACACTGGTTTCTTGTGAAGTAACTCTATTTCAAAGATTTCGGTAGTGTATAACATCCTTTCTAGCCTAGAAACTTACATTTTGATGGTTGTCCACTTGTTCTCACAAAATTCTATGATATTCATTAGTATTTCCTCTGAATTACTACTGATTTCTAGCTGTATCCCATAATGGGCCTTCTTTTCTACTTGTGGGACTTCACCACATGTAGAAACAACTTTATACATTCTTCCCTGAACTTGAGAAGCTATATACACTTGTCTTTCAACTGTTTTACAGTTAAATACTACTTTTCAGTGAATTCAGTTGGTTTGAAACACTGGTTTCATCTGAACTAACTCTATTTCATGGATTTCTGCAGTGTACAACATCATTTCTAGACTAGAGACTTACATTTTGATATCTTTTATAGTTGTTCTCTCACTATTCTGTGATATTCATTAGTATTTGCTCTGAATGACTACTGATTTCTAGCTGTTTCCTATAATGGGCCTTCTTTTCTACTTGTGCGACTTCACCACATGTAGAAACAACTTTATACACTCTTCTCTGAACTTGAGAAGCTATATACACTTGTCTTTCAACTGTTTTACAGTTGAATACTACTTTTCAGTGAATTCTGGAGGTTTCAAACACTGTTTTCATGTGAACTAACTCTATTTCATGGATTTCTGCAGTGTACAACATCATTTCTAGACTAGAGACTTACATTTTGATATCTTTTATAGTTGTTCTCTCACTATTCTGTGATATTCATTAGTATTTGCTCTGAATGACTACTGATTTCTAGCTGTTTCCTATAATGGGCCTTCTTTTCTACTTGTGGGACTTCAACACGTAGAAACAACTTTATACACTCTTCTCTGGCTTGCGAAGCTATATAAACTTGTCTTTCAACTGTTTTACAGTTAAATACTACTTTTCAGTGAATTCTGGTGGGTTGAAACACTGGTTTCTTGTGAAGTAACTCTATTTCAAGGATTTTGGTAGTGTATAACATCCTTTCTAGACTAGAGACTTACATTTTGTTGTCTTTTACCCTAGTTCTCTCACTATTCTGTGATATTCATTAGTATTTGCTCTAAATGACTACTGATTTCTAGCTGTTTCCCATAATGGGCCTTCTTTTCTACTTGTGGGTCTTCACCACATGTAGAAACAACTTTATACACTCTTCTCTGAACTTGTGAAGCTATATACACTTGTCTTCCAACTGTTTTACAGTTGAATACTACTTTTCAGTGAATTCTGGTGGTTTCAAACACTGGTTTCATGTGAACTAACTCTATTTCAAGGATTTGTGCAGTGTACAACATCCTTTCTAGACTAAAGACTTACATTTGATGTCTTTTACACTTGTTCTCTCACTATTCTGTGATATTCATTGGTATTGACTCTGAATGACTACTGATTTCTAGCTGTTTCCTATAATTGGCCTTCTTTTCTACTTGTGGGACTTCAACACATGTAGAAACAACTTTATACACTCTTCTCTGGACTTGCGAAGCTATATAAACTTGTCTTTCAACCGTTTTACAGTTACATACTACTTTTCAGTGAATTCTGGTGGTTTGAAACACTGGTTTCTTGTGAAGTAACTCTATTTCAAGGATTTCTGTAGTGTATAACATCATTTCTAGACTAGAAACTTACATTTTGATGTCTTCTACACTTGTTCTCACATAATTCTATGATATTCATTAGTATTTGCAATGAATGACTACTGATTTCTAGCTGTTTCCTATAATGGGCCTTTTTTTCTACTTGTGGGACTTCAACACATGTAGAAACAACTTTATACACTCTTCTCTGGACTTGCGAAGCTATATAAACTTGTCTTTCAACTGTTTTACAGTTGAATACTACTTTTCAGTGAATTCTGGTGGTTTGAAACACTGGTTTCTTGTGAACTAACTCTATTTCAAGGATTTGTGCAGTGTACAACATCCTTTCTAGACTAGAGACTTACATTTTGATGTCTTTTACACTTGTTCTCTCACTATTCTGTGATATTCATTAGTATTTGCTCTGAATGACTACTGATTTCTAGCCGTTTCCCATAATGGGCCTTCTTTTCTACTTGTGGGACATCACCACATGTAGAAACAACTTTATACACTCTTCTCTGAACTTGAGAAGCTATATACACTTGTCTTTCATCTGTTTTACAGTTGAATACTACTTTTCAGTGAATTCTAGTGGGTTGAAACACTGTTTTCTTGTGAAGTAACTCTATTTCAAGGATTTCTGCAGTGTACAACATCCTTTCTAGACTAGAGACTTACATTTTGATGTCTTTTACACTGGTTCTCTCACTATTCTGTGATATTCATTAGTAATGCTCTGAATGACTACTGATTTCTAGCTGTTTTCCATAATGGGCCTTCTTTTCTACTTGTGGGACATCACCACATGTAGAAACAACTTTATACACTCTTCTCTGAACTTGAGAAGCTATATACACTTGTCTTTCAACTGTTTTACACTTGAATACTACTTTTCAGTGAATTCTGGTCGTTTCAAACACTGGTTTCATGTGAACTAACTCTATTTCAAGGATTTGTGCAGTGTACAACATCCTTTCTAGACTAGAGACTTACATTTTCATGTCTTTTAATCTTGTTCTCTCACTATTCTCTGATATTCATTAGTATTTGCTCTGAATGACTACTGATTTCTAGCTGTTTCCCATAATGGGCCTTCTTTTCTACTTGTGGGACTTCACCACATGTAGAAACAAATTTATACACTCTTCTCTGATCTTGAGAAGCTATATACACTTGTCTTTCATCTGTTTTACAGTTGAATACTACTTTTCAGTGAATTCTAGTGGGTTGAAACACTGTTTTCTTGTGAAGTAACTCTATTTCAAGGATTTCTGCAGTGTACAACAACCTTTCTAGACTAGAGACTTACATTTTGATGTCTTTTACACTTGTTCTCTCATTATTCTCTGATATTCATTAGTATTTGCTCTGAATGACTACTGATTTCTGGCTGTTTCCCATAATGGCCTTCTTTTCTACTTGTGGGACTTCACCACATGTAGAAATAACTTTATACACTCTTCTCTGAACTTGAGAAGCTATATATACTTGTCTTTCAACTGTTTTACAGTTGAGTACTACTTTTCAGTGAATTCTGGTGGTTTTAAACACTGGTTTCATGTGAACTAACTCTATTTCAAGGATTTCTGCAGTGTACAACATCCTTTCTAGAGAAGACACATTCATTTTGATGTCTTTTACACTTGTTCTCTCACTATTCTGTGATATTCATTCGTATTTGCTCTGAATGACTACTGATTTCTAGCCGTTTCCCATAGTGGGCCTTCTTTTCTACTTGTGGGACATCACCACATGTAGAAACAACTTTATAGACTCTTCTCTGAACTTGAGAAGGTATATACACTTGTCTTTCAACTGTTTTACAGTTGAATACTACTTTTCAGTGAATTCTGGTCGTTTCAAACACTGGTTTCATGTGAACTAACTCAATTTCAAGGATTTGTGCAGTGTACAACATCCTTTCTAGACTAAAGACTTACATTTGATGTCTTTTACACTTGTTCTCTCACTATTCTGTGATATTCATTAGTATTTGCCCTGAATGACTATGATTTCTTCCTGTTTCCTATAATGGGCCTTCTTTTCTACTTGTGGGACTTCACCACATGTAGAAACAACTTTATACACTCTTCTCTGAACTTGAGAAGCTATATACACTTGTCTTTCAACTGTTTTACAGTTGAATACTACTTTTCAGTGAATTCTAGGGGGTTGAAACACTGTTTTCTTGTGAAATAACTCTATTTCAAGGATTTCTGTAGTGTATAGCATCTTTTCTAGACTAGAAACTTACATTTTGATGTCTTTTACACTTGTTCTCTCACTATTCTGTGATATTCATTAGTATTTGCTCTGAATGACTACTGATTTCTGGCTGTTTCCCATAATGGCCTTCTTTTCTACTTGTGGGACTTCACCACATGTAGAAACAACTTTATACACTCTTCTCTGAACTTGAGAAGCTATATATACTTGTCTTTCAACTGTTTTACAGTTGAGTACTACTTTTCAGTGAATTCTGGTGGTTTCAAACACTGGTTTCATGTGAACTAACTCTATTTCAAGGATTTCTGCAGTGTACAACATCCTTTCTAGAGAAGACACATTCATTTTGATGTCTTTTACACTTGTTCTCTCACTATTCTGTGATATTCATTAGTATTTGCTCTGAATGACTACTGATTTCTAGCCGTTTCCCATAATGGGCCTTCTTTTCTACTTGTGGGACATCACCACATGTAGAAACAACTTTATACACTCTTCTCTGAACTTGAGAAGCTATATACACTTGTCTTTCATCTGTTTTACAGTTGAATACTACTTTTCAGTGAATTCTAGTGGGTTGAAACACTGTTTTCTTGTGAAGTAACTCTATTTCAAGGATTTCTGCAGTGTACAACAACCTTTCTAGACTAGAGACTTACATTTTGATGTCTTTTACACTTGTTCTCACAAAATTCTATGATATTCATTAGTATTTCCTCTGAATTACTACTGATTTCTAGCTGTTTCCTATAATGGGCCTTCTTTTCTACTTGTGGGACTTCACCACATGTAGAAACTACTTTATACACTCTTCTCTAGACTTGTGAAGCTATGTAAACTTGTCTTTCTACTGTTTTACAGTTAAATACTACTTTTCAGTGAATTCTGTTTGTTCAAAACACTGGTTTCATGTGAACTAACTCTATTTCAAGGATTTCTGCAGTGTAAAACATCCTATCCAGACTAGAGACTTACATTTTGGTGTCTTTTACACTTGTTCTCTCACTATTCTGTATTATTCATTAGTATTTTCTATGAATGACTACTGATTTCTAGCTGTTTCCTATAATGGGCCTTCTTTTCTACTTGTGGGACTTCACCACATGTAGAAACAAATTTATACATTCTTCCCTGAACTTGAGAAGCTATATACACTTGTCTTTCAACTGTTTTACAGTTAAATACTACTTTTCAGTGAATTCCGGTGGTTTAAAACACTGGTTTCATGTGAACTAACTCTATTTCATGGATTTCTGCAGTGTACAACATCATTTCTAGACTAGAGACTTACATTTTGATATCTTTTATAGTTGTTCTCTCACTATTCTGTGATATTCATTAGTATTTGCTCTGAATGACTAATGATTTCTAGCTGTTTCCTATAATGGGCCTTCTTTTCTACTTGTGCGACTTCACCACATGTAGAAACAACTTTACACACTCTACTCTGAACTTGAGAAGCTATATACACTTGTCTTTCAACTGTTTTACAGTTGAATACTCCTTTTCAGTGAATTCTGGTGGTTTCAAACACTGGTTTCATGTGAACTAACTCTATTTCAAGGATTTGTGCAGTGTACAACATCCTTTCTAGACTAGAGACTTACATTTTGATGTCTTTTACCCTAGTTCTCTCACTATTCTGTGATATTCATTAGTATTTGCTCTGAATGACTACTGATTTCTAGCTGTTTCCTATAATGGGCCTTCTTTTCTACTTGTGGGACTTCAACACATGTAGAAACAACTTTATACACTCTTCTCTGAAGTTGAGAAGCTATATACACTTGTCTTTCAACTGTTTTACAGTTGAATACAACTTTTCAGTGAATTCTGGTGGTTTGAAACACTGGTTTCTTGTGAAGTAACTCTATTTCAAGGATTTGTGCAGTGTACAACATCCTTTCTAGACTAAAGACTTACATTTGATGTCTTTTACCCTTGTTCTCATACTATTCTGTGATAGTCATTGGTATTTGCTCTGAATGACTACTGATTTCTAGCTCTTTCCTATAATGGGCCTTCTTTTCTACTTGTGAGGCTTCACCACATGTAGAAACAACTTTATACACTCTTCTGTGGACTTGCGAAGCTATATAAACTTGTCTTTCAACTGGTTTACAGTTAAATACTACTTTTCAGTGGATTCTGGTGGTTTGAAACACTGGTTTCTTGTGAAGTAACTCTATTTCAAAGATTTCGGTAGTGTATAACATCCTTTCTAGCCTAGAAACTTACATTTTGATGGTTGTCCACTTGTTCTCACAAAATTCTATGATATTCATTAGTATTTCCTCTGAATTACTACTGATTTCTAGCTGTATCCCATAATGGGCCTTCTTTTCTACTTGTGGGACTTCACCACATGTAGAAACAACTTTATACATTCTTCCCTGAACTTGAGAAGCTATATACACTTGTCTTTCAACTGTTTTACAGTTAAATACTACTTTTCAGTGAATTCAGTTGGTTTGAAACACTGGTTTCATCTGAACTAACTCTATTTCATGGATTTCTGCAGTGTACAACATCATTTCTAGACTAGAGACTTACATTTTGATATCTTTTATAGTTGTTCTCTCACTATTCTGTGATATTCATTAGTATTTGCTCTGAATGACTACTGATTTCTAGCTGTTTCCTATAATGGGCCTTCTTTTCTACTTGTGCGACTTCACCACATGTAGAAACAACTTTATACACTCTTCTCTGAACTTGAGAAGCTATATACACTTGTCTTTCAACTGTTTTACAGTTGAATACTACTTTTCAGTGAATTCTGGAGGTTTCAAACGCTGTTTTCATGTGAACTAACTCTATTTCATGGATTTCTGCAGTGTACAACATCATTTCTAGACTAGAGACTTACATTTTGATATCTTTTATAGTTGTTCTCTCACTATTCTGTGATATTCATTAGTATTTGCTCTGAATGACTACTGATTTCTAGCTGTTTCCTATAATGGGCCTTCTTTTCTACTTGTGGGACTTCAACACGTAGAAACAACTTTATACACTCTTCTCTGGCTTGCGAAGCTATATAAACTTGTCTTTCAACTGTTTTACAGTTAAATACTACTTTTCAGTGAATTCTGGTGGGTTGAAACACTGGTTTCTTGTGAAGTAACTCTATTTCAAGGATTTTGGTAGTGTATAACATCCTTTCTAGACTAGAGACTTACATTTTGTTGTCTTTTACCCTAGTTCTCTCACTATTCTGTGATATTCATTAGTATTTGCTCTAAATGACTACTGATTTCTAGCTGTTTCCCATAATGGGCCTTCTTTTCTACTTGTGGGTCTTCACCACATGTAGAAACAACTTTATACACTCTTCTCTGAACTTGTGAAGCTATATACACTTGTCTTCCAACTGTTTTACAGTTGAATACTACTTTTCAGTGAATTCTGGTGGTTTCAAACACTGGTTTCATGTGAACTAACTCTATTTCAAGGATTTGTGCAGTGTACAACATCCTTTCTAGACTAAAGACTTACATTTGATGTCTTTTACACTTGTTCTCTCACTATTCTGTGATATTCATTGGTATTGACTCTGAATGACTACTGATTTCTAGCTGTTTCCTATAATTGGCCTTCTTTTCTACTTGTGGGACTTCAACACATGTAGAAACAACTTTATACACTCTTCTCTGGACTTGCGAAGCTATATAAACTTGTCTTTCAACCGTTTTACAGTTACATACTACTTTTCAGTGAATTCTGGTGGTTTGAAACACTGGTTTCTTGTGAAGTAACTCTATTTCAAGGATTTCTGTAGTGTATAACATCATTTCTAGACTAGAAACTTACATTTTGATGTCTTCTACACTTGTTCTCACATAATTCTATGATATTCATTAGTATTTGCAATGAATGACTACTGATTTCTAGCTGTTTCCTATAATGGGCCTTTTTTTCTACTTGTGGGACTTCAACACATGTAGAAACAACTTTATACACTCTTCTCTGGACTTGCGAAGCTATATAAACTTGTCTTTCAACTGTTTTACAGTTGAATACTACTTTTCAGTGAATTCTGGTGGTTTGAAACACTGGTTTCTTGTGAAGTAACTCTATTTCAAGGATTTCGGTAGTGTATAACATCCTTTCTAGACTAGAGACTTACATTTTGTTGTCTTTTACCCTAGTTCTCTCACTATTCTGTGATATTCATTAGTATTTGCTCTGAATGACTACTGATATCTAGCTGTTTCCCATAATGGGCCTTCTTTTCTACTTGTGGGTCTTCACCACATGTAGAAACAACTTTATACACTCTTCTGTGAACTTGAGAAGCTATATACACTTGTCTTTCAACTGTTTTACAGTTGAATACTACTATTCAGTGAATTCTAGTGGGTTGAAACACTGTTTTCTTGTGAAGTAACTCTATTTCAAGGATTTCTGTAGTGTATAACATCCTTTCTAGACTAGAAACTTACATTTTGATGTCTTCTACACTTGTTATCACACAATTCTATGATATTCATTAGTATTTGCAATGAATGACTACTGATTTCTAGCTGTTTCCTATAATGGGCCTTCTTTTCTACTTGTCGGTCTTCACCACATGTAGAAACAACTTTATACACTCTTCTCTGAACTTGTGAAGCTATATACACTTGTCTTCCAACTGTTTTACAGTTGAATACTACTTTTCAGTGAATTCTGGTGGTTTCAAACACTGGTTTCATGTGAACTAACTCTATTTCAAGGATTTGTGCAGTGTACAACATCCTTTCTAGACTAAAGACTTACATTTGATGTCTTTTACACTTGTTCTCTCACTATTCTGTGATGTTCATTGGTATTTACTCTGAATGACTACTGATTTCTAGCTGTTTCCTATAATTGGCCTTCTTTTCTACTTGTGGGACTTCAACACATGTAGAAACAACTTTATACACTCTTCTCTGGACTTGCGAAGCTATATAAACTTGTCTTTCAACCGTTTTACACTTAAATTATACTTTTCAGTGAATTCTGGTCGTATCAAACACTGGTTTCATGTGAACTAACTCTTTTTCAAGGATTTCTGCAGTGTACATCATCCTTTCTAGACAAGACACTTTCATTTTGATGTCTTTTACACTTGTTCTCTCACTATTCTGTGATAGTCATTAGTATTTGCTATGAATGACTACTGATTTCTAGTTGTTTCCTATAATGGGCCGTCTTTTCTACTTGTGGGACTTCACCACATGTAGAAACAACTTTATACGCTCTTCTCTGAACTTGAGAAGCTATATACACTTGTCTTTCAACTGTTTTACAGTTGAATACTACTCCTCAGTGAATTCTGGTGGTTTCAAACACTGGTTTCATGTGAACTAACTCTATTTCAAGGATTTCTGCAGTGTACAACATCCTTTCTAGACAAGAGACTTACATTTTGATGTCTTTTACACTGGTTCTCTCACTATTCTGTGATATTCATTAGTATTTGCTCTGAATGACAACTGATTTCTAGCCTTTTCCCATAATGGGCCTTCTTTTCTACTTGTGGGACATCACCACATGTAGAAACAACTTTATACACTCTTCTCTGAACTTGAGAAGCTATATACACTTGTCTTTCATCTGTTTTACAGTTGAATACTACTTTTCAGTGAATTCTAGTGGGTTGAAACACTGTTTTCTTGTGAAGTAACTCTATTTCAAGGATTTCTGCAGTGTACAACAACCTTTCTAGACTAGAGACTTACATTTTGATGTCTTTTACACTTGTTCTCTCATTATTCTCTGATATTCATTAGTATTTGCTCTGAATGACTACTGATTTCTGGCTGTTTCCCATAATGGCCTTCTTTTCTACTTGTGGGACTTCACCACATGTAGAAACAACTTTATACACTCTTCTCTGAACTTGAGAAGCTATATATACTTGTCTTTCAACTGTTTTACAGTTGAGTACTACTTTTCAGTGAATTCTGGTGGTTTCAAACACTGGTTTCATGTGAACTAACTCTATTTCAAGGATTTCTGCAGTGTACAACATCCTTTCTAGAGAAGACACATTCATTTTGATGTCTTTTACACTTGTTCTCTCACTATTCTGTGATATTCATTAGTATTTGCTCTGAATGACTACTGATTTCTAGCCGTTTCCCATAATGGGCCTTCTTTTCTACTTGTGGGACATCACCACATGTAGAAACAACTTTATACACTCTTCTCTGAACTTGAGAAGCTATATACACTTGTCTTTCAACTGTTTTACAGTTGAATACTACTTTTCAGTGAATTCTGGTCGTATCAAACACTGGTTTCATGTGAACTAACTCTATTTCAAGGATTTGTGCAGTGTACAACATCCTTTCTAGACTAGAGACTTACATTTTAATGTCCTTTACACTGGTTCTCTCACTATTCTGTGATATTCATTAGTATTTGCTCTGAATGACTACTGATTTCTAGCTGTTTCCCATAATGGGCCTTCTTTTCTACTTGTGGGACATCACCACATGTAGAAACAACTTTATACACTCTTCTCTGAACTTGAGAAGCTATATACACTTGTCTTTCAACTGTTTTACAGTTGAATACTACTTTTCAGTGAATTCTGGTCGTATCAAACACTGGTTTCATGTGAACTAACTCTATTTCAAGGATTTGTGCAGTGTACAACATCCTTTCTAGACTAGAGACTTACATTTTGATGTCTTTTACACTGGTTCTCTCACTATTCTGTGATATTCATTAGTAATGCTCTGAATGACTACTGATTTCTAGCTGTTTTCCATAATGGGCCTTCTTTTCTACTTGTGGGACATCACCACATGTAGAAACAACTTTATACACTCTTCTCTGAACTTGAGAAGCTATATACACTTGTCTTTCAACTGTTTTACAGTTGAATACTACTTTTCAGTGAATTCTGGTCGTTTCAAACACTGGTTTCATGTGAACTAACTCTATTTCAAGGATTTGTGCAGTGTACAACATCCTTTCTAGACTAGAGACTTACATTTTGATGTCTTTTAAACTTGTTCTCTCACTATTCTCTGATATTCATTAGTATTTGCTCTGAATGACTACTGATTTCTAGCTGTTTCCCATAATGGGCCTTCTTTTCTACTTGTGGGACTTCACCACATGTAGAAACAAATTTATACACTCTTCTCTGAACTTGAGAAGCTATATACACTTGTCTTTCATCTGTTTTACAGTTGAATACTACTTTTCAGTGAATTCTAGTGGGTTGAAACACTGTTTTCTTGTGAAGTAACTCTATTTCAAGGATTTCTGCAGTGTACAACAACCTTTCTAGACTAGAGACTTACATTTTGATGTCTTTTACACTTGTTCTCTCATTATTCTCTGATATTCATTAGTATTTGCTCTGAATGACTACTGATTTCTAGCTGTTTCCTATAATGGGCCTTCTTTTCTACTTGTGGGACTTCAACACATGTAGAAACAACTTTATACACTCTTCTCTGAAGTTGAGAAGCTATATACACTTGTCTTTCAACTGTTTTACAGTTGAATACAACTTTTCAGTGAATTCTGGTGGTTTGAAACACTGGTTTCTTGTGAAGTAACTCTATTTCAAGGATTTGTGCAGTGTACAACATCCTTTCTAGACTAAAGACTTACATTTGATGTCTTTTACCCTTGTTCTCATACTATTCTGTGATAGTCATTGGTATTTGCTCTGAATGACTACTGATTTCTAGCTCTTTCCTATAATGGGCCTTCTTTTCTACTTGTGAGGCTTCACCACATGTAGAAACAACTTTATACACTCTTCTGTGGACTTGCGAAGCTATATAAACTTGTCTTTCAACTGGTTTACAGTTAAATACTACTTTTCAGTGGATTCTGGTGGTTTGAAACACTGGTTTCTTGTGAAGTAACTCTATTTCAAAGATTTCGGTAGTGTATAACATCCTTTCTAGCCTAGAAACTTACATTTTGATGGTTGTCCACTTGTTCTCACAAAATTCTATGATATTCCTTAGTATTTCCTCTGAATTACTACTGATTTCTAGCTGTATCCCATAATGGGCCTTCTTTTCTACTTGTGGGACTTCACCACATGTAGAAACAACTTTATACATTCTTCCCTGAACTTGAGAAGCTATATACACTTGTCTTTCAACTGTTTTACAGTTAAATACTACTTTTCAGTGAATTCAGTTGGTTTGAAACACTGGTTTCATCTGAACTAACTCTATTTCATGGATTTCTGCAGTGTACAACATCATTTCTAGACTAGAGACTTACATTTTGATATCTTTTATAGTTGTTCTCTCACTATTCTGTGATATTCATTAGTATTTGCTCTGAATGACTACTGATTTCTAGCTGTTTCCTATAATGGGCCTTCTTTTCTACTTGTGCGACTTCACCACATGTAGAAACAACTTTATACACTCTTCTCTGAACTTGAGAAGCTATATACACTTGTCTTTCAACTTTTTTACAGTTGAATACTACTTTTCAGTGAATTCTGGAGGTTTCAAACACTGTTTTCATGTGAACTAACTCTATTTCATGGATTTCTGCAGTGTACAACATCATTTCTAGACTAGAGACTTACATTTTGATATCTTTTATAGTTGTTCTCTCACTATTCTGTGATATTCATTAGTATTTGCTCTGAATGACTACTGATTTCTAGCTGTTTCCTATAATGGGCCTTCTTTTCTACTTGTGGGACTTCAACACGTAGAAACAACTTTATACACTCTTCTCTGGCTTGCGAAGCTATATAAACTTGTCTTTCAACTGTTTTACAGTTAAATACTACTTTTCAGTGAATTCTGGTGGGTTGAAACACTGGTTTCTTGTGAAGTAACTCTATTTCAAGGATTTTGGTAGTGTATAACATCCTTTCTAGACTAGAGACTTACATTTTGTTGTCTTTTACCCTAGTTCTCTCACTATTCTGTGATATTCATTAGTATTTGCTCTGAATGACTACTGATTTCTAGCTGTTTCCCATAATGGGCATTCTTTTCTACTTGTGGGTCTTCACCACATGTAGAAACAACTTTATACACTCTTCTCTGAACTTGTGAAGCTATATACACTTGTCTTCCAACTGTTTTACAGTTGAATACTACTTTTCAGTGAATTCTGGTGGTTTCAAACACTGGTTTCATGTGAACTAACTCTATTTCAAGGATTTGTGCAGTGTACAACATCCTTTGTAGACTAAAGACTTACATTTGATGTCTTTTACACTTGTTCTCTCACTATTCTGTGATATTCATTGGTATTGACTCTGAATGACTACTGATTTCTAGCTGTTTCCTATAATTGGCCTTCTTTTCTACTTGTGGGACTTCAACACATGTAGAAACAACTTTATACACTCTTCTCTGGACTTGCGAAGCTATATAAACTTGTCTTTCAACCGTTTTACAGTTACATACTACTTTTCAGTGAATTCTGGTGGTTTGAAACACTGGTTTCTTGTGAAGTAACTCTATTTCAAGGATTTCTGTAGTGTATAACATCATTTCTAGACTAGAAACTTACATTTTGATGTCTTCTACACTTGTTCTCACATAATTCTATGATATTCATTAGTATTTGCAATGAATGACTACTGATTTCTAGCTGTTTCCTATAATGGGCCTTTTTTTCTACTTGTGGGACTTCAACACATGTAGAAACAACTTTATACACTCTTCTCTGGACTTGCGAAGCTATATAAACTTGTCTTTCAACTGTTTTACAGTTGAATACTACTTTTCAGTGAATTCTGGTGGTTTGAAACACTGGTTTCTTGTGAACTAACTCTATTTCAAGGATTTGTGCAGTGTACAACATCCTTTCTAGACTAGAGACTTACATTTTGATGTCTTTTACACTTGTTCTCTCACTATTCTGTGATATTCATTAGTATTTGCAATGAATGACTACTGATTTCTAGCTGTTTCCTATAATGGGCCTTCTTTTCTACTTGTGCGACTTCACCACATGTAGAAACAACTTTATACACTCTTCTCTGAACTTGAGAAGCTATATACACTTGTCTTCCAACTGTTTTACAGTTGAATACTACTTTTCAGTGAATTCTAGTGGGTTGAAACACTGTTTTCTTGTGAAGTAACTCTATTTCAAGGATTTCGGTAGTGTATAACATCCTTTCTAGACTAGAGACTTACATTTTGTTGTCTTTTACCCTAGTTCTCTCACTATTCTGTGATATTCATTAGTATTTGCTCTGAATGACTACTGATTTCTAGCTGTTTCCTATAATGGGCCTTTTTTTCTACTTGTGGGACTTCAACACATGTAGAAACAACTTTATACACTCTTCTCTGGACTTGCGAAGCTATATAAACTTGTCTTTCAACCGTTTTACACTTAAATTATACTTTTCAGTGAATTCTGGTCGTATCAAACACTGGTTTCATGTGAACTAACTCTTTTTCAAGGATTTCTGCAGTGTACATCATCCTTTCTAGACAAGACACTTTCATTTTGATGTCTTTTACACTTGTTCTCTCACTATTCTGTGATAGTCATTAGTATTTGCTATGAATGACTACTGATTTCTAGCTGTTTCCTATAATGGGCCGTCTTTTCTACTTGTGGGACTTCACCACATGTAGAAACAACTTTATACGCTCTTCTCTGAACTTGAGAAGCTATATACATTTGTCTTTCAACTGTTTTACAGTTGAATACTACTCCTCAGTGAATTCTGGTGGTTTCAAACACTGGTTTCATGTGAACTAACTCTATTTCAAGGATTTCTGCAGTGTACAACATCCTTTCTAGACAAGAGACTTACATTTTGATGTCTTTTACACTGGTTCTCTCACTATTCTGTGATATTCATTAGTATTTGCTCTGAATGACAACTGATTTCTAGCCTTTTCCCATAATGGGCCTTCTTTTCTACTTGTGGGACATCACCACATGTAGAAACAACTTTATACACTCTTCTCTGAACTTGAGAAGCTATATACACTTGTCTTTCATCTGTTTTACAGTTGAATACTACTTTTCAGTGAATTCTAGTGGGTTGAAACACTGTTTTCTTGTGAAGTAACTCTATTTCAAGGATTTCTGCAGTGTACAACAACCTTTCTAGACTAGAGACTTACATTTTGATGTCTTTTACACTTGTTCTCTCATTATTCTCTGATATTCATTAGTATTTGCTCTGAATGACTACTGATTTCTGGCTGTTTCCCATAATGGCCTTCTTTTCTACTTGTGGGACTTCACCACATGTAGAAACAACTTTATACACTCTTCTCTGAACTTGAGAAGCTATATATACTTGTCTTTCAACTGTTTTACAGTTGAGTACTACTTTTCAGTGAATTCTGGTGGTTTCAAACACTGGTTTCATGTGAACTAACTCTATTTCAAGGATTTCTGCAGTGTACAACATCCTTTCTAGAGAAGACACATTCATTTTGATGTCTTTTACACTTGTTCTCTCACTATTCTGTGATATTCATTAGTATTTGCTCTGAATGACTACTGATTTCTAGCCGTTTCCCATAATGGGCCTTCTTTTCTACTTGTGGGACATCACCACATGTAGAAACAACTTTATACACTCTTCTCTGAACTTGAGAAGCTATATACACTTGTCTTTCAACTGTTTTACAGTTGAATACTACTTTTCAGTGAATTCTGGTCGTATCAAACACTGGTTTCATGTGAACTAACTCTATTTCAAGGATTTGTGCAGTGTACAACATCCTTTCTAGACTAGAGACTTACATTTTAATGTCCTTTACACTGGTTCTCTCACTATTCTGTGATATTCATTAGTATTTGCTCTGAATGACTACTGATTTCTAGCTGTTTCCCATAATGGGCCTTCTTTTCTACTTGTGGGACATCACCACATGTAGAAACAACTTTATACACTCTTCTCTGAACTTGAGAAGCTATATACACTTGTCTTTCAACTGTTTTACAGTTGAATACTACTTTTCAGTGAATTCTGGTCGTATCAAACACTGGTTTCATGTGAACTAACTCTATTTCAAGGATTTGTGCAGTGTACAACATCCTTTCTAGACTAGAGACTTACATTTTGATGTCTTTTACACTGGTTCTCTCACTATTCTGTGATATTCATTAGTAATGCTCTGAATGACTACTGATTTCTAGCTGTTTTCCATAATGGGCCTTCTTTTCTACTTGGGGGACATCACCACATGTAGAAACAACTTTATACACTCTTCTCTGAACTTGAGAAGCTATATACACTTGTCTTTCAACTGTTTTACAGTTGAATACTACTTTTCAGTGAATTCTGGTCGTTTCAAACACTGGTTTCATGTGAACTAACTCTATTTCAAGGATTTGTGCAGTGTACAACATCCTTTCTAGACTAGAGACTTACATTTTGATGTCTTTTAAACTTGTTCTCTCACTATTCTCTGATATTCATTAGTATTTGCTCTGAATGACTACTGATTTCTAGCTGTTTCCCATAATGGGCCTTCTTTTCTACTTGTGGGACTTCACCACATGTAGAAACAAATTTATACACCCTTCTCTGAACTTGAGAAGCTATATACACTTGTCTTTCATCTGTTTTACAGTTGAATACTACTTTTCAGTGAATTCTAGTGGGTTGAAACACTGTTTTCTTGTGAAGTAACTCTATTTCAAGGATTTCTGCAGTGTACAACAACCTTTCTAGACTAGAGACTTACATTTTGATGTCTTTTACACTTGTTCTCTCATTATTCTCTGATATTCATTAGTATTTGCTCTGAATGACTACTGATTTCTGGCTGTTTCCCATAATGGCCTTCTTTTCTACTTGTGGGACTTCACCACATGTAGAAATAACTTTATACACTCTTCTCTGAACTTGAGAAGCTATATATACTTGTCTTTCAACTGTTTTACAGTTGAGTACTACTTTTCAGTGAATTCTGGTGGTTTTAAACACTGGTTTCATGTGAACTAACTCTATTTCAAGGATTTCTGCAGTGTACAACATCCTTTCTAGAGAAGACACATTCATTTTGATGTCTTTTACACTTGTTCTCTCACTATTCTGTGATATTCATTAGTATTTGCTCTGAATGACTACTGATTTCTAGCCGTTTCCCATAGTGGGCCTTCTTTTCTACTTGTGGGACATCACCACATGTAGAAACAACTTTATAGACTCTTCTCTGAACTTGAGAAGGTATATACACTTGTCTTTCAACTGTTTTACAGTTGAATACTACTTTTCAGTGAATTCTGGTCGTTTCAAACACTGGTTTCATGTGAACTAACTCTATTTCAAGGATTTGTGCAGTGTACAACATCCTTTCTAGACTAAAGACTTACATTTGATGTCTTTTACACTTGTTCTCTCACTATTCTGTGATATTCATTAGTATTTGCCCTGAATGACTATGATTTCTTCCTGTTTCCTATAATGGGCCTTCTTTTCTACTTGTGGGACTTCACCACATGTAGAAACAACTTTATACACTCTTCTCTGAACTTGAGAAGCTATATACACTTGTCTTTCAACTGTTTTACAGTTGAATACTACTTTTCAGTGAATTCTAGGGGGTTGAAACACTGTTTTCTTGTGAAATAACTCTATTTCAAGGATTTCTGTAGTGTATAGCATCTTTTCTAGACTAGAAACTTACATTTTGATGTCTTTTACACTTGTTCTCTCACTATTCTGTGATATTCATTAGTATTTGCTCTGAATGACTACTGATTTCTGGCTGTTTCCCATAATGGCCTTCTTTTCTACTTGTGGGACTTCACCACATGTAGAAACAACTTTATACACTCTTCTCTGAACTTGAGAAGCTATATATACTTGTCTTTCAACTGTTTTACAGTTGAGTACTACTTTTCAGTGAATTCTGGTGGTTTCAAACACTGGTTTCATGTGAACTAACTCTATTTCAAGGATTTCTGCAGTGTACAACATCCTTTCTAGAGAAGACACATTCATTTTGATGTCTTTTACACTTGTTCTCTCACTATTCTGTGATATTCATTAGTATTTGCTCTGAATGACTACTGATTTCTAGCCGTTTCCCATAATGGGCCTTCTTTTCTACTTGTGGGACATCACCACATGTAGAAACAACTTTATACACTCTTCTCTGAACTTGAGAAGCTATATACACTTGTCTTTCAACTGTTTTACAGTTGAATACTACTTTTCAGTGAATTCTGGTCGTATCAAACACTGGTTTCATGTGAACTAACTCTATTTCAAGGATTTGTGCAGTGTACAACATCCTTTCTAGACTAGAGACTTACATTTTAATGTCTTTTACACTGGTTCTCTCACTATTCTGTGATATTCATTAGTATTTGCTCTGAATGACTACTGATTTCTAGCTGTTTCCCATAATGGGCCTTTCTTTCTACTTGTGGGACATCACCACATGTAGAAACAACTTTATACACTCTTCTCTGAACTTGAGAAGCTATATACACTTGTCTTTCAACTGTTTTACAGTTGAATACTACTTTTCAGTGAATTCTGGTCGTATCAAACACTGGTTTCATGTGAACTAACTCTATTTCAAGGATTTGTGCAGTGTACAACATCCTTTCTAGACTAGAGACTTACATTTTGATGTCTTTTACACTGGTTCTCTCACTATTCTGTGATATTCATTAGTAATGCTCTGAATGACTACTGATTTCTAGCTGTTTTCCATAATGGGCCTTCTTTTCTACTTGTGGGACATCACCACATGTAGAAACAACTTTATACACTCTTCTCTGAACTTGAGAAGCTATATACACTTGTCTTTCAACTGTTTTACAGTTGAATACTACTTTTCAGTGAATTCTGGTGGTTTCAAACACTGGTTTCATGTGAACTAACTCTATTTCAAGGTTTTGTGCAGTGTACAACATCCTTTCTAGACTAGAGACTTACATTTTGATGTCTTTTAAACTTGTTCTCTCACTATTCTCTGATATTCATTAGTATTTGCTCTGAATGACTACTGATTTCTAGCTGTTTCCCATAATGGGCCTTCTTTTCTACTTGTGGGACTTCACCACATGTAGAAACAAATTTATACACTCTTCTCTGAACTTGAGAAGCTATATACACTTGTCTTTCATCTGTTTTACAGTTGAATACTACTTTTCAGTGAATTCTAGTGGGTTGAAACACTGTTTTCTTGTGAAGTAACTCTATTTCAAGGATTTCTGCAGTGTACAACAACCTTTCTAGACTAGAGACTTACATTTTGATGTCTTTTACACTTGTTCTCTCATTATTCTCTGATATTCATTAGTATTTGCTCTGAATGACTACTGATTTCTGGCTGTTTCCCATAATGGCCTTCTTTTCTACTTGTGGGACTTCACCACATGTAGAAATAACTTTATACACTCTTCTCTGAACTTGAGAAGCTATATATACTTGTCTTTCAACTGTTTTACAGTTGAGTACTACTTTTCAGTGAATTCTGGTGGTTTTAAACACTGGTTTCATGTGAACTAACTCTATTTCAAGGATTTCTGCAGTGTACAACATCCTTTCTAGAGAAGACACATTCATTTTGATGTCTTTTACACTTGTTCTCTCACTATTCTGTGATATTCATTAGTATTTGCTCTGAATGACTACTGATTTCTAGCCGTTTCCCATAGTGGGCCTTCTTTTCTACTTGTGGGACATCACCACATGTAGAAACAACTTTATAGACTCTTCTCTGAACTTGAGAAGGTATATACACTTGTCTTTCAACTGTTTTACAGTTGAATACTACTTTTCAGTGAATTCTGGTCGTTTCAAACACTGGTTTCATGTGAACTAACTCTATTTCAAGGATTTGTGCAGTGTACAACATCCTTTCTAGACTAAAGACTTACATTTGATGTCTTTTACACTTGTTCTCTCACTATTCTGTGATATTCATTAGTATTTGCCCTGAATGACTATGATTTCTTCCTGTTTCCTATAATGGGCCGTCTTTTCTACTTGTGGGACTTCACCACATGTAGAAACAACTTTATACACTCTTCTCTGAACTTGAGAAGCTATATACACTTGTCTTTCAACTGTTTTACAGTTGAATACTACTTTTCAGTGAATTCTAGGGGGTTGAAACACTGTTTTCTTGTGAAATAACTCTATTTCAAGGATTTCTGTAGTGTATAGCATCTTTTCTAGACTAGAAACGTACATTTTGATGTCTTTTACACTTGTTCTCTCACTATTCTGTGATATTCATTAGTATTTGCTCTGAATGACTACTGATTTCTAGCCGTTTCCTATAATGGGTCTTCTTTTCTACTTGTGGGACTTCACCACATGTAGAAACAACTTTATACACTCTTCTCTGAACTTGAGAAGCTATATACACTTGTCTTTCAACTGTTTTACTGTTGAATACTACTTTTCAGTGAATTCTAGTGGGTTGAAACACTGTTTTCTTGTGAAGTAACTCTATTTCAAGGATTTCTGCAGTGTACAACAACCTTTCTAGACTAGAGACTTACATTTTGATGTCTTTTACACTTTTTCTCTCATTATTCTGTGATATTCATTAGTATTTGCCCTGAATGACTACTGATTTCTAGCTGTTTCCTATAATGGGCCTTCTTTTCTACTTGTGGGACTTCACCACATGTAGAAACAACTTTATACTCTCTTCTCTGGAATTGCGAAGCTATATAAACTTGTCTTTCAACTGTTTTACAGTTGAGTACTACTTTTCAGTGAATTCTGGTGGTTTGAAACACTGGTTTCTTGTGAAGTAACTCTATTTCAAGGATTTCTGCAGTGTACAACAACCTTTCTAGACTAGAGACTTACATTTTGATGTCTTTTACACTTGTTCTCACAAAATTCTATGATATTCATTAGTATTTCCTCTGAATTACTACTGATTTCTAGCTGTTTCCTATAATGGGCCTTCTTTTCTACTTGTGGGACTTCACCACATGTAGAAACTACTTTATACACTCTTCTCTAGACTTGTGAAGCTATGTAAACTTGTCTTTCTACTGTTTTACAGTTAAATACTACTTTTCAGTGAATTCTGTTTGTTCAAAACACTGGTTTCATGTGAACTAACTCTATTTCAAGGATTTCTGCAGTGTAAAACATCCTATCCAGACTAGAGACTTACATTTTGGTGTCTTTTACACTTGTTCTCTCACTATTCTGTATTATTCATTAGTATTTTCTATGAATGACTACTGATTTCTAGCTGTTTCCTATAATGGGCCTTCTTTTCTACTTGTGGGACTTCACCACATGTAGAAACAAATTTATACATTCTTCCCTGAACTTGAGAAGCTATATACACTTGTCTTTCAACTGTTTTACAGTTGAATACTACTCCTCAGTGAATTCCGGTGGTTTAAAACACTGGTTTCATGTGAACTAACTCTATTTCATGGATTTCTGCAGTGTACAACATCATTTCTAGACTAGAGACTTACATTTTGATATCTTTTATAGTTGTTCTCTCACTATTCTGTGATATTCATTAGTATTTGCTCTGAATGACTAATGATTTCTAGCTGTTTCCTATAATGGGCCTTCTTTTCTACTTGTGCGACTTCACCACATGTAGAAACAACTTTACACACTCTACTCTGAACTTGAGAAGCTATATACACTTGTCTTTCAACTGTTTTACAGTTGAATACTCCTTTTCAGTGAATTCTGGTGGTTTCAAACACTGGTTTCATGTGAACTAACTCTATTTCAAGGATTTGTGCAGTGTACAACATCCTTTCTAGACTAAAGACTTACATTTGATGTCTTTTACACTTGTTCTCTCACTATTCTGTGATATTCATTAGTATTTGCTCTGAATGACTACTGATTTCTAGCTGTTTCCCGTAATAGGCCTTCTTTTCTACTTGTGGGACTTCACCACATGTAGAAACAACTTTATACACTCTTCTCTGGACTAGCGAAGCTATATAAACTTGTCTTTCAACTGTTTTACAGTTGAATACTACTTTTCAGTGAATTCTGGTGGTTTGAAACACTGGTTTCTTGTGAAGTAACTCCATTTCAAAGATTTCGGTAGTGTATAACATCCTTTCTAGACTAGAGACTTACATTTTAATGTCTTTTACACTTGTTCTGTCACTATTCTGTGATATTCATTAGTATTTGCTCTGAATGACTACTGATTTCTAGCTGTTTCCCATAATGGGCCTTCTTTTCTACTTGTGGGACTTCACCACATGTAGAAACAACTTTATACACTCTTCTCTGAAGTTGAGAAGCTATATACACTTGTCTTTCAACTGTTTTACAGTTAAATACTACTTTTCAGTGAATTCTGGTGGTTTGAAACACTGGTTTCTTCTGAAGTAACTCTATTTCAAGGATTTCGGTAGTGTATAACATTCTTTCTAGACTAGAGACTTACATTTTGATGTCTTTTACCCTAGTTCTCTCACTATTCTGTGATATTCATTAGTATTTGCTCTGAATGACTACTGATTTCTAGCTGTTTCCTATAATGGGCCTTCTTTTCTACTTGTGGGACTTCAACACATGTAGAAACAACTTTATACACTCTTCTCTGAAGTTGAGAAGCTATATACACTTGTCTTTCAACTGTTTTACAGTTGAATACAACTTTTCAGTGAATTCTGGTGGTTTGAAACACTGGTTTCTTGTGAAGTAACTCTATTTCAAGGATTTGTGCAGTGTACAACATCCTTTCTAGACTAAAGACTTACATTTGATGTCTTTTACCCTTGTTCTCATACTATTCTGTGATAGTCATTGGTATTTGCTCTGAATGACTACTGATTTCTAGCTCTTTCCTATAATGGGCCTTCTTTTCTACTTGTGAGGCTTCACCACATGTAGAAACAACTTTATACACTCTTCTGTGGACTTGCGAAGCTATATAAACTTGTCTTTCAACTGGTTTACAGTTAAATACTACTTTTCAGTGGATTCTGGTGGTTTGAAACACTGGTTTCTTGTGAAGTAACTCTATTTCAAAGATTTCGGTAGTGTATAACATCCTTTCTAGCCTAGAAACTTACATTTTGATGGTTTTCCACTTGTTCTCACAAAATTCTATGATATTCATTAGTATTTCCTCTGAATTACTACTGATTTCTAGCTGTATCCCATAATGGGCCTTCTTTTCTACTTGTGGGACTTCACCACATGTAGAAACAACTTTATACATTCTTCCCTGAACTTGAGAAGCTATATACACTTGTCTTTCAACTGTTTTACAGTTAAATACTACTTTTCAGTGAATTCAGTTGGTTTGAAACACTGGTTTCATCTGAACTAACTCTATTTCATGGATTTCTGCAGTGTACAACATCATTTCTAGACTAGAGACTTACATTTTGATATCTTTTTTAGTTGTTCTCTCACTATTCTGTGATATTCATTAGTATTTGCTCTGAATGACTACTGATTTCTAGCTGTTTCCTATAATGGGCCTTCTTTTCTACTTGTGCGACTTCACCACATGTAGAAACAACTTTATACACTCTTCTCTGAACTTGAGAAGCTATATACACTTGTCTTTCAACTGTTTTACAGTTGAATACTACTTTTCAGTGAATTCTGGAGGTTTCAAACACTGTTTTCATGTGAACTAACTCTATTTCATGGATTTCTACAGTGTACAACATCATTTCTAGACTAGAGACTTACATTTTGATATCTTTTATAGTTGTTCTCTCACTATTCTGTGATATTCATTAGTATTTGCTCTGAATGACTACTGATTTCTAGCTGTTTCCTATAATGGGCCTTCTTTTCTACTTGTGGGACTTCAACACGTAGAAACAACTTTATACACTCTTCTCTGGCTTGCGAAGCTATATAAACTTGTCTTTCAACTGTTTTACAGTTAAATACTACTTTTCAGTGAATTCTGGTGGGTTGAAACACTGGTTTCTTGTGAAGTAACTCTATTTCAAGGATTTTGGTAGTGTATAACATCCTTTCTAGACTAGAGACTTACATTTTGTTGTCTTTTACCCTAGTTCTCTCACTATTCTGTGATATTCATTAGTATTTGCTCTGAATGACTACTGATTTCTAGCTGTTTCCCATAATGGGCCTTCTTTTCTACTTGTGGGTCTTCACCACATGTAGAAACAACTTTATACACTCTTCTCTGAACTTGTGAAGCTATATACACTTGTCTTCCAACTGTTTTACAGTTGAATACTACTTTTCAGTGAATTCTGGTGGTTTCAAACACTGGTTTCATCTGAACTAACTCTATTTCATGGATTTCTGCAGTGTACAACATCATTTCTAGACTAGAGACTTACATTTTGATATCTTTTATAGTTGTTCTCTCACTATTCTGTGATATTCATTAGTATTTGCTCTGAATGACTACTGATTTCTAGCTGTTTCCTATAATGGGCCTTCTTTTCTACTTGTGCGACTTCACCACATGAAGAAACAACTTTATACACTCTTCTCTGAACTTGAGAAGCTATATACACTTGTCTTTCAACTGTTTTACAGTTGAATACTACTTTTCAGTGAATTCTAGTGGGTTGAAACACTGTTTTCTTGTGAAGTAACTCTATTTCAAGGATTTCTGTAGTGTATAACATCCTTTCTAGAATAGAAACTTACATTTTGATGTCTTCTACACTTGTTCTCACACAATTCTATGATATTCATTAGTATTTGCAATGAATGACTACTGATTTCTAGCTGTTTCCTATAATGGGCCTTCTTTTCTACTTGTGCGACTTCAACACATGTAGAAACAACTTTATACACTCTTCTCTGGACTTGCGAAGCTATATAAACTTGTCTTTCAACTGTTTTACAGTTAAATACTACTTTTCAGTGAATTCTGGTGGTTTGAAACACTGGTTTCGTGTGAAGTAACTCTATTTCAAGGATTTCGGTAGTGTATAACATCCTTTCTAGACTAGAGACTTACATTTTGTTGTCTTTTACCCTAGTTCTCTCACTATTCTGTGATATTCATTAGTATTTGCTCTGAATGACTACTGATTTCTAGCTGTTTCCCATAATGGGCCTTCTTTTCTACTTGTGGGTCTTCACCACATGTAGAAACAACTTTATACACTCTTCTCTGAACTTGTGAAGCTATATACACTTGTCTTCCAACTGTTTTACAGTTGAATACTACTTTTCAGTGAATTCTGGTGGTTTCAAACACTGGTTTCTTGTGAAGTAACTCTATTTCAAGGATTTCTGTAGTGTATAACATCCTTTCTAGACTAGAAACTTACATTTTGATGTCTTCTACACTTGTTCTCACACAATTCTATGATATTCATTAGTATTTGCAATGAATGACTACTGATTTCTAGCTGTTTCCTATAATGGGCCTTCTTTTCTACTTGTGGGACTTCAACACATGTAGAAACAACTTTATACACTCTTCTCTGGACTTGCGAAGCTATATAAACTTGTCTTTCAACTGTTTTACAGTTAAATACTACTTTTCAGTGAATTCTGGTGGTTTGAAACACTGGTTTCTTGTGAACTAACTCTATTTCAAGGATTTCGGTAGTGTATAACATCCTTTCTAGACTAGAGACTTACATTTTGATGTCTTTTACACTTGTTCTCTCACTATTCTGTGATATTCATTAGTATTTGCAATGAATTTCTACTGATTTCTAGCTGTTTCCTATAATGGGCCTTCTTTTCTACTTGTGCGACTTCACCACATGTAGAAACAACTTTATACACTCTTCTCTGAACTTGAGAAGCTATATACACTTGTCTTCCAACTGTTTTACAGTTGAATACTACTTTTCAGTGAATTCTGGTGGTTTGAAACACTGGATTCTTGTGAACTAACTCTATTTCAAGGATTTCGGTAGTGTATAACATCCTTTCTAGACTAGAGACTTACATTTTGATGTGTTTTACACTTGTTCTCTCACTATTCTGTGATATTCATTAGTATTTGCGCTGAATGACTACTGATTTCTAGCTGTTTCCCATAATGGGCCTTCTTTTCTACTTGTGGGTCTTCACCACATGGAGAAACAACTTTATACACTCTTCTCTGAACTTGAGAAGCTATATACACTTGTCTTTCAACTGTTTTACAGTTGAATACTACTATTCAGTGAATTCTAGTGGGTTGAAACACTGTTTTCTTGTGAAGTAACTCTATTTCAAGGATTTCTGTAGTGTATAACATCCTTTCTAGACTAGAAACTTACATTTTGATGTCTTCTACACTTGTTCTCACACAATTCTATGATATTCATTAGTATTTGCAATGAATGACTACTGATTTCTAGCTGTTTCCTATAATGGGCCTTCTTTTCTACTTGTGCGACTTCACCACATGTAGAAACAACTTTATACACTCTTCTCTGAACTTGTGAAGCTATATACACTTGTCTTCCAACTGTTTTACAGTTGAATACTACTTTTCAGTGAATTCTGGTGGTTTCAAACACTGGTTTCATGTGAACTAACTCTATTTCAAGGATTTGTGCAGTGTACAACATCCTTTCTAGACTAAAGACTTACATTTGATGTCTTTTACACTTGTTCTCTCACTATTCTGTGATGTTCATTGGTATTTACTCTGAATGACTACTGATTTCTAGCTGTTTCCTATAATTGGCCTTCTTTTCTACTTGTGGGACTTCAACACATGTAGAAACAACTTTATACACTCTTCTCTGGACTTGCGAAGCTATATAAACTTGTCTTTCAACCGTTTTACAGTTAAATTATACTTTTCAGTGAATTCTGGTGGTTTGAAACACTGGTTTCTTGTGAAGTAACTCTATTTCAAGGATTTCGGTAGTGTATAACATCCTTTCTAGACTAGAGACTTACATTTTGATGTCTTTTACACTTGTTCTCTCACTATTCTGTGATATTCATTAGTATTTGCGCTGAATGACTACTGATTTCTAGCTGTTTCCTATAATGGGCCTTCTTTTCTACTTGTGGGTCTTCACCACATGTAGAAACAACTTTATACACTCTTCTCTGAACTTGAGAAGCTATATACACTTGTCTTTCAACTGTTTTACAGTTGAATACTACTATTCAGTGAATTCTAGTGGGTTGAAACACTGTTTTCTTGTGAAGTAACTCTATTTCAAGGATTTCTTTAGTGTATAACATCCTTTCTAGAATAGAAACTTACATTTTGATGTCTTCTACACTTGTTCTCACACAATTCTATGATATTCATTAGTATTTGCAATGAATGACTACTGATTTCTAGCTGTTTCCTATAATGGGCCTTCTTTTCTACTTGTGCGACTTCACCACATGTAGCATCAACTTTATACACTCTTCTCTGGACTTGCGAAGCTATATAAACTTGTCTTTCAACTGTTTTACAGTTAAATACTACTTTTCAGTGAATTCTGGTGGTTTGAAACACTGGTTTCTTGTGAAGTAACTCTATTTCAAGGATTTCGGTAGTGTATAACATCCTTTCTAGACTAGAGACTTACATTTTGTTGTCTTTTACCCTAGTTCTCTCACTATTCTGTGATATTCATTAGTATTTGCTCTGAATGACTACTGATTTCTAGCTGTTTCCTATAATTGGCCTTCTTTTCTACTTGTGGGACTTCAACACATGTAGAAACAACTTTATACACTCTTCTCTGGACTTGCGAAGCTATATAAACTTGTCTTTCAACCGTTTTACAGTTACATACTACTTTTCAGTGAATTCTGGTGGTTTGAAACACTGGTTTCTTGTGAAGTAACTCTATTTCAAGGATTTCTGTAGTGTATAACATCATTTCTAGACTAGAAACTTACATTTTGATGTCTTCTACACTTGTTCTCACACAATTCTATGATATTCATTAGTATTTGCAATGAATGACTACTGATTTCTAGCTGTTTCCTATAATGGGCCTTCTTTTCTACTTGTGGGACTTCAACACATGTAGAAACAACTTTAAACACTCTTCTCTGGACTTGCGAAGCTATATAAACTTGTCTTTCAACTGTTTTACAGTTAAATACTACTTTTCAGTGAATTCCGGTGGTTTGAAACACTGGTTTCTTGTGAACTAACTCTATTTCAAGGATTTGTGCAGTGTACAACATCCTTTCTAGACTAGAGACTTACATTTTGATGTCTTTTACCCTAGTTCTCTCACTATTCTGTGATATTCATTAGTATTTGCTATGAATGACTACTGATTTCTAGCTGTTTCCCATAATGGGCCTTCTTTTCTACTTGTGCGACTTCACCACATGTAGAAACAACTTTATACACTCTTCTCTGAACTTGAGAAGCTATATACACTTGTCTTCCAACTGTTTTACAGTTGAATACTACTTTTCAGTGAATTCTAGTGGGTTGAAACTGTTTTCTTGTGAAGTAACTCTATTTCAAGGATTTCGGTAGTGTATAACATCCTTTCTAGACTAGAGACTTACATTTTGTTGTCTTTTACCCTAGTTCTCTCACTATTCTGTGATATTCATTAGTATTTGCTATGAATGACTACTGATTTCTAGCTGTTTCCCATAATGGGCCTTCTTTTCTACTTGTGGGTCTTCACCACATGTAGAAACAACTTTATACACTCTTCTGTGAACTTGAGAAGCTATATACACTTGTCTTTCAACTGTTTTACAGTTGAATACTACTATTCAGTGAATTCTAGTGGGTTGAAACACTGTTTTCTTGTGAAGTAACTCTATTTCAAGGATTTCTGTAGTGTATAACATCCTTTCTAGACTAGAAACTTACATTTTGATGTCTTCTACACTTGTTCTCACACAATTCTATGATATTCATTAGTATTTGCAATGAATGACTACTGATTTCTAGCTGTTTCCTATAATGGGCCTTCTTTTCTACTTGTGGGTCTTCACCACATGTAGAAACAACTTTATACACTCTTCTCTGAACTTGTGAAGCTATATACACTTGTCTTCCAACTGTTTTACAGTTGAATACTACTTTTCAGTGAATTCTGGTGGTTTCAAACACTGGTTTCATGTGAACTAACTCTATTTCAAGGATTTGTGCAGTGTACAACATCCTTTCTAGACTAAAGACTTACATTTGATGTCTTTTACACTTGTTCTCTCACTATTCTGTGATGTTCATTGGTATTTACTCTGAATGACTACTGATTTCTAGCTGTTTCCTATAATTGGCCTTCTTTTCTACTTGTGGGACTTCAACACATGTAGAAACAACTTTATACACTCTTCTCTGGACTTGCGAAGCTATATAAACTTGTCTTTCAACCGTTTTACACTTAAATTATACTTTTCAGTGAATTCTGGTGGTTTGAAACACTGGTTTCTTGTGAAGTAACTCTATTCAAGGATTTTGGTAGTGTATAACATCCTTTCTAGACTAGAGACTTACATTTTGATGTCTTTTACACTTGTTCTCTCACTATTCTGTGATATTCATTAGTATTTGCGCTGAATGACTACTGATTTCTAGCTGTTTCCCATAATGGGCCTTCTTTTCTACTTGTGGGTCTTCACCACATGTAGAAACAACTTTATACACTCTTCTCTGAACTTGAGAAGCTATATACACTTGTCTTTCAACTGTTTTACAGTTGAATACTACTATTCAGTGAATTCTAGTGGGTTGAAACACTGTTTTCTTGTGAAGTAACTCTATTTCAAGGATTTCTGTAGTGTATAACATCCTTTCTAGAATAGAAACTTACATTTTGATGTCTTCTACACTTGTTCTCACACAATTCTATGATATTCATTAGTATTTGCAATGAATGACTACTGATTTCTAGCTGTTTCCTATAATGGGCCTTCTTTTCTACTTGTGCGACTTCAACACATGTAGAAACAACTTTATACATTCTTCTCTGGACTTGCGAAGCTATATAAACTTGTCTTTCAACTGTTTTACAGTTAAATACTACTTTTCAGTGAATTCTGGTGGTTTGAAACAGTGGTTTCGTGTGAAGTAACTCTATTTCAAGGATTTCGGTAGTGTATAACATCCTTTCTAGACTAGAGACTTACATTTTGTTGTCTTTTACCCTAGTTCTCTCACTATTCTGTGATATTCATTAGTATTTGCTCTGAATGACTACTGATTTCTAGCTGTTTCCCATAATGGGCCTTCTTTTCTACTTGTGGGTCTTCACCACATGTAGAAACAACTTTATACACTCTTCTCTGAACTTGTGAAGCTATATACACTTGTCTTCCAACTGTTTTACAGTTGAATACTACTTTTCAGTGAATTCTGGTGGTTTCAAACACTGGTTTCATGTGAACTAACTCTATTTCAAGGATTTGTGCAGTGTACAACATCCTTTCTAGACTAAAGACTTACATTTGATGTCTTTTACACCTGTTCTCTCACTATTCTGTGATATTCATTGGTATTTACTCTGAATGACTACTGATTTCTAGCTGTTTCCTATAATTGGCCTTCTTTTCTACTTGTGGGACTTCAACACATGTAGAAACAACTTTATACACTCTTCTCTGGACTTGCGAAGCTATATAAACTTGTCTTTCAACCGTTTTACAGTTACATACTACTTTTCAGTGAATTCTGGTGGTTTGAAACACTGGTTTCTTGTGAAGTAACTCTATTTCAAGGATTTCTGTAGTGTATAACATCATTTCTAGACTAGAAACTTACATTTTGATGTCTTCTACACTTGTTCTCACACAATTCTATGATATTCATTAGTATTTGCAATGAATGACTACTGATTTCTAGCTGTTTCCTATAATGGGCCTTCTTTTCTACTTGTGGGACTTCAACACATGTAGAAACAACTTTATACACTCTTCTCTGGACTTGCGAAGCTATATAAACTTGTCTTTCAACTGTTTTACAGTTAAATACTACTTTTCAGTGAATTCTGGTGGTTTGAAACACTGGTTTCTTGTGAACTAACTCTATTTCAAGGATTTGTGCAGTGTACAACATCCTTTCTAGACTACAGACTTACATTTTGTTGTCTTTTACCCGAGTTCTCTCACTATTCTGTGATATTCATTAGTATTTGCGCTGAATGACTACTGATTTCTAGCTGTTTCCCATAATGGGCCTTCTTTTCTACTTGTGGGTCTTCACCACATGTAGAAACAACTTTATACACTCTTCTCTGGACTTGCGAAGCTATATAAACTTGTCTTTCAACCGTTTTACACTTAAATTATACTTTTCAGTGAATTCTGGTGGTTTGAAACACTGGTTTCTTGTGAAGTAACTCTATTTCAAGGATTTTGGTAGTGTATAACATCCTTTCTAGACTAGAGACTTACATTTTGATGTCTTTTACACTTGTTCTCTCACTATTCTGTGATATTCATTAGTATTTGCGCTGAATGACTACTGATTTCTAGCTGTTTCCCATAATGGGCCTTCTTTTCTACTTGTGGGTCTTCACCACATGTAGAAACAACTTTATACACTCTTCTCTGAACTTGAGAAGCTATATACACTTGTCTTTCAACTGTTTTACAGTTGAATACTACTATTCAGTGAATTCTAGAGGGTTGAAACACTGTTTTCTTGTGAAGTAACTCTATTTCAAGGATTTCTGTAGTGTATAACATCCTTTCTAGAATAGAAACTTACATTTTGATGTCTTCTACACTTGTTCTCACATAATTCTATGATATTCATTAGTATTTGCAATGAATGACTACTGATTTCTAGCTGTTTCCTATAATGGGCCTTCTTTTCTACTTGTGCGACTTCAACACATGTAGAAACAACTTTATACATTCTTCTCTGGACTTGCGAAGCTATATAAACTTGTCTTTCAACTGTTTTACAGTTAAATACTACTTTTCAGTGAATTCTGGTGGTTTGAAACACTGGTTTCGTGTGAAGTAACTCTATTTCAAGGATTTCGGTAGTGTATAACATCCTTTCTAGACTAGAGACTTACATTTTGTTGTCTTTTACCCTAGTTCTCTCACTATTCTGTGATATTCATTAGTATTTGCTCTGAATGACTACTGATTTCTAGCTGTTTCCCATAATGGGCCTTCTTTTCTACTTGTGGGTCTTCACCACATGTAGAAACAACTTTATACACTCTTCTCTGAACTTGTGAAGCTATATACACTTGTCTTCCAACTGTTTTACAGTTGAATACTACTTTTCAGTGAATTCTGGTGGTTTCAAACACTGGTTTCATGTGAACTAACTCTATTTCAAGGATTTGTGCAGTGTACAACATCCTTTCTAGACTAAAGACTTACATTTGATGTCTTTTACACTTGTTCTCTCACTATTCTGTGATGTTCATTGGTATTTACTCTGAATGACTACTGATTTCTAGCTGTTTCCTATAATTGGCCTTCTTTTCTACTTGTGGGACATCAACACATGTAGAAACAACTTTATACACTCTTCTCTGGACTTGCGAAGCTATATAAACTTGTCTTTCAACCGTTTTACACTTAAATTATACTTTTCAGTGAATTCTGGTGGTTTTAAACACTGGTTTCTTGTGAAGTAACTCTATTTCAAGGATTTCGGTAGTGTATAACATCCTTTCTAGACTAGAGACTTACATTTTGATGTCTTTTACACTTGTTCTCTCACTATTCTGTGATATTCATTAGTATTTGCGCTGAATGACTACTGATTTCTAGCTGTTTCCCATAATGGGCCTTCTTTTCTACTTGTGGGTCTTCACCACATGTAGAAACAACTTTATACACTCTTCTCTGAACTTGAGAAGCTATATACACTTGTCTTTCAACTGTTTTACAGTTGAATACTACTATTCAGTGAATTCTAGTGGGTTGAAACACTGTTTTCTTGTGAAGTAACTCTATTTCAAGGATTTCTGTAGTGTATAACATCATTTCTAGAATAGAAACTTACATTTTGATGTCTTCTACACTTGTTCTCACACAATTCTATGATATTCATTAGTATTTGCAATGAATGACTACTGATTTCTAGCTGTTTCCTATAATGGGCCTTCTTTTCTACTTGTGCGACTTCACCACATGTAGCATCAACTTTATACACTCTTCTCTGGAATTGCGAAGCTATATAAACTTGTCTTTCAACTGTTTTACAGTTAAATACTACTTTTCAGTGAATTCTGGTGGTTTGAAACACTGGTTTCTTGTGAAGTAACTCTATTTCAAGGATTTCGGTAGTGTATAACATCCTTTCTAGACTAGAGACTTACATTTTGTTGTCTTTTACCCTAGTTCTCTCACTATTCTGTGATATTCATTAGTATTTGCTCTGAATGACTACTGATTTCTAGCTGTTTCCCATAATGGGCCTTCTTTTCTACTTGTGGGTCTTCACCACATGTAGAAACAACTTTATACACTCTTCTCTGAACTTGTGAAGCTATATACACTTGTCTTCCAACTGCTTTACAGTTGAATGCTACTTTTCAGTAAATTCTGGTGGTTTGAAACACTGGTTTCATGTGAAGTAACTCTATTTCAAGGATTTCGGTAGTGTATAACATCCTTTCTAGACTAGAGACTTACATTTTGTTGTCTTTTACCCTAGTTCTCTCACTATTCTGTGATATTCATTAGTATTTGCTCTGAATGACTACTGATTTCTAGCTGTTTCCTATAATGGGCCTTCTTTTCTACTTGTGCGACTTCACCACATGTAGAAACAACTTTATACACTCTTCTCTGAACTTGTGAAGCTATATACACTTGTCTTCCAACTGTTTTACAGTTGAATACTACTTTTCAGTGAATTCTGGTGGTTTCAAACACTGGTTTCATGTGAACTAACTCTATTTCAAGGATTTGTGCAGTGTACAACATCCTTTCTAGACTAAAGACTTACATTTGATGTCTTTTACACTTGTTCTCTCACTATTCTGTGATGTTCATTGGTATTTACTCTGAATGACTACTGATTTCTAGCTGTTTCCTATAATTGGCCTTCTTTTCTACTTGTGGGACTTCAACACATGTAGAAACAACTTTATACACTCTTCTCTGGACTTGCGAAGCTATATAAACTTGTCTTTCAACCGTTTTACAGTTAAATACTACTTTTCAGTGAATTCTGGTGGTTTGAAACACTGGTTTCTTGTGAAGTAACTCTATTTCAAGGATTTCGGTAGTGTATAACATCCTTTCTAGACTAGAGACTTACATTTTGTTGTCTTTTACCCGAGTTCTCTCACTATTCTGTGATATTCATTAGTATTTGCTCTGAATGACTACTGATTTCTAGCTGTTTCCCATAATGGGCCTTCTTTTCTACTTGTGGGTCTTCACCACATGTAGAAACAACTTTATACACTCTTCTCTGAACTTGTGAAGCTATATACACTTGTCTTCCAACTGTTTTACAGTTGAATACTACTTTTCAGTGAATTCTGGTGGTTTCAAACACTGGTTTCATGTGAACTAACTCTATTTCAAGGATTTCTGTAGTGTATAACATCCTTTCTAGACTAGAAACTTACATTTTGATGTCTTCTACACTTGTTCTCACACAATTCTATGATATTCATTAGTATTTGCAATGAATGACTACTGATTTCTAGCTGTTTCCTATAATGGGCCTTCTTTTCTACTTGTGCGACATCACCACATGTAGCATCAACTTTATACACTCTTCTCTGGACTTGCGAAGCTATATAAACTTGTCTTTCAACTGTTTTACAGTTAAATACTACTTTTCAGTGAATTCTGGTGGTTTGAAACACTGGTTTCTTGTGAAGTAACTCTATTTCAAGGATTTCGGTAGTGTATAACATCCTTTCTAGACTAGAGACTTACATTTTGTTGTCTTTTACCCGAGTTCTCTCACTATTCTGTGATATTCATTAGTATTTGCTCTGAATGACTACTGATTTCTAGCTGTTTCCCATAATGGGCCTTCTTTTCTACTTGTGGGTCTTCACCACATGTAGAAACAACTTTATACACTCTTCTCTGAACTTGTGAAGCTATATACACTTGTCTTCCAACTGTTTTACAGTTGAATACTACTTTTCAGTGAATTCTGGTGGTTTCAAACACTGGTTTCATGTGAACTAACTCTATTTCAAGGATTTGTGCAGTGTACAACATCCTTTCTAGACTAAAGACTTACATTTGATGTCTTTTACACCTGTTCTCTCACTATTCTGTGATATTCATTAGTATTTGCTCTGAATGACTACTGATTTCTAGCTGTTTCCCATAATGGGCCTTCTTTTCTACTTGTGGGTCTTCACCACATGTAGAAACAACTTTATACACTCTTCTCTGAACTTGTGAAGCTATATACACTTGTCTTTCAACCGTTTTACAGTTACATACTACTTTTCAGTGAATTCTGGTGGTTTGAAACACTGGTTTCTTGTGAAGTAACTCTATTTCAAGGATTTCTGTAGTGTATAACATCATTTCTAGACTAGAAACTTACATTTTGATGTCTTCTACACTTGTTCTCACACAATTCTATGATATTCATTAGTATTTGCAATGAATGACTACTGATTTCTAGCTGTTTCCTATAATGGGCCTTCTTTTCTACTTGTGGGACTTCAACACATGTAGAAACAACTTTATACACTCTTCTCTGAACTTGAGAAGCTATATACACTTGTCTTCCAACTGTTTTACAGTTGAATACTACTTTTCAGTGAATTCTAGTGGGTTGAAACACTGTTTTCTTGTGAAGTAACTCTATTTCAAGGATTTCGGTAGTGTATAACATCCTTTCTAGACTAGAGACTTACATTTTGTTGTCTTTTACCCTAGTTCTCTCACTATTCTGTGATATTCATTAGTATTTGCTCTGAATGACTACTGATTTCTAGCTGTTTCCCATAATGGGCCTTCTTTTCTACTTGTGGGTCTTCACCACATGTAGAAACAACTTTATACACTCTTCTGTGAACTTGAGAAGCTACATACACTTGTCTTTCAACTGTTTTACAGTTGAATACTATTTTTCAGTGAATTCCAGTGGGTTGAAACACTGTTTTCTTGTGAAGTAACTCTATTTCAAGGATTTCTGTAGTGTATAACATCCTTTCTAGAATAGAAACTTACATTTTGATGTCTTCTACACTTGTTCTCACACAATTCTATGATATTCATTAGTATTTGCAATGAATGACTACTGATTTCTAGCTGTTTCCTATAATGGGCCTTCTTTTCTACTTGTGCGACTTCAACACATGTAGAAACAACTTTATACACTCTTCTCTGGACTTGCGAAGCTATATAAACTTGTCTTTCAACTGTTTTACAGTTAAATACTACTTTTCAGTGAATTCTGGTGGTTTGAAACACTGGTTTCGTGTGAAGTAACTCTATTTCAAGGATTTCGGTAGTGTATAACATCCTTTCTAGACTAGAGACTTACATTTTGTTGTCTTTTACCCTAGTTCTCTCACTATTCTGTGATATTCATTAGTATTTGCTCTGAATGACTACTGATTTCTAGCTGTTTCCCATAATGGGCCTTCTTTTCTACTTGTGGGTCTTCACCACATGTAGAAACAACTTTATACACTCTTCTCTGAACTTGTGAAGCTATATACACTTGTCTTCCAACTGTTTTACAGTTGAATACTACTTTTCAGTGAATTCTGGTGGTTTCAAACACTGGTTTCTTGTGAAGTAACTCTATTTCAAGGATTTCTGTAGTGTATAACATCCTTTCTAGACTAGAAACTTACATTTTGATGTCTTCTACACTTGTTCTCACACAATTCTATGATATTCATTAGTATTTGCAATGAATGACTACTGATTTCTAGCTGTTTCCTATAATGGGCCTTCTTTTCTACTTGTGGGACTTCAACACATGTACAAACAACTTTATACACTCTTCTCTGGACTTGCGAAGCTATATAAACTTGTCTTTCAACTGTTTTACAGTTAAATACTACTTTTCAGTGAATTCTGGTGGTTTGAAACACTGGTTTCTTGTGAACTAACTCTATTTCAAGGATTTCGGTAGTGTATAACATCCTTTCTAGACTAGAGACTTACATTTTGATGTCTTTTACACTTGTTCTCTCACTATTCTGTGATATTCATTAGTATTTGCAATGAATTTCTACTGATTTCTAGCTGTTTCCTATAATGGGCCTTCTTTTCTACTTGTGCGACTTCACCACATGTAGAAACAACTTTATACACTCTTCTCTGAACTTGAGAAGCTATATACACTTGTCTTCCAACTGTTTTACAGTTGAATACTACTTTTCAGTGAATTCTGGTGGTTTGAAACACTGGATTGTTGTGAACTAACTCTATTTCAAGGATTTCGGTAGTGTATAACATCCTTTCTAGACTAGAGACTTACATTTTGATGTGTTTTACACTTGTTCTCTCACTATTCTGTGATATTCATTAGTATTTGCGCTGAATGACTACTGATTTCTAGCTGTTTCCCATAATGGGCCTTCTTTTCTACTTGTGGGTCTTCACCACATGGAGAAACAACTTTATACACTCTTCTCTGAACTTGAGAAGCTATATACACTTGTCTTTCAACTGTTTTACAGTTGAATACTACTATTCAGTGAATTCTAGTGGGTTGAAACACTGTTTTCTTGTGAAGTAACTCTATTTCAAGGATTTCTGTAGTGTATAACATCCTTTCTAGACTAGAAACTTACATTTTGATGTCTTCTACACTTGTTCTCACACAATTCTATGATATTCATTAGTATTTGCAATGAATGACTACTGATTTCTAGCTGTTTCCTATAATGGGCCTTCTTTTCTACTTGTGCGACTTCACCACATGTAGAAACAACTTTATACACTCTTCTCTGAACTTGTGAAGCTATATACACTTGTCTTCCAACTGTTTTACAGTTGAATACTACTTTTCAGTGAATTCTGGTGGTTTCAAACACTGGTTTCATGTGAACTAACTCTATTTCAAGGATTTGTGCAGTGTACAACATCCTTTCTAGACTAAAGACTTACATTTGATGTCTTTTACACTTGTTCTCTCACTATTCTGTGATGTTCATTGGTATTTACTCTGAATGACTACTGATTTCTAGCTGTTTCCTATAATTGGCCTTCTTTTCTACTTGTGGGACTTCAACACATGTAGAAACAACTTTATACACTCTTCTCTGGACTTGCGAAGCTATATAAACTTGTCTTTCAACCGTTTTACAGTTAAATTATACTTTTCAGTGAATTCTGGTGGTTTGAAACACTGGTTTCTTGTGAAGTAACTCTATTTCAAGGATTTCGGTAGTGTATAACATCCTTTCTAGACTAGAGACTTACATTTTGATGTCTTTTACACTTGTTCTCTCACTATTCTGTGATATTCATTAGTATTTGCGCTGAATGACTACTGATTTCTAGCTGTTTCCTATAATGGGCCTTCTTTTCTACTTGTGGGTCTTCACCACATGTAGAAACAACTTTATACACTCTTCTCTGAACTTGAGAAGCTATATACACTTGTCTTTCAACTGTTTTACAGTTGAATACTACTATTCAGTGAATTCTAGTGGGTTGAAACACTGTTTTCTTGTGAAGTAACTCTATTTCAAGGATTTCTTTAGTGTATAACATCCTTTCTAGAATAGAAACTTACATTTTGATGTCTTCTACACTTGTTCTCACACAATTCTATGATATTCATTAGTATTTGCAATGAATGACTACTGATTTCTAGCTGTTTCCTATAATGGGCCTTCTTTTCTACTTGTGCGACTTCACCACATGTAGCATCAACTTTATACACTCTTCTCTGGACTTGCGAAGCTATATAAACTTGTCTTTCAACTGTTTTACAGTTAAATACTACTTTTCAGTGAATTCTGGTGGTTTGAAACACTGGTTTCTTGTGAAGTAACTCTATTTCAAGGATTTCGGTAGTGTATAACATCCTTTCTAGACTAGAGACTTACATTTTGTTGTCTTTTACCCTAGTTCTCTCACTATTCTGTGATATTCATTAGTATTTGCTCTGAATGACTACTGATTTCTAGCTGTTTCCTATAATGGGCCTTCTTTTCTACTTGTGCGACTTCAACACATGTAGAAACAACTTTATACACTCTTCTCTGGACTTGCGAAGCTATATAAACTTGTCTTTCAACCGTTTTACAGTTACATACTACTTTTCAGTGAATTCTGGTGGTTTGAAACACTGGTTTCTTGTGAAGTAACTCTATTTCAAGGATTTCTGTAGTGTATAACATCATTTCTAGACTAGAAACTTACATTTTGATGTCTTCTACACTTGTTCTCACACAATTCTATGATATTCATTAGTATTTGCAATGAATGACTACTGATTTCTAGCTGTTTCCTATAATGGGCCTTCTTTTCTACTTGTGGGACTTCAACACATGTAGAAACAACTTTATACACTCTTCTCTGGACTTGCGAAGCTATATAAACTTGTCTTTCAACTGTTTTACAGTTAAATACTACTTTTCAGTGAATTCCGGTGGTTTGAAACACTGGTTTCTTGTGAACTAACTCTATTTCAAGGATTTGTGCAGTGTACAACATCCTTTCTAGACTAGAGACTTACATTTTGATGTCTTTTACCCTAGTTCTCTCACTATTCTGTGATATTCATTAGTATTTGCTATGAATGACTACTGATTTCTAGCTGTTTCCCATAATGGGCCTTCTTTTCTACTTGTGCGACTTCACCACATGTAGAAACAACTTTATACACTCTTCTCTGAACTTGAGAAGCTATATACACTTGTCTTCCAACTGTTTTACAGTTGAATACTACTTTTCAGTGAATTCTAGTGGGTTGAAACTGTTTTCTTGTGAAGTAACTCTATTTCAAGGATTTCGGTAGTGTATAACATCCTTTCTAGACTAGAGACTTACATTTTGTTGTCTTTTACCCTAGTTCTCTCACTATTCTGTGATATTCATTAGTATTTGCTATGAATGACTACTGATTTCTAGCTGTTTCCCATAATGGGCCTTCTTTTCTACTTGTGGGTCTTCACCACATGTAGAAACAACTTTATACACTCTTCTGTGAACTTGAGAAGCTATATACACTTGTCTTTCAACTGTTTTACAGTTGAATACTACTATTCAGTGAATTCTAGTGGGTTGAAACACTGTTTTCTTGTGAAGTAACTCTATTTCAAGGATTTCTGTAGTGTATAACATCCTTTCTAGACTAGAAACTTACATTTTGATGTCTTCTACACTTGTTCTCACACAATTCTATGATATTCATTAGTATTTGCAATGAATGACTACTGATTTCTAGCTGTTTCCTATAATGGGCCTTCTTTTCTACTTGTGGGTCTTCACCACATGTAGAAACAACTTTATACACTCTTCTCTGAACTTGTGAAGCTATATACACTTGTCTTCCAACTGTTTTACAGTTGAATACTACTTTTCAGTGAATTCTGGTGGTTTCAAACACTGGTTTCATGTGAACTAACTCTATTTCAAGGATTTGTGCAGTGTACAACATCCTTTCTAGACTAAAGACTTACATTTGATGTCTTTTACACTTGTTCTCTCACTATTCTGTGATGTTCATTGGTATTTACTCTGAATGACTACTGATTTCTAGCTGTTTCCTATAATTGGCCTTCTTTTCTACTTGTGGGACTTCAACACATGTAGAAACAACTTTATACACTCTTCTCTGGACTTGCGAAGCTATATAAACTTGTCTTTCAACCGTTTTACACTTAAATTATACTTTTCAGTGAATTCTGGTGGTTTGAAACACTGGTTTCTTGTGAAGTAACTCTATTCAAGGATTTTGGTAGTGTATAACATCCTTTCTAGACTAGAAACTTACATTTTGATGTCTTCTACACTTGTTCTCACACAATTCTATGATATTCATTAGTATTTGCAATGAATGACTACTGATTTCTAGCTGTTTCCTATAATGGGCCTTCTTTTCTACTTGTGGGACTTCAACACATGTAGAAACAACTTTATACACTCTTCTCTGGACTTGCGAAGCTATATAAACTTGTCTTTCAACTGTTTTACAGTTAAATACTACTTTTCAGTGAATTCTGGTGGTTTGAAACACTGGTTTCTTGTGAACTAACTCTATTTCAAGGATTTGTGCAGTGTACAACATCCTTTCTAGACTACAGACTTACATTTTGTTGTCTTTTACCCGAGTTCTCTCACTATTCTGTGATATTCATTAGTATTTGCGCTGAATGACTACTGATTTCTAGCTGTTTCCCATAATGGGCCTTCTTTTCTACTTGTGGGTCTTCACCACATGTAGAAACAACTTTATACACTCTTCTCTGGACTTGCGAAGCTATATAAACTTGTCTTTCAACCGTTTTACACTTAAATTATACTTTTCAGTGAATTCTGGTGGTTTGAAACACTGGTTTCTTGTGAAGTAACTCTATTTCAAGGATTTTGGTAGTGTATAACATCCTTTCTAGACTAGAGACTTACATTTTGATGTCTTTTACACTTGTTCTCTCACTATTCTGTGATATTCATTAGTATTTGCGCTGAATGACTACTGATTTCTAGCTGTTTCCCATAATGGGCCTTCTTTTCTACTTGTGGGTCTTCACCACATGTAGAAACAACTTTATACACTCTTCTCTGAACTTGAGAAGCTATATACACTTGTCTTTCAACTGTTTTACAGTTGAATACTACTATTCAGTGAATTCTAGAGGGTTGAAACACTGTTTTCTTGTGAAGTAACTCTATTTCAAGGATTTCTGTAGTGTATAACATCCTTTCTAGAATAGAAACTTACATTTTGATGTCTTCTACACTTGTTCTCACACAATTCTATGATATTCATTAGTATTTGCAATGAATGACTACTGATTTCTAGCTGTTTCCTATAATGGGCCTTCTTTTCTACTTGTGCGACTTCAACACATGTAGAAACAACTTTATACATTCTTCTCTGGACTTGCGAAGCTATATAAACTTGTCTTTCAACTGTTTTACAGTTAAATACTACTTTTCAGTGAATTCTGGTGGTTTGAAACACTGGTTTCGTGTGAAGTAACTCTATTTTAAGGATTTCGGTAGTGTATAACATCCTTTCTAGACTAGAGACTTACATTTTGTTGTCTTTTACCCTAGTTCTCTCACTATTCTGTGATATTCATTAGTATTTGCTCTGAATGACTACTGATTTCTAGCTGTTTCCCATAATGGGCCTTCTTTTCTACTTGTGGGTCTTCACCACATGTAGAAACAACTTTATACACTCTTCTCTGAACTTGTGAAGCTATATACACTTGTCTTCCAACTGTTTTACAGTTGAATACTACTTTTCAGTGAATTCTGGTGGTTTCAAACACTGGTTTCATGTGAACTAACTCTATTTCAAGGATTTGTGCAGTGTACAACATCCTTTCTAGACTAAAGACTTACATTTGATGTCTTTTACACTTGTTCTCTCACTATTCTGTGATGTTCATTGGTATTTACTCTGAATGACTACTGATTTCTAGCTGTTTCCTATAATTGGCCTTCTTTTCTACTTGTGGGACATCAACACATGTAGAAACAACTTTATACACTCTTCTCTGGACTTGCGAAGCTATATAAACTTGTCTTTCAACCGTTTTACACTTAAATTATACTTTTCAGTGAATTCTGGTGGTTTTAAACACTGGTTTCTTGTGAAGTAACTCTATTTCAAGGATTTCGGTAGTGTATAACATCCTTTCTAGACTAGAGACTTACATTTTGATGTCTTTTACACTTGTTCTCTCACTATTCTGTGATATTCATTAGTATTTGCGCTGAATGACTACTGATTTCTAGCTGTTTCCCATAATGGGCCTTCTTTTCTACTTGTGGGTCTTCACCACATGTAGAAACAACTTTATACACTCTTCTCTGAACTTGAGAAGCTATATACACTTGTCTTTCAACTGTTTTACAGTTGAATACTACTATTCAGTGAATTCTAGTGGGTTGAAACACTGTTTTCTTGTGAAGTAACTCTATTTCAAGGATTTCTGTAGTGTATAACATCATTTCTAGAATAGAAACTTACATTTTGATGTCTTCTACACTTGTTCTCACACAATTCTATGATATTCATTAGTATTTGCAATGAATGACTACTGATTTCTAGCTGTTTCCTATAATGGGCCTTCTTTTCTACTTGTGCGACTTCACCACATGTAGCATCAACTTTATACACTCTTCTCTGGAATTGCGAAGCTATATAAACTTGTCTTTCAACTGTTTTACAGTTAAATACTACTTTTCAGTGAATTCTGGTGGTTTGAAACACTGGTTTCTTGTGAAGTAACTCTATTTCAAGGATTTCGGTAGTGTATAACATCCTTTCTAGACTAGAGACTTACATTTTGTTGTCTTTTACCCTAGTTCTCTCACTATTCTGTGATATTCATTAGTATTTGCTCTGAATGACTACTGATTTCTAGCTGTTTCCCATAATGGGCCTTCTTTTCTACTTGTGGGTCTTCACCACATGTAGAAACAACTTTATACACTCTTCTCTGAACTTGTGAAGCTATATACACTTGTCTTCCAACTGCTTTACAGTTGAATGCTACTTTTCAGTAAATTCTGGTGGTTTGAAACACTGGTTTCATGTGAAGTAACTCTATTTCAAGGATTTCGGTAGTGTATAACATCCTTTCTAGACTAGAGACTTACATTTTGTTGTCTTTTACCCTAGTTCTCTCACTATTCTGTGATATTCATTAGTATTTGCTCTGAATGACTACTGATTTCTAGCTGTTTCCTATAATGGGCCTTCTTTTCTACTTGTGCGACTTCACCACATGTAGAAACAACTTTATACACTCTTCTCTGAACTTGTGAAGCTATATACACTTGTCTTCCAACTGTTTTACAGTTGAATACTACTTTTCAGTGAATTCTGGTGGTTTCAAACACTGGTTTCATGTGAACTAACTCTATTTCAAGGATTTGTGCAGTGTACAACATCCTTTCTAGACTAAAGACTTACATTTGATGTCTTTTACACTTGTTCTCTCACTATTCTGTGATGTTCATTGGTATTTACTCTGAATGACTACTGATTTCTAGCTGTTTCCTATAATTGGCCTTCTTTTCTACTTGTGGGACTTCAACACATGTAGAAACAACTTTATACACTCTTCTCTGGACTTGCGAAGCTATATAAACTTGTCTTTCAACCGTTTTACAGTTAAATACTACTTTTCAGTGAATTCTGGTGGTTTGAAACACTGGTTTCTTGTGAAGTAACTCTATTTCAAGGATTTCGGTAGTGTATAACATCCTTTCTAGACTAGAGACTTACATTTTGTTGTCTTTTACCCGAGTTCTCTCACTATTCTGTGATATTCATTAGTATTTGCTCTGAATGACTACTGATTTCTAGCTGTTTCCCATAATGGGCCTTCTTTTCTACTTGTGGGTCTTCACCACATGTAGAAACAACTTTATACACTCTTCTCTGAACTTGTGAAGCTATATACACTTGTCTTCCAACTGTTTTACAGTTGAATACTACTTTTCAGTGAATTCTGGTGGTTTCAAACACTGGTTTCATGTGAACTAACTCTATTTCAAGGATTTCTGTAGTGTATAACATCCTTTCTAGACTAGAAACTTACATTTTGATGTCTTCTACACTTGTTCTCACAGAATTCTATGATATTCATTAGTATTTGCAATGAATGACTACTGATTTCTAGCTGTTTCCTATAATGGGCCTTCTTTTCTACTTGTGCGACATCACCACATGTAGCATCAACTTTATACACTCTTCTCTGGACTTGCGAAGCTATATAAACTTGTCTTTCAACTGTTTTACAGTTAAATACTACTTTTCAGTGAATTCTGGTGGTTTGAAACACTGGTTTCTTGTGAAGTAACTCTATTTCAAGGATTTCGGTAGTGTATAACATTCTTTCTAGACTAGAGACTTACATTTTGTTGTCTTTTACCCGAGTTCTCTCACTATTCTGTGATATTCATTAGTATTTGCTCTGAATGACTACTGATTTCTAGCTGTTTCCCATAATGGGCCTTCTTTTCTACTTGTGGGTCTTCACCACATGTAGAAACAACTTTATACACTCTTCTCTGAACTTGTGAAGCTATATACACTTGTCTTCCAACTGTTTTACAGTTGAATACTACTTTTCAGTGAATTCTGGTGGTTTCAAACACTGGTTTCATGTGAACTAACTCTATTTCAAGGATTTGTGCAGTGTACAACATCCTTTCTAGACTAAAGACTTACATTTGATGTCTTTTACACCTGTTCTCTCACTATTCTGTGATATTCATTGGTATTTACTCTGAATGACTACTGATTTCTAGCTGTTTCCTATAATTGGCCTTCTTTTCTACTTGTGGGACTTCAACACATGTAGAAACAACTTTATACACTCTTCTCTGGACTTGCGAAGCTATATAAACTTGTCTTTCAACCGTTTTACAGTTACATACTACTTTTCAGTGAATTCTGGTGGTTTGAAACACTGGTTTCTTGTGAAGTAACTCTATTTCAAGGATTTCTGTAGTGTATAACATCATTTCTAGACTAGAAACTTACATTTTGATGTCTTCTACACTTGTTCTCACACAATTCTATGATATTCATTAGTATTTGCAATGAATGACTACTGATTTCTAGCTGTTTCCTATAATGGGCCTTCTTTTCTACTTGTGCGACTTCAACACATGTAGAAACAACTTTATACATTCTTCTCTGGACTTGCGAAGCTATATAAACTTGTCTTTCAACTGTTTTACAGTTAAATACTACTTTTCAGTGAATTCTGGTGGTTTGAAACACTGGTTTCGTGTGAAGTAACTCTATTTTAAGGATTTCGGTAGTGTATAACATCCTTTCTAGACTAGAGACTTACATTTTGTTGTCTTTTACCCTAGTTCTCTCACTATTCTGTGATATTCATTAGTATTTGCTCTGAATGACTACTGATTTCTAGCTGTTTCCCATAATGGGCCTTCTTTTCTACTTGTGGGTCTTCACCACATGTAGAAACAACTTTATACACTCTTCTCTGAACTTGTGAAGCTATATACACTTGTCTTCCAACTGTTTTACAGTTGAATACTACTTTTCAGTGAATTCTGGTGGTTTCAAACACTGGTTTCATGTGAACTAACTCTATTTCAAGGATTTGTGCAGTGTACAACATCCTTTCTAGACTAAAGACTTACATTTGATGTCTTTTACACTTGTTCTCTCACTATTCTGTGATGTTCATTGGTATTTACTCTGAATGACTACTGATTTCTAGCTGTTTCCTATAATTGGCCTTCTTTTCTACTTGTGGGACATCAACACATGTAGAAACAACTTTATACACTCTTCTCTGGACTTGCGAAGCTATATAAACTTGTCTTTCAACCGTTTTACACTTAAATTATACTTTTCAGTGAATTCTGGTGGTTTTAAACACTGGTTTCTTGTGAAGTAACTCTATTTCAAGGATTTCGGTAGTGTATAACATCCTTTCTAGACTAGAGACTTACATTTTGATGTCTTTTACACTTGTTCTCTCACTATTCTGTGATATTCATTAGTATTTGCGCTGAATGACTACTGATTTCTAGCTGTTTCCCATAATGGGCCTTCTTTTCTACTTGTGGGTCTTCACCACATGTAGAAACAACTTTATACACTCTTCTCTGAACTTGAGAAGCTATATACACTTGTCTTTCAACTGTTTTACAGTTGAATACTACTATTCAGTGAATTCTAGTGGGTTGAAACACTGTTTTCTTGTGAAGTAACTCTATTTCAAGGATTTCTGTAGTGTATAACATCATTTCTAGAATAGAAACTTACATTTTGATGTCTTCTACACTTGTTCTCACACAATTCTATGATATTCATTAGTATTTGCAATGAATGACTACTGATTTCTAGCTGTTTCCTATAATGGGCCTTCTTTTCTACTTGTGCGACTTCACCACATGTAGCATCAACTTTATACACTCTTCTCTGGAATTGCGAAGCTATATAAACTTGTCTTTCAACTGTTTTACAGTTAAATACTACTTTTCAGTGAATTCTGGTGGTTTGAAACACTGGTTTCTTGTGAAGTAACTCTATTTCAAGGATTTCGGTAGTGTATAACATCCTTTCTAGACTAGAGACTTACATTTTGTTGTCTTTTACCCTAGTTCTCTCACTATTCTGTGATATTCATTAGTATTTGCTCTGAATGACTACTGATTTCTAGCTGTTTCCCATAATGGGCCTTCTTTTCTACTTGTGGGTCTTCACCACATGTAGAAACAACTTTATACACTCTTCTCTGAACTTGTGAAGCTATATACACTTGTCTTCCAACTGCTTTACAGTTGAATGCTACTTTTCAGTAAATTCTGGTGGTTTGAAACACTGGTTTCATGTGAAGTAACTCTATTTCAAGGATTTCGGTAGTGTATAACATCCTTTCTAGACTAGAGACTTACATTTTGTTGTCTTTTACCCTAGTTCTCTCACTATTCTGTGATATTCATTAGTATTTGCTCTGAATGACTACTGATTTCTAGCTGTTTCCTATAATGGGCCTTCTTTTCTACTTGTGCGACTTCACCACATGTAGAAACAACTTTATACACTCTTCTCTGAACTTGTGAAGCTATATACACTTGTCTTCCAACTGTTTTACAGTTGAATACTACTTTTCAGTGAATTCTGGTGGTTTCAAACACTGGTTTCATGTGAACTAACTCTATTTCAAGGATTTGTGCAGTGTACAACATCCTTTCTAGACTAAAGACTTACATTTGATGTCTTTTACACTTGTTCTCTCACTATTCTGTGATGTTCATTGGTATTTACTCTGAATGACTACTGATTTCTAGCTGTTTCCTATAATTGGCCTTCTTTTCTACTTGTGGGACTTCAACACATGTAGAAACAACTTTATACACTCTTCTCTGGACTTGCGAAGCTATATAAACTTGTCTTTCAACCGTTTTACAGTTAAATACTACTTTTCAGTGAATTCTGGTGGTTTGAAACACTGGTTTCTTGTGAAGTAACTCTATTTCAAGGATTTCGGTAGTGTATAACATCCTTTCTAGACTAGAGACTTACATTTTGTTGTCTTTTACCCGAGTTCTCTCACTATTCTGTGATATTCATTAGTATTTGCTCTGAATGACTACTGATTTCTAGCTGTTTCCCATAATGGGCCTTCTTTTCTACTTGTGGGTCTTCACCACATGTAGAAACAACTTTATACACTCTTCTCTGAACTTGTGAAGCTATATACACTTGTCTTCCAACTGTTTTACAGTTGAATACTACTTTTCAGTGAATTCTGGTGGTTTCAAACACTGGTTTCATGTGAACTAACTCTATTTCAAGGATTTCTGTAGTGTATAACATCCTTTCTAGACTAGAAACTTACATTTTGATGTCTTCTACACTTGTTCTCACAGAATTCTATGATATTCATTAGTATTTGCAATGAATGACTACTGATTTCTAGCTGTTTCCTATAATGGGCCTTCTTTTCTACTTGTGCGACATCACCACATGTAGCATCAACTTTATACACTCTTCTCTGGACTTGCGAAGCTATATAAACTTGTCTTTCAACTGTTTTACAGTTAAATACTACTTTTCAGTGAATTCTGGTGGTTTGAAACACTGGTTTCTTGTGAAGTAACTCTATTTCAAGGATTTCGGTAGTGTATAACATTCTTTCTAGACTAGAGACTTACATTTTGTTGTCTTTTACCCGAGTTCTCTCACTATTCTGTGATATTCATTAGTATTTGCTCTGAATGACTACTGATTTCTAGCTGTTTCCCATAATGGGCCTTCTTTTCTACTTGTGGGTCTTCACCACATGTAGAAACAACTTTATACACTCTTCTCTGAACTTGTGAAGCTATATACACTTGTCTTCCAACTGTTTTACAGTTGAATACTACTTTTCAGTGAATTCTGGTGGTTTCAAACACTGGTTTCATGTGAACTAACTCTATTTCAAGGATTTGTGCAGTGTACAACATCCTTTCTAGACTAAAGACTTACATTTGATGTCTTTTACACCTGTTCTCTCACTATTCTGTGATATTCATTGGTATTTACTCTGAATGACTACTGATTTCTAGCTGTTTCCTATAATTGGCCTTCTTTTCTACTTGTGGGACTTCAACACATGTAGAAACAACTTTATACACTCTTCTCTGGACTTGCGAAGCTATATAAACTTGTCTTTCAACCGTTTTACAGTTACATACTACTTTTCAGTGAATTCTGGTGGTTTGAAACACTGGTTTCTTGTGAAGTAACTCTATTTCAAGGATTTCTGTAGTGTATAACATCATTTCTAGACTAGAAACTTACATTTTGATGTCTTCTACACTTGTTCTCACACAATTCTATGATATTCATTAGTATTTGCAATGAATGACTACTGATTTCTAGCTGTTTCCTATAATGGGCCTTCTTTTCTACTTGTGGGACTTCAACACATGTAGAAACAACTTTATACACTCTTCTCTGAACTTGAGAAGCTATATACACTTGTCTTCCAACTGTTTTACAGTTGAATACTACTTTTCAGTGAATTCTAGTGGGTTGAAACACTGTTTTCTTGTGAAGTAACTCTATTTCAAGGATTTCGGTAGTGTATAACATCCTTTCTAGACTAGAGACTTACATTTTGTTGTCTTTTACCCTAGTTCTCTCACTATTCTGTGATATTCATTAGTATTTGCTCTGAATGACTACTGATTTCTAGCTGTTTCCCATAATGGGCCTTCTTTTCTACTTGTGGGTCTTCACCACATGTAGAAACAACTTTATACACTCTTCTGTGAACTTGAGAAGCTATATACACTTGTCTTTCAACTGTTTTACAGTTGAATACTACTATTCAGTGAATTCTAGTGGGTTGAAACACTGTTTTCTTGTGAAGTAACTCTATTTCAAGGATTTCTGTAGTGTATAACATCCTTTCTAGACTAGAAACTTACATTTTGATGTCTTCTACACTTGTTCTCACACAATTCTATGATATTCATTAGTATTTGCAATGAATGACTACTGATTTCTAGCTGTTTCCTATAATGGGCCTTCTTTTCTACTTGTGGGTCTTCACCACATGTAGAAACAACTTTATACACTCTTCTCTGAACTTGTGAAGCTATATACACTTGTCTTCCAACTGTTTTACAGTTGAATACTACTTTTCAGTGAATTCTGGTGGTTTCAAACACTGGTTTCATGTGAACTAACTCTATTTCAAGGATTTGTGCAGTGTACAACATCCTTTCTAGACTAAAGACTTACATTTGATGTCTTTTACACTTGTTCTCTCACTATTCTGTGATGTTCATTGGTATTTACTCTGAATGACTACTGATTTCTAGCTGTTTCCTATAATTGGCCTTCTTTTCTACTTGTGGGACTTCAACACATGTAGAAACAACTTTATACACTCTTCTCTGGACTTGCGAAGCTATATAAACTTGTCTTTCAACCGTTTTACACTTAAATTATACTTTTCAGTGAATTCTGGTGGTTTGAAACACTGGTTTCTTGTGAAGTAACTCTATTTCAAGGATTTTGGTAGTGTATAACATCCTTTCTAGACTAGAGACTTACATTTTGATGTCTTTTACACTTGTTCTCTCACTATTCTGTGATATTCATTAGTATTTGCGCTGAATGACTACTGATTTCTAGCTGTTTCCCATAATGGGCCTTCTTTTCTACTTGTGGGTCTTCACCACATGTAGAAACAACTTTATACACTCTTCTCTGAACTTGAGAAGCTATATACACTTGTCTTTCAACTGTTTTACAGTTGAATACTACTATTCAGTGAATTCTAGTGGGTTGAAACACTGTTTTCTTGTGAAGTAACTCTATTTCAAGGATTTCTGTAGTGTATAACATCCTTTCTAGAATAGAAACTTACATTTTGATGTCTTCTACACTTGTTCTCACACAATTCTATGATATTCATTAGTATTTGCAATGAATGACTACTGATTTCTAGCTGTTTCCTATAATGGGCCTTCTTTTCTACTTGTGCGACTTCACCACATGTAGCATCAACTTTATACACTCTTCTCTGGAATTGCGAAGCTATATAAACTTGTCTTTCAACTGTTTTACAGTTAAATACTACTTTTCAGTGAATTCTGGTGGTTTGAAACACTGGTTTCTTGTGAAGTAACTCTATTTCAAGGATTTCGGTAGTGTATAACATCCTTTCTAGACTAGAGACTTACATTTTGTTGTCTTTTACCCTAGTTCTCTCACTATTCTGTGATATTCATTAGTATTTGCTCTGAATGACTACTGATTTCTAGCTGTTTCCCATAATGGGCCTTCTTTTCTACTTGTGGGTCTTCACCACATGTAGAAACAACTTTATACACTCTTCTCTGAACTTGTGAAGCTATATACACTTGTCTTCCAACTGCTTTACAGTTGAATACTACTTTTCAGTAAATTCTGGTGGTTTGAAACACTGGTTTCATGTGAAGTAACTCTATTTCAAGGATTTCGGTAGTGTATAACATCCTTTCTAGACTAGAGACTTACATTTTGTTGTCTTTTACCCTAGTTCTCTCACTATTCTGTGATATTCATTAGTATTTGCTCTGAATGACTACTGATTTCTAGCTGTTTCCTATAATGGGCCTTCTTTTCTACTTGTGCGACTTCACCACATGTAGAAACAACTTTATACACTCTTCTCTGAACTTGTGAAGCTATATACACTTGTCTTCCAACTGTTTTACAGTTGAATACTACTTTTCAGTGAATTCTGGTGGTTTCAAACACTGGTTTCATGTGAACTAACTCTATTTCAAGGATTTGTGCAGTGTACAACATCCTTTCTAGACTAAAGACTTACATTTGATGTCTTTTACACTTGTTCTCTCACTATTCTGTGATGTTCATTGGTATTTACTCTGAATGACTACTGATTTCTAGCTGTTTCCTATAATTGGCCTTCTTTTCTACTTGTGGGACTTCAACACATGTAGAAACAACTTTATACACTCTTCTCTGGACTTGCGAAGCTATATAAACTTGTCTTTCAACCGTTTTACAGTTAAATACTACTTTTCAGTGAATTCTGGTGGTTTGAAACACTGGTTTCTTGTGAAGTAACTCTATTTCAAGGATTTTGGTAGTGTATAACATCCTTTCTAGACTAGAGACTTACATTTTGATGTCTTTTACACTTGTTCTCTCACTATTCTGTGATATTCATTAGTATTTGCGCTGAATGACTACTGATTTCTAGCTGTTTCCCATAATGGGCCTTCTTTTCTACTTGTGGGTCTTCACCACATGTAGAAACAACTTTATACACTCTTCTCTGAACTTGAGAAGCTATATACACTTGTCTTTCAACTGTTTTACAGTTGAATACTACTATTCAGTGAATTCTAGTGGGTTGAAACACTGTTTTCTTGTGAAGTAACTCTATTTCAAGGATTTCTGTAGTGTATAACATCCTTTCTAGAATAGAAACTTACATTTTGATGTCTTCTACACTTGTTCTCACACAATTCTATGATATTCATTAGTATTTGCAATGAATGACTACTGATTTCTAGCTGTTTCCTATAATGGGCCTTCTTTTCTACTTGTGCGACTTGAACACATGTAGAAACAACTTTATACATTCTTCTCTGGACTTGCGAAGCTATATAAACTTGTCTTTCAACTGTTTTACAGTTAAATACTACTTTTCAGTGAATTCTGGTGGTTTGAAACACTGGTTTCGTGTGAAGTAACTCTATTTCAAGGATTTCGGTAGTGTATAACATCCTTTCTAGACTAGAGACTTACATTTTGTTGTCTTTTACCCTAGTTCTCTCACTATTCTGTGATATTCATTAGTATTTGCTCTGAATGACTACTGATTTCTAGCTGTTTCCCATAATGGGCCTTCTTTTCTACTTGTGGGTCTTCACCACATGTAGAAACAACTTTATACACTCTTCTCTGAACTTGTGAAGCTATATACACTTGTCTTCCAACTGTTTTACAGTTGAATACTACTTTTCAGTGAATTCTGGTGGTTTCAAACACTGGTTTCATGTGAACTAACTCTATTTCAAGGATTTGTGCAGTGTACAACATCCTTTCTAGACTAAAGACTTACATTTGATGTCTTTTACACTTGTTCTCTCACTATTCTGTGATGTTCATTGGTATTTACTCTGAATGACTACTGATTTCTAGCTGTTTCCTATAATTGGCCTTCTTTTCTACTTGTGGGACTTCAACACATGTAGAAACAACTTTATACAATCTTCTCTGGACTTGCGAAGCTATATAAACTTGTCTTTCAACCGTTTTATACTTAAATTATACTTTTCAGTGAATTCTGGTGGTTTGAAACACTGGTTTCTTGTGAAGTAACTCTATTTCAAGGATTTCGGTAGTGTATAACATCCTTTCTAGACTAGAGACTTACATTTTGATGTCTTTTACACTTGTTCTCTCACTATTCTGTGATATTCATTAGTATTTGCGCTGAATGACTACTGATTTCTAGCTGTTTCCCATAATGGGCCTTCTTTTCTACTTGTGGGTCTTCACCACATGTAGAAACAACTTTATACACTCTTCTCTGAACTTGAGAAGCTATATACACTTGTCTTTCAACTGTTTTACAGTTGAATACTACTATTCAGTGAATTCTAGTGGGTTGAAACACTGTTATCTTGTGAAGTAACTCTATTTCAAGGATTTCTGTAGTGTATAACATCCTTTCTAGAATAGAAACTTACATTTTGATGTCTTCTACACTTGTTCTCACACAATTCTATGATATTCATTAGTATTTGCAATGAATGACTACTGATTTCTAGCTGTTTCCTATAATGGGCCTTCTTTTCTACTTGTGCGACTTCACCACATGTAGCATCAACTTTATACACTCTTCTCTGGAATTGCGAAGCTATATAAACTTGTCTTTCAACTGTTTTACAGTTAAATACTACTTTTCAGTGAATTCTGGTGGTTTGAAACACTGGTTTCTTGTGAAGTAACTCTATTTCAAGGATTTCGGTAGTGTATAACATCCTTTCTAGACTAGAGACTTACATTTTGTTGTCTTTTACCCTAGTTCTCTCACTATTCTGTGATATTCATTAGTATTTGCTCTGAATGACTACTGATTTCTAGCTGTTTCCCATAATGGGCCTTCTTTTCTACTTGTGGGTCTTCACCACATGTAGAAACAACTTTATACACTCTTCTCTGGACTTGCGAAGCTATATAAACTTGTCTTTCAACCGTTTTACACTTAAATTATACTTTTCAGTGAATTCTGGTGGTTTGAAACACTGGTTTCTTGTGAAGTAACTCTATTTCAAGGATTTTGGTAGTGTATAACATCCTTTCTAGACTAGAGACTTACATTTTGATGTCTTTTACACTTGTTCTCTCACTATTCTGTGATATTCATTAGTATTTGCGCTGAATGACTACTGATTTCTAGCTGTTTCCCATAATGGGCCTTCTTTTCTACTTGTGGGTCTTCACCACATGTAGAAACAACTTTATACACTCTTCTCTGAACTTGAGAAGCTATATACACTTGTCTTTCAACTGTTTTACAGTTGAATACTACTATTCAGTGAATTCTAGTGGGTTGAAACACTGTTTTCTTGTGAAGTAACTCTATTTCAAGGATTTCTGTAGTGTATAACATCCTTTCTAGAATAGAAACTTACATTTTGATGTCTTCTACACTTGTTCTCACACAATTCTATGATATTCATTAGTATTTGCAATGAATGACTACTGATTTCTAGCTGTTTCCTATAATGGGCCTTCTTTTCTACTTGTGCGACTTGAACACATGTAGAAACAACTTTATACATTCTTCTCTGGACTTGCGAAGCTATATAAACTTGTCTTTCAACTGTTTTACAGTTAAATACTACTTTTCAGTGAATTCTGGTGGTTTGAAACACTGGTTTCGTGTGAAGTAACTCTATTTCAAGGATTTCGGTAGTGTATAACATCCTTTCTAGACTAGAGACTTACATTTTGTTGTCTTTTACCCTAGTTCTCTCACTATTCTGTGATATTCATTAGTATTTGCTCTGAATGACTACTGATTTCTAGCTGTTTCCCATAATGGGCCTTCTTTTCTACTTGTGGGTCTTCACCACATGTAGAAACAACTTTATACACTCTTCTCTGAACTTGTGAAGCTATATACACTTGTCTTCCAACTGTTTTACAGTTGAATACTACTTTTCAGTGAATTCTGGTGGTTTCAAACACTGGTTTCATGTGAACTAACTCTATTTCAAGGATTTGTGCAGTGTACAACATCCTTTCTAGACTAAAGACTTACATTTGATGTCTTTTACACTTGTTCTCTCACTATTCTGTGATGTTCATTGGTATTTACTCTGAATGACTACTGATTTCTAGCTGTTTCCTATAATTGGCCTTCTTTTCTACTTGTGGGACTTCAACACATGTAGAAACAACTTTATACAATCTTCTCTGGACTTGCGAAGCTATATAAACTTGTCTTTCAACCGTTTTATACTTAAATTATACTTTTCAGTGAATTCTGGTGGTTTGAAACACTGGTTTCTTGTGAAGTAACTCTATTTCAAGGATTTCGGTAGTGTATAACATCCTTTCTAGACTAGTGACTTACATTTTGATGTCTTTTACACTTGTTCTCTCACTATTCTGTGATATTCATTAGTATTTGCGCTGAATGACTACTGATTTCTAGCTGTTTCCCATAATGGGCCTTCTTTTCTACTTGTGGGTCTTCACCACATGTAGAAACAACTTTATACACTCTTCTCTGAACTTGAGAAGCTATATACACTTGTCTTTCAACTGTTTTACAGTTGAATACTACTATTCAGTGAATTCTAGTGGGTTGAAACACTGTTATCTTGTGAAGTAACTCTATTTCAAGGATTTCTGTAGTGTATAACATCCTTTCTAGAATAGAAACTTACATTTTGATGTCTTCTACACTTGTTCTCACACAATTCTATGATATTCATTAGTATTTGCAATGAATGACTACTGATTTCTAGCTGTTTCCTATAATGGGCCTTCTTTTCTACTTGTGCGACTTCACCACATGTAGCATCAACTTTATACACTCTTCTCTGGACTTGCGAAGCTATATAAACTTGTCTTTCAACTGTTTTACAGTTAAATACTACTTTTCAGTGAATTCTGGTGGTTTGAAACACTGGTTTCTTGTGAAGTAACTCTATTTCAAGGATTTCGGTAGTGTATAACATCCTTTCTAGACTAGAGACTTACATTTTGTTGTCTTTTACCCTAGTTCTCTCACTATTCTGTGATATTCATTAGTATTTGCTCTGAATGACTACTGATTTCTAGCTGTTTCCCATAATGGGCCTTCTTTTCTACTTGTGGGTCTTCACCACATGTAGAAACAACTTTATACACTCTTCTCTGGACTTGCGAAGCTATATAAACTTGTCTTTCAACCGTTTTACACTTAAATTATACTTTTCAGTGAATTCTGGTGGTTTGAAACACTGTTTTCTTGTGAAGTAACTCTATTTCAAGGATTTCGGTAGTGTATAACATCCTTTCTAGACTAGAGACTTACATTTTGTTGTCTTTTACCCTAGTTCTCTCACTATTCTGTGATATTCATTAGTATTTGCTCTGAATGACTACTGATTTCTAGCTGTTTCCCATAATGGGCCTTCTTTTCTACTTGTGGGTCTTCACCACATGTAGAAACAACTTTATACACTCTTCTGTGAACTTGAGAAGCTATATACACTTGTCTTTCAACTGTTTTACAGTTGAATACTACTATTCAGTGAATTCTAGTGGGTTGAAACACTGTTTTCTTGTGAAGTAACTCTATTTCAAGGATTTCTGTAGTGTATAACATCCTTTCTAGACTAGAAACTTACATTTTGATGTCTTCTACACTTGTTCTCACACAATTCTATGATATTCATTAGTATTTGCAATGAATGACTACTGATTTCTAGCTGTTTCCTATAATGGGCCTTCTTTTCTACTTGTGCGACTTGAACACATGTAGAAACAACTTTATACATTCTTCTCTGGACTTGCGAAGCTATATAAACTTGTCTTTCAACTGTTTTACAGTTAAATACTACTTTTCAGTGAATTCTGGTGGTTTGAAACACTGGTTTCGTGTGAAGTAACTCTATTTCAAGGATTTCGGTAGTGTATAACATCCTTTCTAGACTAGAGACTTACATTTTGTTGTCTTTTACCCTAGTTCTCTCACTATTCTGTGATATTCATTAGTATTTGCTCTGAATGACTACTGATTTCTAGCTGTTTCCCATAATGGGCCTTCTTTTCTACTTGTGGGTCTTCACCACATGTAGAAACAACTTTATACACTCTTCTCTGAACTTGTGAAGCTATATACACTTGTCTTCCAACTGTTTTACAGTTGAATACTACTTTTCAGTGAATTCTGGTGGTTTCAAACACTGGTTTCATGTGAACTAACTCTATTTCAAGGATTTGTGCAGTGTACAACATCCTTTCTAGACTAAAGACTTACATTTGATGTCTTTTACACTTGTTCTCTCACTATTCTGTGATGTTCATTGGTATTTACTCTGAATGACTACTGATTTCTAGCTGTTTCCTATAATTGGCCTTCTTTTCTACTTGTGGGACTTCAACACATGTAGAAACAACTTTATACAATCTTCTCTGGACTTGCGAAGCTATATAAACTTGTCTTTCAACCGTTTTATACTTAAATTATACTTTTCAGTGAATTCTGGTGGTTTGAAACACTGGTTTCTTGTGAAGTAACTCTATTTCAAGGATTTCGGTAGTGTATAACATCCTTTCTAGACTAGTGACTTACATTTTGATGTCTTTTACACTTGTTCTCTCACTATTCTGTGATATTCATTAGTATTTGCGCTGAATGACTACTGATTTCTAGCTGTTTCCCATAATGGGCCTTCTTTTCTACTTGTGGGTCTTCACCACATGTAGAAACAACTTTATACACTCTTCTCTGAACTTGAGAAGCTATATACACTTGTCTTTCAACTGTTTTACAGTTGAATACTACTATTCAGTGAATTCTAGTGGGTTGAAACACTGTTATCTTGTGAAGTAACTCTATTTCAAGGATTTCTGTAGTGTATAACATCCTTTCTAGAATAGAAACTTACATTTTGATGTCTTCTACACTTGTTCTCACACAATTCTATGATATTCATTAGTATTTGCAATGAATGACTACTGATTTCTAGCTGTTTCCTATAATGGGCCTTCTTTTCTACTTGTGCGACTTCACCACATGTAGCATCAACTTTATACACTCTTCTCTGGACTTGCGAAGCTATATAAACTTGTCTTTCAACTGTTTTACAGTTAAATACTACTTTTCAGTGAATTCTGGTGGTTTGAAACACTGGTTTCTTGTGAAGTAACTCTATTTCAAGGATTTCGGTAGTGTATAACATCCTTTCTAGACTAGAGACTTACATTTTGTTGTCTTTTACCCTAGTTCTCTCACTATTCTGTGATATTCATTAGTATTTGCTCTGAATGACTACTGATTTCTAGCTGTTTCCCATAATGGGCCTTCTTTTCTACTTGTGGGTCTTCACCACATGTAGAAACAACTTTATACACTCTTCTCTGGACTTGCGAAGCTATATAAACTTGTCTTTCAACCGTTTTACACTTAAATTATACTTTTCAGTGAATTCTGGTGGTTTGAAACACTGTTTTCTTGTGAAGTAACTCTATTTCAAGGATTTCGGTAGTGTATAACATCCTTTCTAGACTAGAGACTTACATTTTGTTGTCTTTTACCCTAGTTCTCTCACTATTCTGTGATATTCATTAGTATTTGCTCTGAATGACTACTGATTTCTAGCTGTTTCCCATAATGGGCCTTCTTTTCTACTTGTGGGTCTTCACCACATGTAGAAACAACTTTATACACTCTTCTGTGAACTTGAGAAGCTATATACACTTGTCTTTCAACTGTTTTACAGTTGAATACTACTATTCAGTGAATTCTAGTGGGTTGAAACACTGTTTTCTTGTGAAGTAACTCTATTTCAAGGATTTCTGTAGTGTATAACATCCTTTCTAGACTAGAAACTTACATTTTGATGTCTTCTACACTTGTTCTCACACAATTCTATGATATTCATTAGTATTTGCAATGAATGACTACTGATTTCTAGCTGTTTCCTATAATGGGCCTTCTTTTCTACTTGTGGGTCTTCACCACATGTAGAAACAACTTTATACACTCTTCTCTGAACTTGTGAAGCTATATACACTTGTCTTCCAACTGTTTTACAGTTGAATACTACTTTTCAGTGAATTCTGGTGGTTTCAAACACTGGTTTCATGTGAACTAACTCTATTTCAAGGATTTGTGCAGTGTACAACATCCTTTCTAGACTAAAGACTTACATTTGATGTCTTTTACACTTGTTCTCTCACTATTCTGTGATGTTCATTGGTATTTACTCTGAATGACTACTGATTTCTAGCTGTTTCCTATAATTGGCCTTCTTTTCTACTTGTGGGACTTCAACACATGTAGAAACAACTTTATACACTCTTCTCTGGACTTGCGAAGCTATATAAACTTGTCTTTCAACCGTTTTACACTTAAATTATACTTTTCAGTGAATTCTGGTGGTTTGAAACACTGGTTTCTTGTGAAGTAACTCTATTTCAAGGATTTTGGTAGTGTATAACATCCTTTCTAGACTAGAGACTTACATTTTGATGTCTTTTACACTTGTTCTCTCACTATTCTGTGATATTCATTAGTATTTGCGCTGAATGACTACTGATTTCTAGCTGTTTCCCATAATGGGCCTTCTTTTCTACTTGTGGGTCTTCACCACATGTAGAAACAACTTTATACACTCTTCTCTGAACTTGAGAAGCTATATACACTTGTCTTTCAACTGTTTTACAGTTGAATACTACTATTCAGTGAATTCTAGTGGGTTGAAACACTGTTTTCTTGTGAAGTAACTCTATTTCAAGGATTTCTGTAGTGTATAACATCCTTTCTAGAATAGAAACTTACATTTTGATGTCTTCTACACTTGTTCTCACACAATTCTATGATATTCATTAGTATTTGCAATGAATGACTACTGATTTCTAGCTGTTTCCTATAATGGGCCTTCTTTTCTACTTGTGCGACTTCACCACATGTAGCATCAACTTTATACACTCTTCTCTGGAATTGCGAAGCTATATAAACTTGTCTTTCAACTGTTTTACAGTTAAATACTACTTTTCAGTGAATTCTGGTGGTTTGAAACACTGGTTTCTTGTGAAGTAACTCTATTTCAAGGATTTCGGTAGTGTATAACATCCTTTCTAGACTAGAGACTTACATTTTGTTGTCTTTTACCCTAGTTCTCTCACTATTCTGTGATATTCATTAGTATTTGCTCTGAATGACTACTGATTTCTAGCTGTTTCCCATAATGGGCCTTCTTTTCTACTTGTGGGTCTTCACCACATGTAGAAACAACTTTATACACTCTTCTCTGAACTTGTGAAGCTATATACACTTGTCTTCCAACTGCTTTACAGTTGAATACTACTTTTCAGTAAATTCTGGTGGTTTGAAACACTGGTTTCATGTGAAGTAACTCTATTTCAAGGATTTCGGTAGTGTATAACATCCTTTCTAGACTAGAGACTTACATTTTGTTGTCTTTTACCCTAGTTCTCTCACTATTCTGTGATATTCATTAGTATTTGCTCTGAATGACTACTGATTTCTAGCTGTTTCCTATAATGGGCCTTCTTTTCTACTTGTGCGACTTCACCACATGTAGAAACAACTTTATACACTCTTCTCTGAACTTGTGAAGCTATATACACTTGTCTTCCAACTGTTTTACAGTTGAATACTACTTTTCAGTGAATTCTGGTGGTTTCAAACACTGGTTTCATGTGAACTAACTCTATTTCAAGGATTTGTGCAGTGTACAACATCCTTTCTAGACTAAAGACTTACATTTGATGTCTTTTACACTTGTTCTCTCACTATTCTGTGATGTTCATTGGTATTTACTCTGAATGACTACTGATTTCTAGCTGTTTCCTATAATTGGCCTTCTTTTCTACTTGTGGGACTTCAACACATGTAGAAACAACTTTATACACTCTTCTCTGGACTTGCGAAGCTATATAAACTTGTCTTTCAACCGTTTTACAGTTAAATACTACTTTTCAGTGAATTCTGGTGGTTTGAAACACTGGTTTCTTGTGAAGTAACTCTATTTCAAGGATTTTGGTAGTGTATAACATCCTTTCTAGACTAGAGACTTACATTTTGATGTCTTTTACACTTGTTCTCTCACTATTCTGTGATATTCATTAGTATTTGCGCTGAATGACTACTGATTTCTAGCTGTTTCCCATAATGGGCCTTCTTTTCTACTTGTGGGTCTTCACCACATGTAGAAACAACTTTATACACTCTTCTCTGAACTTGAGAAGCTATATACACTTGTCTTTCAACTGTTTTACAGTTGAATACTACTATTCAGTGAATTCTAGTGGGTTGAAACACTGTTTTCTTGTGAAGTAACTCTATTTCAAGGATTTCTGTAGTGTATAACATCCTTTCTAGAATAGAAACTTACATTTTGATGTCTTCTACACTTGTTCTCACACAATTCTATGATATTCATTAGTATTTGCAATGAATGACTACTGATTTCTAGCTGTTTCCTATAATGGGCCTTCTTTTCTACTTGTGCGACTTGAACACATGTAGAAACAACTTTATACATTCTTCTCTGGACTTGCGAAGCTATATAAACTTGTCTTTCAACTGTTTTACAGTTAAATACTACTTTTCAGTGAATTCTGGTGGTTTGAAACACTGGTTTCGTGTGAAGTAACTCTATTTCAAGGATTTCGGTAGTGTATAACATCCTTTCTAGACTAGAGACTTACATTTTGTTGTCTTTTACCCTAGTTCTCTCACTATTCTGTGATATTCATTAGTATTTGCTCTGAATGACTACTGATTTCTAGCTGTTTCCCATAATGGGCCTTCTTTTCTACTTGTGGGTCTTCACCACATGTAGAAACAACTTTATACACTCTTCTCTGAACTTGTGAAGCTATATACACTTGTCTTCCAACTGTTTTACAGTTGAATACTACTTTTCAGTGAATTCTGGTGGTTTCAAACACTGGTTTCATGTGAACTAACTCTATTTCAAGGATTTGTGCAGTGTACAACATCCTTTCTAGACTAAAGACTTACATTTGATGTCTTTTACACTTGTTCTCTCACTATTCTGTGATGTTCATTGGTATTTACTCTGAATGACTACTGATTTCTAGCTGTTTCCTATAATTGGCCTTCTTTTCTACTTGTGGGACTTCAACACATGTAGAAACAACTTTATACAATCTTCTCTGGACTTGCGAAGCTATATAAACTTGTCTTTCAACCGTTTTATACTTAAATTATACTTTTCAGTGAATTCTGGTGGTTTGAAACACTGGTTTCTTGTGAAGTAACTCTATTTCAAGGATTTCGGTAGTGTATAACATCCTTTCTAGACTAGAGACTTACATTTTGATGTCTTTTACACTTGTTCTCTCACTATTCTGTGATATTCATTAGTATTTGCGCTGAATGACTACTGATTTCTAGCTGTTTCCCATAATGGGCCTTCTTTTCTACTTGTGGGTCTTCACCACATGTAGAAACAACTTTATACACTCTTCTCTGAACTTGAGAAGCTATATACACTTGTCTTTCAACTGTTTTACAGTTGAATACTACTATTCAGTGAATTCTAGTGGGTTGAAACACTGTTATCTTGTGAAGTAACTCTATTTCAAGGATTTCTGTAGTGTATAACATCCTTTCTAGAATAGAAACTTACATTTTGATGTCTTCTACACTTGTTCTCACACAATTCTATGATATTCATTAGTATTTGCAATGAATGACTACTGATTTCTAGCTGTTTCCTATAATGGGCCTTCTTTTCTACTTGTGCGACTTCACCACATGTAGCATCAACTTTATACACTCTTCTCTGGAATTGCGAAGCTATATAAACTTGTCTTTCAACTGTTTTACAGTTAAATACTACTTTTCAGTGAATTCTGGTGGTTTGAAACACTGGTTTCTTGTGAAGTAACTCTATTTCAAGGATTTCGGTAGTGTATAACATCCTTTCTAGACTAGAGACTTACATTTTGTTGTCTTTTACCCTAGTTCTCTCACTATTCTGTGATATTCATTAGTATTTGCTCTGAATGACTACTGATTTCTAGCTGTTTCCCATAATGGGCCTTCTTTTCTACTTGTGGGTCTTCACCACATGTAGAAACAACTTTATACACTCTTCTCTGGACTTGCGAAGCTATATAAACTTGTCTTTCAACCGTTTTACACTTAAATTATACTTTTCAGTGAATTCTGGTGGTTTGAAACACTGGTTTCTTGTGAAGTAACTCTATTTCAAGGATTTTGGTAGTGTATAACATCCTTTCTAGACTAGAGACTTACATTTTGATGTCTTTTACACTTGTTCTCTCACTATTCTGTGATATTCATTAGTATTTGCGCTGAATGACTACTGATTTCTAGCTGTTTCCCATAATGGGCCTTCTTTTCTACTTGTGGGTCTTCACCACATGTAGAAACAACTTTATACACTCTTCTCTGAACTTGAGAAGCTATATACACTTGTCTTTCAACTGTTTTACAGTTGAATACTACTATTCAGTGAATTCTAGTGGGTTGAAACACTGTTTTCTTGTGAAGTAACTCTATTTCAAGGATTTCTGTAGTGTATAACATCCTTTCTAGAATAGAAACTTACATTTTGATGTCTTCTACACTTGTTCTCACACAATTCTATGATATTCATTAGTATTTGCAATGAATGACTACTGATTTCTAGCTGTTTCCTATAATGGGCCTTCTTTTCTACTTGTGCGACTTGAACACATGTAGAAACAACTTTATACATTCTTCTCTGGACTTGCGAAGCTATATAAACTTGTCTTTCAACTGTTTTACAGTTAAATACTACTTTTCAGTGAATTCTGGTGGTTTGAAACACTGGTTTCGTGTGAAGTAACTCTATTTCAAGGATTTCGGTAGTGTATAACATCCTTTCTAGACTAGAGACTTACATTTTGTTGTCTTTTACCCTAGTTCTCTCACTATTCTGTGATATTCATTAGTATTTGCTCTGAATGACTACTGATTTCTAGCTGTTTCCCATAATGGGCCTTCTTTTCTACTTGTGGGTCTTCACCACATGTAGAAACAACTTTATACACTCTTCTCTGAACTTGTGAAGCTATATACACTTGTCTTCCAACTGTTTTACAGTTGAATACTACTTTTCAGTGAATTCTGGTGGTTTCAAACACTGGTTTCATGTGAACTAACTCTATTTCAAGGATTTGTGCAGTGTACAACATCCTTTCTAGACTAAAGACTTACATTTGATGTCTTTTACACTTGTTCTCTCACTATTCTGTGATGTTCATTGGTATTTACTCTGAATGACTACTGATTTCTAGCTGTTTCCTATAATTGGCCTTCTTTTCTACTTGTGGGACTTCAACACATGTAGAAACAACTTTATACAATCTTCTCTGGACTTGCGAAGCTATATAAACTTGTCTTTCAACCGTTTTATACTTAAATTATACTTTTCAGTGAATTCTGGTGGTTTGAAACACTGGTTTCTTGTGAAGTAACTCTATTTCAAGGATTTCGGTAGTGTATAACATCCTTTCTAGACTAGTGACTTACATTTTGATGTCTTTTACACTTGTTCTCTCACTATTCTGTGATATTCATTAGTATTTGCGCTGAATGACTACTGATTTCTAGCTGTTTCCCATAATGGGCCTTCTTTTCTACTTGTGGGTCTTCACCACATGTAGAAACAACTTTATACACTCTTCTCTGAACTTGAGAAGCTATATACACTTGTCTTTCAACTGTTTTACAGTTGAATACTACTATTCAGTGAATTCTAGTGGGTTGAAACACTGTTATCTTGTGAAGTAACTCTATTTCAAGGATTTCTGTAGTGTATAACATCCTTTCTAGAATAGAAACTTACATTTTGATGTCTTCTACACTTGTTCTCACACAATTCTATGATATTCATTAGTATTTGCAATGAATGACTACTGATTTCTAGCTGTTTCCTATAATGGGCCTTCTTTTCTACTTGTGCGACTTCACCACATGTAGCATCAACTTTATACACTCTTCTCTGGACTTGCGAAGCTATATAAACTTGTCTTTCAACTGTTTTACAGTTAAATACTACTTTTCAGTGAATTCTGGTGGTTTGAAACACTGGTTTCTTGTGAAGTAACTCTATTTCAAGGATTTCGGTAGTGTATAACATCCTTTCTAGACTAGAGACTTACATTTTGTTGTCTTTTACCCTAGTTCTCTCACTATTCTGTGATATTCATTAGTATTTGCTCTGAATGACTACTGATTTCTAGCTGTTTCCCATAATGGGCCTTCTTTTCTACTTGTGGGTCTTCACCACATGTAGAAACAACTTTATACACTCTTCTCTGGACTTGCGAAGCTATATAAACTTGTCTTTCAACCGTTTTACACTTAAATTATACTTTTCAGTGAATTCTGGTGGTTTGAAACACTGGTTTCTTGTGAAGTAACTCTATTTCAAGGATTTTGGTAGTGTATAACATCCTTTCTAGACTAGAGACTTACATTTTGATGTCTTTTACACTTGTTCTCTCACTATTCTGTGATATTCATTAGTATTTGCGCTGAATGACTACTGATTTCTAGCTGTTTCCCATAATGGGCCTTCTTTTCTACTTGTGGGTCTTCACCACATGTAGAAACAACTTTATACACTCTTCTCTGAACTTGAGAAGCTATATACACTTGTCTTTCAACTGTTTTACAGTTGAATACTACTATTCAGTGAATTCTAGTGGGTTGAAACACTGTTTTCTTGTGAAGTAACTCTATTTCAAGGATTTCTGTAGTGTATAACATCCTTTCTAGAATAGAAACTTACATTTTGATGTCTTCTACACTTGTTCTCACACAATTCTATGATATTCATTAGTATTTGCAATGAATGACTACTGATTTCTAGCTGTTTCCTATAATGGGCCTTCTTTTCTACTTGTGCGACTTCACCACATGTAGCATCAACTTTATACACTCTTCTCTGGAATTACGAAGCTATATAAACTTGTCTTTCAACTGTTTTACAGTTAAATACTACTTTTCAGTGAATTCTGGTGGTTTGAAACACTGGTTTCTTGTGAAGTAACTCTATTTCAAGGATTTCGGTAGTGTATAACATCCTTTCTAGACTAGAGACTTACATTTTGTTGTCTTTTACCCTAGTTCTCTCACTATTCTGTGATATTCATTAGTATTTGCTCTGAATGACTACTGATTTCTAGCTGTTTCCCATAATGGGCCTTCTTTTCTACTTGTGGGTCTTCACCACATGTAGAAACAACTTTATACACTCTTCTCTGAACTTGTGAAGCTATATACACTTGTCTTCCAACTGCTTTACAGTTGAATACTACTTTTCAGTAAATTCTGGTGGTTTGAAACACTGGTTTCATGTGAAGTAACTCTATTTCAAGGATTTCGGTAGTGTATAACATCCTTTCTAGACTAGAGACTTACATTTTGTTGTCTTTTACCCTAGTTCTCTCACTATTCTGTGATATTCATTAGTATTTGCTCTGAATGACTACTGATTTCTAGCTGTTTCCTATAATGGGCCTTCTTTTCTACTTGTGCGACTTCACCACATGTAGAAACAACTTTATACACTCTTCTCTGAACTTGTGAAGCTATATACACTTGTCTTCCAACTGTTTTACAGTTGAATACTACTTTTCAGTGAATTCTGGTGGTTTCAAACACTGGTTTCATGTGAACTAACTCTATTTCAAGGATTTGTGCAGTGTACAACATCCTTTCTAGACTAAAGACTTACATTTGATGTCTTTTACACTTGTTCTCTCACTATTCTGTGATGTTCATTGGTATTTACTCTGAATGACTACTGATTTCTAGCTGTTTCCTATAATTGGCCTTCTTTTCTACTTGTGGGACTTCAACACATGTAGAAACAACTTTATACACTCTTCTCTGGACTTGCGAAGCTATATAAACTTGTCTTTCAACCGTTTTACAGTTAAATACTACTTTTCAGTGAATTCTGGTGGTTTGAAACACTGGTTTCTTGTGAAGTAACTCTATTTCAAGGATTTCGGTAGTGTATAACATCCTTTCTAGACTAGAGACTTACATTTTGTTGTCTTTTACCCGAGTTCTCTCACTATTCTGTGATATTCATTAGTATTTGCTCTGAATGACTACTGATTTCTAGCTGTTTCCCATAATGGGCCTTCTTTTCTACTTGTGGGTCTTCACCACATGTAGAAACAACTTTATACACTCTTCTCTGAACTTGTGAAGCTATATACACTTGTCTTCCAACTGTTTTACAGTTGAATACTACTTTTCAGTGAATTCTGGTGGTTTCAAACACTGGTTTCATGTGAACTAACTCTATTTCAAGGATTTCTGTAGTGTATAACATCCTTTCTAGACTAGAAACTTACATTTTGATGTCTTCTACACTTGTTCTCACACAATTCTATGATATTCATTAGTATTTGCAATGAATGACTACTGATTTCTAGCTGTTTCCTATAATGGGCCTTCTTTTCTACTTGTGCGACATCACCACATGTAGCATCAACTTTATACACTCTTCTCTGGACTTGCGAAGCTATATAAACTTGTCTTTCAACTGTTTTACAGTTAAATACTACTTTTCAGTGAATTCTGGTGGTTTGAAACACTGGTTTCTTGTGAAGTAACTCTATTTCAAGGATTTCGGTAGTGTATAACATCCTTTCTAGACTAGAGACTTACATTTTGTTGTCTTTTACCCGAGTTCTCTCACTATTCTGTGATATTCATTAGTATTTGCTCTGAATGACTACTGATTTCTAGCTGTTTCCCATAATGGGCCTTCTTTTCTACTTGTGGGTCTTCACCACATGTAGAAACAACTTTATACACTCTTCTCTGAACTTGTGAAGCTATATACACTTGTCTTCCAACTGCTTTACAGTTGAATACTACTTTTCAGTAAATTCTGGTGGTTTGAAACACTGGTTTCATGTGAAGTAACTCTATTTCAAGGATTTCGGTAGTGTATAACATCCTTTCTAGACTAGAGACTTACATTTTGTTGTCTTTTACCCTAGTTCTCTCACTATTCTGTGATATTCATTAGTATTTGCTCTGAATGACTACTGATTTCTAGCTGTTTCCTATAATGGGCCTTCTTTTCTACTTGTGCGACTTCACCACATGTAGAAACAACTTTATACACTCTTCTCTGAACTTGTGAAGCTATATACACTTGTCTTCCAACTGTTTTACAGTTGAATACTACTTTTCAGTGAATTCTGGTGGTTTCAAACACTGGTTTCATGTGAACTAACTCTATTTCAAGGATTTGTGCAGTGTACAACATCCTTTCTAGACTAAAGACTTACATTTGATGTCTTTTACACTTGTTCTCTCACTATTCTGTGATGTTCATTGGTATTTACTCTGAATGACTACTGATTTCTAGCTGTTTCCTATAATTGGCCTTCTTTTCTACTTGTGGGACTTCAACACATGTAGAAACAACTTTATACACTCTTCTCTGGACTTGCGAAGCTATATAAACTTGTCTTTCAACCGTTTTACAGTTAAATACTACTTTTCAGTGAATTCTGGTGGTTTGAAACACTGGTTTCTTGTGAAGTAACTCTATTTCAAGGATTTCGGTAGTGTATAACATCCTTTCTAGACTAGAGACTTACATTTTGTTGTCTTTTACCCGAGTTCTCTCACTATTCTGTGATATTCATTAGTATTTGCTCTGAATGACTACTGATTTCTAGCTGTTTCCCATAATGGGCCTTCTTTTCTACTTGTGGGTCTTCACCACATGTAGAAACAACTTTATACACTCTTCTCTGAACTTGTGAAGCTATATACACTTGTCTTCCAACTGTTTTACAGTTGAATACTACTTTTCAGTGAATTCTGGTGGTTTCAAACACTGGTTTCATGTGAACTAACTCTATTTCAAGGATTTCTGTAGTGTATAACATCCTTTCTAGACTAGAAACTTACATTTTGATGTCTTCTACACTTGTTCTCACACAATTCTATGATATTCATTAGTATTTGCAATGAATGACTACTGATTTCTAGCTGTTTCCTATAATGGGCCTTCTTTTCTACTTGTGCGACATCACCACATGTAGCATCAACTTTATACACTCTTCTCTGGACTTGCGAAGCTATATAAACTTGTCTTTCAACTGTTTTACAGTTAAATACTACTTTTCAGTGAATTCTGGTGGTTTGAAACACTGGTTTCTTGTGAAGTAACTCTATTTCAAGGATTTCGGTAGTGTATAACATCCTTTCTAGACTAGAGACTTACATTTTGTTGTCTTTTACCCGAGTTCTCTCACTATTCTGTGATATTCATTAGTATTTGCTCTGAATGACTACTGATTTCTAGCTGTTTCCCATAATGGGCCTTCTTTTCTACTTGTGGGTCTTCACCACATGTAGAAACAACTTTATACACTCTTCTCTGAACTTGTGAAGCTATATACACTTGTCTTCCAACTGTTTTACAGTTGAATACTACTTTTCAGTGAATTCTGGTGGTTTCAAACACTGGTTTCATGTGAACTAACTCTATTTCAAGGATTTGTGCAGTGTACAACATCCTTTCTAGACTAAAGACTTACATTTGATGTCTTTTACACCTGTTCTCTCACTATTCTGTGATATTCATTGGTATTTACTCTGAATGACTACTGATTTCTAGCTGTTTCCTATAATTGGCCTTCTTTTCTACTTGTGGGACTTCAACACATGTAGAAACAACTTTATACACTCTTCTCTGGACTTGCGAAGCTATATAAACTTGTCTTTCAACCGTTTTACAGTTACATACTACTTTTCAGTGAATTCTGGTGGTTTGAAACACTGGTTTCTTGTGAAGTAACTCTATTTCAAGGATTTCTGTAGTGTATAACATCATTTCTAGACTAGAAACTTACATTTTGATGTCTTCTACACTTGTTCTCACACAATTCTATGATATTCATTAGTATTTGCAATGCATGACTACTGATTTCTAGCTGTTTCCTATAATGGGCCTTCTTTTCTACTTGTGGGACTTCAACACATGTAGAAACAACTTTATACACTCTTCTCTGGAATTACGAAGCTATATAAACTTGTCTTTCAACTGTTTTACAGTTAAATACTACTTTTCAGTGAATTCTGGTGGTTTGAAACACTGGTTTCTTGTGAAGTAACTCTATTTCAAGGATTTCGGTAGTGTATAACATCCTTTCTAGACTAGAGACTTACATTTTGTTGTCTTTTACCCTAGTTCTCTCACTATTCTGTGATATTCATTAGTATTTGCTCTGAATGACTACTGATTTCTAGCTGTTTCCCATAATGGGCCTTCTTTTCTACTTGTGGGTCTTCACCACATGTAGAAACAACTTTATACACTCTTCTCTGAACTTGTGAAGCTATATACACTTGTCTTCCAACTGCTTTACAGTTGAATACTACTTTTCAGTAAATTCTGGTGGTTTGAAACACTGGTTTCATGTGAAGTAACTCTATTTCAAGGATTTCGGTAGTGTATAACATCCTTTCTAGACTAGAGACTTACATTTTGTTGTCTTTTACCCTAGTTCTCTCACTATTCTGTGATATTCATTAGTATTTGCTCTGAATGACTACTGATTTCTAGCTGTTTCCTATAATGGGCCTTCTTTTCTACTTGTGCGACTTCACCACATGTAGAAACAACTTTATACACTCTTCTCTGAACTTGTGAAGCTATATACACTTGTCTTCCAACTGTTTTACAGTTGAATACTACTTTTCAGTGAATTCTGGTGGTTTCAAACACTGGTTTCATGTGAACTAACTCTATTTCAAGGATTTGTGCAGTGTACAACATCCTTTCTAGACTAAAGACTTACATTTGATGTCTTTTACACTTGTTCTCTCACTATTCTGTGATGTTCATTGGTATTTACTCTGAATGACTACTGATTTCTAGCTGTTTCCTATAATTGGCCTTCTTTTCTACTTGTGGGACTTCAACACATGTAGAAACAACTTTATACACTCTTCTCTGGACTTGCGAAGCTATATAAACTTGTCTTTCAACCGTTTTACAGTTAAATACTACTTTTCAGTGAATTCTGGTGGTTTGAAACACTGGTTTCTTGTGAAGTAACTCTATTTCAAGGATTTCGGTAGTGTATAACATCCTTTCTAGACTAGAGACTTACATTTTGTTGTCTTTTACCCGAGTTCTCTCACTATTCTGTGATATTCATTAGTATTTGCTCTGAATGACTACTGATTTCTAGCTGTTTCCCATAATGGGCCTTCTTTTCTACTTGTGGGTCTTCACCACATGTAGAAACAACTTTATACACTCTTCTCTGAACTTGTGAAGCTATATACACTTGTCTTCCAACTGTTTTACAGTTGAATACTACTTTTCAGTGAATTCTGGTGGTTTCAAACACTGGTTTCATGTGAACTAACTCTATTTCAAGGATTTCTGTAGTGTATAACATCCTTTCTAGACTAGAAACTTACATTTTGATGTCTTCTACACTTGTTCTCACACAATTCTATGATATTCATTAGTATTTGCAATGAATGACTACTGATTTCTAGCTGTTTCCTATAATGGGCCTTCTTTTCTACTTGTGCGACATCACCACATGTAGCATCAACTTTATACACTCTTCTCTGGACTTGCGAAGCTATATAAACTTGTCTTTCAACTGTTTTACAGTTAAATACTACTTTTCAGTGAATTCTGGTGGTTTGAAACACTGGTTTCTTGTGAAGTAACTCTATTTCAAGGATTTCGGTAGTGTATAACATCCTTTCTAGACTAGAGACTTACATTTTGTTGTCTTTTACCCGAGTTCTCTCACTATTCTGTGATATTCATTAGTATTTGCTCTGAATGACTACTGATTTCTAGCTGTTTCCCATAATGGGCCTTCTTTTCTACTTGTGGGTCTTCACCACATGTAGAAACAACTTTATACACTCTTCTCTGAACTTGTGAAGCTATATACACTTGTCTTCCAACTGCTTTACAGTTGAATACTACTTTTCAGTAAATTCTGGTGGTTTGAAACACTGGTTTCATGTGAAGTAACTCTATTTCAAGGATTTCGGTAGTGTATAACATCCTTTCTAGACTAGAGACTTACATTTTGTTGTCTTTTACCCTAGTTCTCTCACTATTCTGTGATATTCATTAGTATTTGCTCTGAATGACTACTGATTTCTAGCTGTTTCCTATAATGGGCCTTCTTTTCTACTTGTGCGACTTCACCACATGTAGAAACAACTTTATACACTCTTCTCTGAACTTGTGAAGCTATATACACTTGTCTTCCAACTGTTTTACAGTTGAATACTACTTTTCAGTGAATTCTGGTGGTTTCAAACACTGGTTTCATGTGAACTAACTCTATTTCAAGGATTTGTGCAGTGTACAACATCCTTTCTAGACTAAAGACTTACATTTGATGTCTTTTACACTTGTTCTCTCACTATTCTGTGATGTTCATTGGTATTTACTCTGAATGACTACTGATTTCTAGCTGTTTCCTATAATTGGCCTTCTTTTCTACTTGTGGGACTTCAACACATGTAGAAACAACTTTATACACTCTTCTCTGGACTTGCGAAGCTATATAAACTTGTCTTTCAACCGTTTTACAGTTAAATACTACTTTTCAGTGAATTCTGGTGGTTTGAAACACTGGTTTCTTGTGAAGTAACTCTATTTCAAGGATTTCGGTAGTGTATAACATCCTTTCTAGACTAGAGACTTACATTTTGTTGTCTTTTACCCGAGTTCTCTCACTATTCTGTGATATTCATTAGTATTTGCTCTGAATGACTACTGATTTCTAGCTGTTTCCCATAATGGGCCTTCTTTTCTACTTGTGGGTCTTCACCACATGTAGAAACAACTTTATACACTCTTCTCTGAACTTGTGAAGCTATATACACTTGTCTTCCAACTGTTTTACAGTTGAATACTACTTTTCAGTGAATTCTGGTGGTTTCAAACACTGGTTTCATGTGAACTAACTCTATTTCAAGGATTTCTGTAGTGTATAACATCCTTTCTAGACTAGAAACTTACATTTTGATGTCTTCTACACTTGTTCTCACACAATTCTATGATATTCATTAGTATTTGCAATGAATGACTACTGATTTCTAGCTGTTTCCTATAATGGGCCTTCTTTTCTACTTGTGCGACATCACCACATGTAGCATCAACTTTATACACTCTTCTCTGGACTTGCGAAGCTATATAAACTTGTCTTTCAACTGTTTTACAGTTAAATACTACTTTTCAGTGAATTCTGGTGGTTTGAAACACTGGTTTCTTGTGAAGTAACTCTATTTCAAGGATTTCGGTAGTGTATAACATCCTTTCTAGACTAGAGACTTACATTTTGTTGTCTTTTACCCGAGTTCTCTCACTATTCTGTGATATTCATTAGTATTTGCTCTGAATGACTACTGATTTCTAGCTGTTTCCCATAATGGGCCTTCTTTTCTACTTGTGGGTCTTCACCACATGTAGAAACAACTTTATACACTCTTCTCTGAACTTGTGAAGCTATATACACTTGTCTTCCAACTGTTTTACAGTTGAATACTACTTTTCAGTGAATTCTGGTGGTTTCAAACACTGGTTTCATGTGAACTAACTCTATTTCAAGGATTTGTGCAGTGTACAACATCCTTTCTAGACTAAAGACTTACATTTGATGTCTTTTACACCTGTTCTCTCACTATTCTGTGATATTCATTGGTATTTACTCTGAATGACTACTGATTTCTAGCTGTTTCCTATAATTGGCCTTCTTTTCTACTTGTGGGACTTCAACACATGTAGAAACAACTTTATACACTCTTCTCTGGACTTGCGAAGCTATATAAACTTGTCTTTCAACCGTTTTACAGTTACATACTACTTTTCAGTGAATTCTGGTGGTTTGAAACACTGGTTTCTTGTGAAGTAACTCTATTTCAAGGATTTCTGTAGTGTATAACATCATTTCTAGACTAGAAACTTACATTTTGATGTCTTCTACACTTGTTCTCACACAATTCTATGATATTCATTAGTATTTGCAATGAATGACTACTGATTTCTAGCTGTTTCCTATAATGGGCCTTCTTTTCTACTTGTGGGACTTCAACACATGTAGAAACAACTTTATACACTCTTCTCTGGACTTGCGAAGCTATATAAACTTGTCTTTCAACTGTTTTACAGTTAAATACTACTTTTCAGTGAATTCTGGTGGTTTGAAACACTGTTTTCTTGTGAAGTAACTCTATTTCAAGGATTTCTGTAGTGTATAACATCCTTTCTAGACTAGAAACTTACATTTTGATGTCTTCTACACTTGTTCTCACACAATTCTATGATATTCATTAGTATTTGCAATGAATGACTACTGATTTCTAGCTGTTTCCTATAATGGGCCTTCTTTTCTACTTGTGGGTCTTCACCACATGTAGAAACAACTTTATACACTCTTCTCTGAACTTGTGAAGCTATATACACTTGTCTTCCAACTGTTTTACAGTTGAATACTACTTTTCAGTGAATTCTGGTGGTTTCAAACACTGGTTTCATGTGAACTAACTCTATTTCAAGGATTTGTGCAGTGTACAACATCCTTTCTAGACTAAAGACTTACATTTGATGTCTTTTACACTTGTTCTCTCACTATTCTGTGATGTTCATTGGTATTTACTCTGAATGACTACTGATTTCTAGCTGTTTCCTATAATTGGCCTTCTTTTCTACTTGTGGGACTTCAACACATGTAGAAACAACTTTATACACTCTTCTCTGGACTTGCGAAGCTATATAAACTTGTCTTTCAACCGTTTTACACTTAAATTATACTTTTCAGTGAATTCTGGTGGTTTGAAACACTGGTTTCTTGTGAAGTAACTCTATTTCAAGGATTTTGGTAGTGTATAACATCCTTTCTAGACTAGAGACTTACATTTTGATGTCTTTTACACTTGTTCTCTCACTATTCTGTGATATTCATTAGTATTTGCGCTGAATGACTACTGATTTCTAGCTGTTTCCCATAATGGGCCTTCTTTTCTACTTGTGGGTCTTCACCACATGTAGAAACAACTTTATACACTCTTCTCTGAACTTGAGAAGCTATATACACTTGTCTTTCAACTGTTTTACAGTTGAATACTACTATTCAGTGAATTCTAGTGGGTTGAAACACTGTTTTCTTGTGAAGTAACTCTATTTCAAGGATTTCTGTAGTGTATAACATCCTTTCTAGAATAGAAACTTACATTTTGATGTCTTCTACACTTGTTCTCACACAATTCTATGATATTCATTAGTATTTGCAATGAATGACTACTGATTTCTAGCTGTTTCCTATAATGGGCCTTCTTTTCTACTTGTGCGACTTCAACACATGTAGAAACAACTTTATACATTCTTCTCTGGACTTGCGAAGCTATATAAACTTGTCTTTCAACTGTTTTACAGTTAAATACTACTTTTCAGTGAATTCTGGTGGTTTGAAACACTGGTTTCGTGTGAAGTAACTCTATTTCAAGGATTTCGGTAGTGTATAACATCCTTTCTAGACTAGAGACTTACATTTTGTTGTCTTTTACCCTAGTTCTCTCACTATTCTGTGATATTCATTAGTATTTGCTCTGAATGACTACTGATTTCTAGCTGTTTCCCATAATGGGCCTTCTTTTCTACTTGTGGGTCTTCACCACATGTAGAAACAACTTTATACACTCTTCTCTGAACTTGTGAAGCTATATACACTTGTCTTCCAACTGTTTTACAGTTGAATACTACTTTTCAGTGAATTCTGGTGGTTTCAAACACTGGTTTCATGTGAACTAACTCTATTTCAAGGATTTGTGCAGTGTACAACATCCTTTCTAGACTAAAGACTTACATTTGATGTCTTTTACACTTGTTCTCTCACTATTCTGTGATGTTCATTGGTATTTACTCTGAATGACTACTGATTTCTAGCTGTTTCCTATAATTGGCCTTCTTTTCTACTTGTGGGACTTCAACACATGTAGAAACAACTTTATACAATCTTCTCTGGACTTGCGAAGCTATATAAACTTGTCTTTCAACCGTTTTACACTTAAATTATACTTTTCAGTGAATTCTGGTGGTTTGAAACACTGGTTTCTTGTGAAGTAACTCTATTTCAAGGATTTCGGTAGTGTATAACATCCTTTCTAGACTAGAGACTTACATTTTGATGTCTTTTACACTTGTTCTCTCACTATTCTGTGATATTCATTAGTATTTGCGCTGAATGACTACTGATTTCTAGCTGTTTCCCATAATGGGCCTTCTTTTCTACTTGTGGGTCTTCACCACATGTAGAAACAACTTTATACACTCTTCTCTGAACTTGAGAAGCTATATACACTTGTCTTTCAACTGTTTTACAGTTGAATACTACTATTCAGTGAATTCTAGTGGGTTGAAACACTGTTTTCTTGTGAAGTAACTCTATTTCAAGGATTTCTGTAGTGTATAACATCCTTTCTAGAATAGAAACTTACATTTTGATGTCTTCTACACTTGTTCTCACACATTTCTATGATATTCATTAGTATTTGCAATGAATGACTACTGATTTCTAGCTGTTTCCTATAATGGGCCTTCTTTTCTACTTGTGCGACTTCACCACATGTAGCATCAACTTTATACACTCTTCTCTGGAATTGCGAAGCTATATAAACTTGTCTTTCAACTGTTTTACAGTTAAATACTACTTTTCAGTGAATTCTGGTGGTTTGAAACACTGGTTTCTTGTGAAGTAACTCTATTTCAAGGATTTCGGTAGTGTATAACATCCTTTCTAGACTAGAGACTTACATTTTGTTGTCTTTTACCCTAGTTCTCTCACTATTCTGTGATATTCATTAGTATTTGCTCTGAATGACTACTGATTTCTAGCTGTTTCCCATAATGGGCCTTCTTTTCTACTTGTGGGTCTTCACCACATGTAGAAACAACTTTATACACTCTTCTCTGAACTTGTGAAGCTATATACACTTGTCTTCCAACTGCTTTACAGTTGAATACTACTTTTCAGTAAATTCTGGTGGTTTGAAACACTGGTTTCATGTGAAGTAACTCTATTTCAAGGATTTCGGTAGTGTATAACATCCTTTCTAGACTAGAGACTTACATTTTGTTGTCTTTTACCCTAGTTCTCTCACTATTCTGTGATATTCATTAGTATTTGCTCTGAATGACTACTGATTTCTAGCTGTTTCCTATAATGGGCCTTCTTTTCTACTTGTGCGACTTCACCACATGTAGAAACAACTTTATACACTCTTCTCTGAACTTGTGAAGCTATATACACTTGTCTTCCAACTGTTTTACAGTTGAATACTACTTTTCAGTGAATTCTGGTGGTTTCAAACACTGGTTTCATGTGAACTAACTCTATTTCAAGGATTTGTGCAGTGTACAACATCCTTTCTAGACTAAAGACTTACATTTGATGTCTTTTACACTTGTTCTCTCACTATTCTGTGATGTTCATTGGTATTTACTCTGAATGACTACTGATTTCTAGCTGTTTCCTATAATTGGCCTTCTTTTCTACTTGTGGGACTTCAACACATGTAGAAACAACTTTATACACTCTTCTCTGGACTTGCGAAGCTATATAAACTTGTCTTTCAACCGTTTTACACTTAAATACTACTTTTCAGTGAATTCTGGTGGTTTGAAACACTGGTTTCTTGTGAAGTAACTCTATTTCAAGGATTTCGGTAGTGTATAACATCCTTTCTAGACTAGAGACTTACATTTTGTTGTCTTTTACCCGAGTTCTCTCACTATTCTGTGATATTCATTAGTATTTGCTCTGAATGACTACTGATTTCTAGCTGTTTCCCATAATGGGCCTTCTTTTCTACTTGTGGGTCTTCACCACATGGAGAAACAACTTTATACACTCTTCTCTGAACTTGAGAAGCTATATACACTTGTCTTTCAACTGTTTTACAGTTGAATACTACTATTCAGTGAATTCTAGTGGGTTGAAACACTGTTTTCTTGTGAAGTAACTCTATTTCAAGGATTTCTGTAGTGTATAACATCCTTTCTAGACTAGAAACTTACATTTTGATGTCTTCTACACTTGTTCTCACACAATTCTATGATATTCATTAGTATTTGCAATGAATGACTACTGATTTCTAGCTGTTTCCTATAATGGGCCTTCTTTTCTACTTGTGCGACTTCACCACATGTAGAAACAACTTTATACACTCTTCTCTGAACTTGTGAAGCTATATACACTTGTCTTCCAACTGTTTTACAGTTGAATACTACTTTTCAGTGAATTCTGGTGGTTTCAAACACTGGTTTCATGTGAACTAACTCTATTTCAAGGATTTGTGCAGTGTACAACATCCTTTCTAGACTAAAGACTTACATTTGATGTCTTTTACACTTGTTCTCTCACTATTCTGTGATGTTCATTGGTATTTACTCTGAATGACTACTGATTTCTAGCTGTTTCCTATAATTGGCCTTCTTTTCTACTTGTGGGACTTCAACACATGTAGAAACAACTTTATACACTCTTCTCTGGACTTGCGAAGCTATATAAACTTGTCTTTCAACCGTTTTATACTTAAATTATACTTTTCAGTGAATTCTGGTGGTTTGAAACACTGGTTTCTTGTGAAGTAACTCTATTTCAAGGATTTCGGTAGTGTATAACATCCTTTCTAGACTAGAGACTTACATTTTGATGTCTTTTACACTTGTTCTCTCACTATTCTGTGATATTCATTAGTATTTGCGCTGAATGACTACTGATTTCTAGCTGTTTCCCATAATGGGCCTTCTTTTCTACTTGTGGGTCTTCACCACATGTAGAAACAACTTTATACACTCTTCTCTGAACTTGAGAAGCTATATACACTTGTCTTTCAACTGTTTTACAGTTGAATACTACTATTCAGTGAATTCTAGTGGGTTGAAACACTGTTTTCTTGTGAAGTAACTCTATTTCAAGGATTTCTGTAGTGTATAACATCCTTTCTAGAATAGAAACTTACATTTTGATGTCTTCTACACTTGTTCTCACACAATTCTATGAAATTCATTAGTATTTGCAATGAATGACTACTGATTTCTAGCTGTTTCCTATAATGGGCCTTCTTTTCTACTTGTGCGACTTCAACACATGTAGAAACAACTTTATACATTCTTCTCTGGACTTGCGAAGCTATATAAACTTGTCTTTCAACTGTTTTACAGTTAAATACTACTTTTCAGTGAATTCTGGTGGTTTGAAACACTGGTTTCGTGTGAAGTAACTCTATTTCAAGGATTTCGGTAGTGTATAACATCCTTTCTAGACTAGAGACTTACATTTTGTTGTCTTTTACCCTAGTTCTCTCACTATTCTGTGATATTCATTAGTATTTGCTCTGAATGACTACTGATTTCTAGCTGTTTCCCATAATGGGCCTTCTTTTCTACTTGTGGGTCTTCACCACATGTAGAAACAACTTTATACACTCTTCTCTGAACTTGTGAAGCTATATACACTTGTCTTCCAACTGTTTTACAGTTGAATACTACTTTTCAGTGAATTCTGGTGGTTTCAAACACTGGTTTCATGTGAACTAACTCTATTTCAAGGATTTGTGCAGTGTACAACATCCTTTCTAGACTAAAGACTTACATTTGATGTCTTTTACACTTGTTCTCTCACTATTCTGTGATGTTCATTGGTATTTACTCTGAATGACTACTGATTTCTAGCTGTTTCCTATAATTGGCCTTCTTTTCTACTTGTGGGACTTCAACACATGTAGAAACAACTTTATACAATCTTCTCTGGACTTGCGAACTATATAAACTTGTCTTTCAACCGTTTTACACTTAAATTATACTTTTCAGTGAATTCTGGTGGTTTGAAACACTGGTTTCTTGTGAAGTAACTCTATTTCAAGGATTTCGGTAGTGTATAACATCCTTTCTAGACTAGAGACTTACATTTTGATGTCTTTTACACTTGTTCTCTCACTATTCTGTGATATTCATTAGTATTTGCGCTGAATGACTACTGATTTCTAGCTGTTTCCCATAATGGGCCTTCTTTTCTACTTGTGGGTCTTCACCACATGTAGAAACAACTTTATACACTCTTCTCTGAACTTGAGAAGCTATATACACTTGTCTTTCAACTGTTTTACAGTTGAATACTACTATTCAGTGAATTCTAGTGGGTTGAAACACTGTTTTCTTGTGAAGTAACTCTATTTCAAGGATTTCTGTAGTGTATAACATCCTTTCTAGAATAGAAACTTACATTTTGATGTCTTCTACACTTGTTCTCACACAATTCTATGATATTCATTAGTATTTGCAATGAATGACTACTGATTTCTAGCTGTTTCCTATAATGGGCCTTCTTTTCTACTTGTGCGACTTCACCACATGTAGCATCAACTTTATACACTCTTCTCTGGAATTGCGAAGCTATATAAACTAGTCTTTCAACTGTTTTACAGTTAAATACTACTTTTCAGTGAATTCTGGTGGTTTGAAACACTGGTTTCTTGTGAAGTAACTCTATTTCAAGGATTTCGGTAGTGTATAACATCCTTTCTAGACTAGAGACTTACATTTTGTTGTCTTTTACCCTAGTTCTCTCACTATTCTGTGATATTCATTAGTATTTGCTCTGAATGACTACTGATTTCTAGCTGTTTCCCATAATGGGCCTTCTTTTCTACTTGTGGGTCTTCACCACATGTAGAAACAACTTTATACACTCTTCTGTGAACTTGAGAAGCTATATACACTTGTCTTTCAACTGTTTTACAGTTGAATACTACTATTCAGTGAATTCTAGTGGGTTGAAACACTGTTTTCTTGTGAAGTAACTCTATTTCAAGGATTTCTGTAGTGTATAACATCCTTTCTAGACTAGAAACTTACATTTTGATGTCTTCTACACTTGTTCTCACACAATTCTATGATATTCATTAGTATTTGCAATGAATGACTACTGATTTCTAGCTGTTTCCTATAATGGGCCTTCTTTTCTACTTGTGGGTCTTCACCACATGTAGAAACAACTTTATACACTCTTCTCTGAACTTGTGAAGCTATATACACTTGTCTTCCAACTGTTTTACAGTTGAATACTACTTTTCAGTGAATTCTGGTGGTTTCAAACACTGGTTTCATGTGAACTAACTCTATTTCAAGGATTTGTGCAGTGTACAACATCCTTTCTAGACTAAAGACTTACATTTGATGTCTTTTACACTTGTTCTCTCACTATTCTGTGATGTTCATTGGTATTTACTCTGAATGACTACTGATTTCTAGCTGTTTCCTATAATTGGCCTTCTTTTATACTTGTGGGACTTCAACACATGTAGAAACAACTTTATACACTCTTCTCTGGACTTGCGAAGCTATATAAACTTGTCTTTCAACCGTTTTACACTTAAATTATACTTTTCAGTGAATTCTGGTGGTTTGAAACACTGGTTTCTTGTGAAGTAACTCTATTTCAAGGATTTTGGTAGTGTATAACATCCTTTCTAGACTAGAGACTTACATTTTGATGTCTTTTACACTTGTTCTCTCACTATTCTGTGATATTCATTAGTATTTGCGCTGAATGACTACTGATTTCTAGCTGTTTCCCATAATGGGCCTTCTTTTCTACTTGTGGGTCTTCACCACATGTAGAAACAACTTTATACACTCTTCTCTGAACTTGAGAAGCTATATACACTTGTCTTTCAACTGTTTTACAGTTGAATACTACTATTCAGTGAATTCTAGTGGGTTGAAACACTGTTTTCTTGTGAAGTAACTCTATTTCAAGGATTTCTGTAGTGTATAACATCCTTTCTAGAATAGAAACTTACATTTTGATGTCTTCTACACTTGTTCTCACACAATTCTATGATATTCATTAGTATTTGCAATGAATGACTACTGATTTCTAGCTGTTTCCTATAATGGGCCTTCTTTTCTACTTGTGCGACTTCAACACATGTAGAAACAACTTTATACATTCTTCTCTGGACTTGCGAAGCTATATAAACTTGTCTTTCAACTGTTTTACAGTTAAATACTACTTTTCAGTGAATTCTGGTGGTTTGAAACACTGGTTTCGTGTGAAGTAACTCTATTTCAAGGATTTCGGTAGTGTATAACATCCTTTCTAGACTAGAGACTTACATTTTGTTGTCTTTTACCATAGTTCTCTCACTATTCTGTGATATTCATTAGTATTTGCTCTGAATGACTACTGATTTCTAGCTGTTTCCCATAATGGGCCTTCTTTTCTACTTGTGGGTCTTCACCACATGTAGAAACAACTTTATACACTCTTCTCTGAACTTGTGAAGCTATATACACTTGTCTTCCAACTGTTTTACAGTTGAATACTACTTTTCAGTGAATTCTGGTGGTTTCAAACACTGGTTTCATGTGAACTAACTCTATTTCAAGGATTTGTGCAGTGTACAACATCCTTTCTAGACTAAAGACTTACATTTGATGTCTTTTACACTTGTTCTCTCACTATTCTGTGATGTTCATTGGTATTTACTCTGAATGACTACTGATTTCTAGCTGTTTCCTATAATTGGCCTTCTTTTCTACTTGTGGGACTTCAACACATGTAGAAACAACTTTATACAATCTTCTCTGGACTTGCGAAGCTATATAAACTTGTCTTTCAACCGTTTTACACTTAAATTATACTTTTCAGTGAATTCTGGTGGTTTGAAACACTGGTTTCTTGTGAAGTAACTCTATTTCAAGGATTTCGGTAGTGTATAACATCCTTTCTAGACTAGAGACTTACATTTTGATGTCTTTTACACTTGTTCTCTCACTATTCTGTGATATTCATTAGTATTTGCGCTGAATGACTACTGATTTCTAGCTGTTTCCCATAATGGGCCTTCTTTTCTACTTGTGGGTCTTCACCACATGTAGAAACAACTTTATACACTCTTCTCTGAACTTGAGAAGCTATATACACTTGTCTTTCAACTGTTTTACAGTTGAATACTACTATTCAGTGAATTCTAGTGGGTTGAAACACTGTTTTCTTGTGAAGTAACTCTATTTCAAGGATTTCTGTAGTGTATAACATCCTTTCTAGAATAGAAACTTACATTTTGATGTCTTCTACACTTGTTCTCACACATTTCTATGATATTCATTAGTATTTGCAATGAATGACTACTGATTTCTAGCTGTTTCCTATAATGGGCCTTCTTTTCTACTTGTGCGACTTCACCACATGTAGCATCAACTTTATACACTCTTCTCTGGAATTGCGAAGCTATATAAACTTGTCTTTCAACTGTTTTACAGTTAAATACTACTTTTCAGTGAATTCTGGTGGTTTGAAACACTGGTTTCTTGTGAAGTAACTCTATTTCAAGGATTTCGGTAGTGTATAACATCCTTTCTAGACTAGAGACTTACATTTTGTTGTCTTTTACCCTAGTTCTCTCACTATTCTGTGATATTCATTAGTATTTGCTCTGAATGACTACTGATTTCTAGCTGTTTCCCATAATGGGCCTTCTTTTCTACTTGTGGGTCTTCACCACATGTAGAAACAACTTTATACACTCTTCTCTGAACTTGTGAAGCTATATACACTTGTCTTCCAACTGCTTTACAGTTGAATACTACTTTTCAGTAAATTCTGGTGGTTTGAAACACTGGTTTCATGTGAAGTAACTCTATTTCAAGGATTTCGGTAGTGTATAACATCCTTTCTAGACTAGAGACTTACATTTTGTTGTCTTTTACCCTAGTTCTCTCACTATTCTGTGATATTCATTAGTATTTGCTCTGAATGACTACTGATTTCTAGCTGTTTCCTATAATGGGCCTTCTTTTCTACTTGTGCGACTTCACCACATGTAGAAACAACTTTATACACTCTTCTCTGAACTTGTGAAGCTATATACACTTGTCTTTCAACTGTTTTACAGTTGAATACTACTATTCAGTGAATTCTAGTGGGTTGAAACACTGTTTTCTTGTGAAGTAACTCTATTTCAAGGATTTCTGTAGTGTATAACATCCTTTCTAGACTAGAAACTTACATTTTGATGTCTTCTACACTTGTTCTCACACAATTCTATGATATTCATTAGTATTTGCAATGAATGACTACTGATTTCTAGCTGTTTCCTATAATGGGCCTTCTTTTCTACTTGTGCGACTTCACCACATGTAGAAACAACTTTATACACTCTTCTCTGAACTTGTGAAGCTATATACACTTGTCTTCCAACTGTTTTACAGTTGAATACTACTTTTCAGTGAATTCTGGTGGTTTCAAACACTGGTTTCATGTGAACTAACTCTATTTCAAGGATTTGTGCAGTGTACAACATCCTTTCTAGACTAAAGACTTACATTTGATGTCTTTTACACTTGTTCTCTCACTATTCTGTGATGTTCATTGGTATTTACTCTGAATGACTACTGATTTCTAGCTGTTTCCTATAATTGGCCTTCTTTTCTACTTGTGGGACTTCAACACATGTAGAAACAACTTTATACAATCTTCTCTGGACTTGCGAAGCTATATAAACTTGTCTTTCAACCGTTTTATACTTAAATTATACTTTTCAGTGAATTCTGGTGGTTTGAAACACTGGTTTCTTGTGAAGTAACTCTATTTCAAGGATTTCGGTAGTGTATAACATCCTTTCTAGACTAGAGACTTACATTTTGATGTCTTTTACACTTGTTCTCTCACTATTCTGTGATATTCATTAGTATTTGCGCTGAATGACTACTGATTTCTAGCTGTTTCCCATAATGGGCCTTCTTTTCTACTTGTGGGTCTTCACCACATGTAGAAACAACTTTATACACTCTTCTCTGAACTTGAGAAGCTATATACACTTGTCTTTCAACTGTTTTACAGTTGAATACTACTATTCAGTGAATTCTAGTGGGTTGAAACACTGTTTTCTTGTGAAGTAACTCTATTTCAAGGATTTCTGTAGTGTATAACATCCTTTCTAGAATAGAAACTTACATTTTGATGTCTTCTACACTTGTTCTCACACAATTCTATGAAATTCATTAGTATTTGCAATGAATGACTACTGATTTCTAGCTGTTTCCTATAATGGGCCTTCTTTTCTACTTGTGCGACTTCAACACATGTAGAAACAACTTTATACATTCTTCTCTGGACTTGCGAAGCTATATAAACTTGTCTTTCAACTGTTTTACAGTTAAATACTACTTTTCAGTGAATTCTGGTGGTTTGAAACACTGGTTTCGTGTGAAGTAACTCTATTTCAAGGATTTCGGTAGTGTATAACATCCTTTCTAGACTAGAGACTTACATTTTGTTGTCTTTTACCCTAGTTCTCTCACTATTCTGTGATATTCATTAGTATTTGCTCTGAATGACTACTGATTTCTAGCTGTTTCCCATAATGGGCCTTCTTTTCTACTTGTGGGTCTTCACCACATGTAGAAACAACTTTATACACTCTTCTCTGAACTTGTGAAGCTATATACACTTGTCTTCCAACTGTTTTACAGTTGAATACTACTTTTCAGTGAATTCTGGTGGTTTCAAACACTGGTTTCATGTGAACTAACTCTATTTCAAGGATTTGTGCAGTGTACAACATCCTTTCTAGACTAAAGACTTACATTTGATGTCTTTTACACTTGTTCTCTCACTATTCTGTGATGTTCATTGGTATTTACTCTGAATGACTACTGATTTCTAGCTGTTTCCTATAATTGGCCTTCTTTTCTACTTGTGGGACTTCAACACATGTAGAAACAACTTTATACAATCTTCTCTGGACTTGCGAAGCTATATAAACTTGTCTTTCAACCGTTTTACACTTAAATTATACTTTTCAGTGAATTCTGGTGGTTTGAAACACTGGTTTCTTGTGAAGTAACTCTATTTCAAGGATTTCGGTAGTGTATAACATCCTTTCTAGACTAGAGACTTACATTTTGATGTCTTTTACACTTGTTCTCTCACTATTCTGTGATATTCATTAGTATTTGCGCTGAATGACTACTGATTTCTAGCTGTTTCCCATAATGGGCCTTCTTTTCTACTTGTGGGTCTTCACCACATGTAGAAACAACTTTATACACTCTTCTCTGAACTTGAGAAGCTATATACACTTGTCTTTCAACTGTTTTACAGTTGAATACTACTATTCAGTGAATTCTAGTGGGTTGAAACACTGTTTTCTTGTGAAGTAACTCTATTTCAAGGATTTCTGTAGTGTATAACATCCTTTCTAGAATAGAAACTTACATTTTGATGTCTTCTACACTTGTTCTCACACAATTCTATGATATTCATTAGTATTTGCAATGAATGACTACTGATTTCTAGCTGTTTCCTATAATGGGCCTTCTTTTCTACTTGTGCGACTTCACCACATGTAGCATCAACTTTATACACTCTTCTCTGGAATTGCGAAGCTATATAAACTAGTCTTTCAACTGTTTTACAGTTAAATACTACTTTTCAGTGAATTCTGGTGGTTTGAAACACTGGTTTCTTGTGAAGTAACTCTATTTCAAGGATTTCGGTAGTGTATAACATCCTTTCTAGACTAGAGACTTACATTTTGTTGTCTTTTACCCTAGTTCTCTCACTATTCTGTGATATTCATTAGTATTTGCTCTGAATGACTACTGATTTCTAGCTATTTCCCATAATGGGCCTTCTTTTCTACTTGTGGGTCTTCACCACATGTAGAAACAACTTTATACACTCTTCTCTGAACTTGTGAAGCTATATACACTTGTCTTCCAACTGCTTTACAGTTGAATACTACTTTTCAGTAAATTCTGGTGGTTTGAAACACTGGTTTCATGTGAAGTAACTCTATTTCAAGGATTTCGGTAGTGTATAACATCCTTTCTAGACTAGAGACTTACATTTTGTTGTCTTTTACCCTAGTTCTCTCACTACTCTGTGATATTCATTAGTATTTGCTCTGAATGACTACTGATTTCTAGCTGTTTCCTATAATGGGCCTTCTTTTCTACTTGTGCGACTTCACCACATGTAGAAACAACTTTATACACTTTTCTCTGAACTTGTGAAGCTATATACACTTGTCTTCCAACTGTTTTACAGTTGAATACTACTTTTCAGTGAATTCTGGTGGTTTCAAACACTGGTTTCATGTGAACTAACTCTATTTCAAGGATTTGTGCAGTGTACAACATCCTTTCTAGACTAAAGACTTACATTTGATGTCTTTTACACTTGTTCTCTCACTATTCTGTGATGTTCATTGGTATTTACTCTGAATGACTACTGATTTCTAGCTGTTTCCTATAATTGGCCTTCTTTTCTACTTGTGGGACTTCAACACATGTAGAAACAACTTTATACACTCTTCTCTGGACTTGCGAAGCTATATAAACTTGTCTTTCAACCGTTTTACAGTTAAATACTACTTTTCAGTGAATTCTGGTGGTTTGAAACACTGGTTTCTTGTGAAGTAACTCTATTTCAAGGATTTCGGTAGTGTATAACATCCTTTCTAGACTAGAGACTTACATTTTGTTGTCTTTTACCCGAGTTCTCTCACTATTCTGTGATATTCATTAGTATTTGCTCTGAATGACTACTGATTTCTAGCTGTTTCCCATAATGGGCCTTCTTTTCTACTTGTGGGTCTTCACCACATGGAGAAACAACTTTATACACTCTTCTCTGAACTTGAGAAGCTATATACACTTGTCTTTCAACTGTTTTACAGTTGAATACTACTATTCAGTGAATTCTAGTGGGTTGAAACACTGTTTTCTTGTGAAGTAACTCTATTTCAAGGATTTCTGTAGTGTATAACATCCTTTCTAGACTAGAAACTTACATTTTGATGTCTTCTACACTTGTTCTCACACAATTCTATGATATTCATTAGTATTTGCAATGAATGACTACTGATTTCTAGCTGTTTCCTATAATGGGCCTTCTTTTCTACTTGTGCGACTTCACCACATGTAGAAACAACTTTATACACTCTTCTCTGAACTTGTGAAGCTATATACACTTGTCTTTCAACTGTTTTACAGTTGAATACTACTATTCAGTGAATTCTAGTGGGTTGAAACACTGTTTTCTTGTGAAGTAACTCTATTTCAAGGATTTCTGTAGTGTATAACATCCTTTCTAGACTAGAAACTTACATTTTGATGTCTTCTACACTTGTTCTCACACAATTCTATGATATTCATTAGTATTTGCAATGAATGACTACTGATTTCTAGCTGTTTCCTATAATGGGCCTTCTTTTCTACTTGTGCGACTTCACCACATGTAGAAACAACTTTATACACTCTTCTCTGAACTTGTGAAGCTATATACACTTGTCTTCCAACTGTTTTACAGTTGAATACTACTTTTCAGTGAATTCTGGTGGTTTCAAACACTGGTTTCATGTGAACTAACTCTATTTCAAGGATTTGTGCAGTGTACAACATCCTTTCTAGACTAAAGACTTACATTTGATGTCTTTTACACTTGTTCTCTCACTATTCTGTGATGTTCATTGGTATTTACTCTGAATGACTACTGATTTCTAGCTGTTTCCTATAATTGGCCTTCTTTTCTACTTGTGGGACTTCAACACATGTAGAAACAACTTTATACACTCTTCTCTGGACTTGCGAAGCTATATAAACTTGTCTTTCAACCGTTTTATACTTAAATTATACTTTTCAGTGAATTCTGGTGGTTTGAAACACTGGTTTCTTGTGAAGTAACTCTATTTCAAGGATTTCGGTAGTGTATAACATCCTTTCTAGACTAGAGACTTACATTTTGATGTCTTTTACACTTGTTCTCTCACTATTCTGTGATATTCATTAGTATTTGCGCTGAATGACTACTGATTTCTAGCTGTTTCCCATAATGGGCCTTCTTTTCTACTTGTGGGTCTTCACCACATGTAGAAACAACTTTATACACTCTTCTCTGAACTTGAGAAGCTATATACACTTGTCTTTCAACTGTTTTACAGTTGAATACTACTATTCAGTGAATTCTAGTGGGTTGAAACACTGTTTTCTTGTGAAGTAACTCTATTTCAAGGATTTCTGTAGTGTATAACATCCTTTCTAGAATAGAAACTTACATTTTGATGTCTTCTACACTTGTTCTCACACAATTCTATGAAATTCATTAGTATTTGCAATGAATGACTACTGATTTCTAGCTGTTTCCTATAATGGGCCTTCTTTTCTACTTGTGCGACTTCAACACATGTAGAAACAACTTTATACATTCTTCTCTGGATTTGCGAAGCTATATAAACTTGTCTTTCAACTGTTTTACAGTTAAATACTACTTTTCAGTGAATTCTGGTGGTTTGAAACACTGGTTTCGTGTGAAGTAACTCTATTTCAAGGATTTCGGTAGTGTATAACATCCTTTCTAGACTAGAGACTTACATTTTGTTGTCTTTTACCCTAGTTCTCTCACTATTCTGTGATATTCATTAGTATTTGCTCTGAATGACTACTGATTTCTAGCTGTTTCCCATAATGGGCCTTCTTTTCTACTTGTGGGTCTTCACCACATGTAGAAACAACTTTATACACTCTTCTCTGAACTTGTGAAGCTATATACACTTGTCTTCCAACTGTTTTACAGTTGAATACTACTTTTCAGTGAATTCTGGTGGTTTCAAACACTGGTTTCATGTGAACTAACTCTATTTCAAGGATTTGTGCAGTGTACAACATCCTTTCTAGACTAAAGACTTACATTTGATGTCTTTTACACTTGTTCTCTCACTATTCTGTGATGTTCATTGGTATTTACTCTGAATGACTACTGATTTCTAGCTGTTTCCTATAATTGGCCTTCTTTTCTACTTGTGGGACTTCAACACATGTAGAAACAACTTTATACAATCTTCTCTGGACTTGCGAAGCTATATAAACTTGTCTTTCAACCGTTTTACACTTAAATTATACTTTTCAGTGAATTCTGGTGGTTTGAAACACTGGTTTCTTGTGAAGTAACTCTATTTCAAGGATTTCGGTAGTGTATAACATCCTTTCTAGACTAGAGACTTACATTTTGATGTCTTTTACACTTGTTCTCTCACTATTCTGTGATATTCATTAGTATTTGCGCTGAATGACTACTGATTTCTAGCTGTTTCCCATAATGGGCCTTCTTTTCTACTTGTGGGTCTTCACCACATGTAGAAACAACTTTATACACTCTTCTCTGAACTTGAGAAGCTATATACACTTGTCTTTCAACTGTTTTACAGTTGAATACTACTATTCAGTGAATTCTAGTGGGTTGAAACACTGTTTTCTTGTGAAGTAACTCTATTTCAAGGATTTCTGTAGTGTATAACATCCTTTCTAGAATAGAAACTTACATTTTGATGTCTTCTACACTTGTTCTCACACAATTCTATGATATTCATTAGTATTTGCAATGAATGACTACTGATTTCTAGCTGTTTCCTATAATGGGCCTTCTTTTCTACTTGTGCGACTTCACCACATGTAGCATCAACTTTATACACTCTTCTCTGGAATTGCGAAGCTATATAAACTAGTCTTTCAACTGTTTTACAGTTAAATACTACTTTTCAGTGAATTCTGGTGGTTTGAAACACTGGTTTCTTGTGAAGTAACTCTATTTCAAGGATTTCGGTAGTGTATAACATCCTTTCTAGACTAGAGACTTACATTTTGTTGTCTTTTACCCTAGTTCTCTCACTATTCTGTGATATTCATTAGTATTTGCTCTGAATGACTACTGATTTCTAGCTATTTCCCATAATGGGCCTTCTTTTCTACTTGTGGGTCTTCACCACATGTAGAAACAACTTTATACACTCTTCTCTGAACTTGTGAAGCTATATACACTTGTCTTCCAACTGTTTTACAGTTGAATACTACTTTTCAGTGAATTCTGGTGGTTTCAAACACTGGTTTCATGTGAACTAACTCTATTTCAAGGATTTGTGCAGTGTACAACATCCTTTCTAGACTAAAGACTTACATTTGATGTCTTTTACACCTGTTCTCTCACTATTCTGTGATATTCATTGGTATTTACTCTGAATGACTACTGATTTCTAGCTGTTTCCTATAATTGGCCTTCTTTTCTACTTGTGGGACTTCAACACATGTAGAAACAACTTTATACACTCTTCTCTGGACTTGCGAAGCTATATAAACTTGTCTTTCAACCGTTTTACAGTTACATACTACTTTTCAGTGAATTCTGGTGGTTTGAAACACTGGTTTCTTGTGAAGTAACTCTATTTCAAGGATTTCTGTAGTGTATAACATCATTTCTAGACTAGAAACTTACATTTTGATGTCTTCTACACTTGTTCTCACACAATTCTATGATATTCATTAGTATTTGCAATGAATGACTACTGATTTCTAGCTGTTTCCTATAATGGGCCTTCTTTTCTACTTGTGGGACTTCAACACATGTAGAAACAACTTTATACACTCTTCTCTGGAATTACGAAGCTATATAAACTTGTCTTTCAACTGTTTTACAGTTAAATACTACTTTTCAGTGAATTCTGGTGGTTTGAAACACTGGTTTCTTGTGAAGTAACTCTATTTCAAGGATTTCGGTAGTGTATAACATCCTTTCTAGACTAGAGACTTACATTTTGTTGTCTTTTACCCTAGTTCTCTCACTATTCTGTGATATTCATTAGTATTTGCTCTGAATGACTACTGATTTCTAGCTGTTTCCCATAATGGGCCTTCTTTTCTACTTGTGGGTCTTCACCACATGTAGAAACAACTTTATACACTCTTCTCTGAACTTGTGAAGCTATATACACTTGTCTTCCAACTGCTTTACAGTTGAATACTACTTTTCAGTAAATTCTGGTGGTTTGAAACACTGGTTTCATGTGAAGTAACTCTATTTCAAGGATTTCGGTAGTGTATAACATCCTTTCTAGACTAGAGACTTACATTTTGTTGTCTTTTACCCTAGTTCTCTCACTATTCTGTGATATTCATTAGTATTTGCTCTGAATGACTACTGATTTCTAGCTGTTTCCTATAATGGGCCTTCTTTTCTACTTGTGCGACTTCACCACATGTAGAAACAACTTTATACACTCTTCTCTGAACTTGTGAAGCTATATACACTTGTCTTCCAACTGTTTTACAGTTGAATACTACTTTTCAGTGAATTCTGGTGGTTTCAAACACTGGTTTCATGTGAACTAACTCTATTTCAAGGATTTGTGCAGTGTACAACATCCTTTCTAGACTAAAGACTTACATTTGATGTCTTTTACACTTGTTCTCTCACTATTCTGTGATGTTCATTGGTATTTACTCTGAATGACTACTGATTTCTAGCTGTTTCCTATAATTGGCCTTCTTTTCTACTTGTGGGACTTCAACACATGTAGAAACAACTTTATACACTCTTCTCTGGACTTGCGAAGCTATATAAACTTGTCTTTCAACCGTTTTACAGTTAAATACTACTTTTCAGTGAATTCTGGTGGTTTGAAACACTGGTTTCTTGTGAAGTAACTCTATTTCAAGGATTTCGGTAGTGTATAACATCCTTTCTAGACTAGAGACTTACATTTTGTTGTCTTTTACCCGAGTTCTCTCACTATTCTGTGATATTCATTAGTATTTGCTCTGAATGACTACTGATTTCTAGCTGTTTCCCATAATGGGCCTTCTTTTCTACTTGTGGGTCTTCACCACATGTAGAAACAACTTTATACACTCTTCTCTGAACTTGTGAAGCTATATACACTTGTCTTCCAACTGTTTTACAGTTGAATACTACTTTTCAGTGAATTCTGGTGGTTTCAAACACTGGTTTCATGTGAACTAACTCTATTTCAAGGATTTCTGTAGTGTATAACATCCTTTCTAGACTAGAAACTTACATTTTGATGTCTTCTACACTTGTTCTCACACAATTCTATGATATTCATTAGTATTTGCAATGAATGACTACTGATTTCTAGCTGTTTCCTATAATGGGCCTTCTTTTCTACTTGTGCGACATCACCACATGTAGCATCAACTTTATACACTCTTCTCTGGACTTGCGAAGCTATATAAACTTGTCTTTCAACTGTTTTACAGTTAAATACTACTTTTCAGTGAATTCTGGTGGTTTGAAACACTGGTTTCTTGTGAAGTAACTCTATTTCAAGGATTTCGGTAGTGTATAACATCCTTTCTAGACTAGAGACTTACATTTTGTTGTCTTTTACCCGAGTTCTCTCACTATTCTGTGATATTCATTAGTATTTGCTCTGAATGACTACTGATTTCTAGCTGTTTCCCATAATGGGCCTTCTTTTCTACTTGTGGGTCTTCACCACATGTAGAAACAACTTTATACACTCTTCTCTGAACTTGTGAAGCTATATACACTTGTCTTCCAACTGCTTTACAGTTGAATACTACTTTTCAGTAAATTCTGGTGGTTTGAAACACTGGTTTCATGTGAAGTAACTCTATTTCAAGGATTTCGGTAGTGTATAACATCCTTTCTAGACTAGAGACTTACATTTTGTTGTCTTTTACCCTAGTTCTCTCACTATTCTGTGATATTCATTAGTATTTGCTCTGAATGACTACTGATTTCTAGCTGTTTCCTATAATGGGCCTTCTTTTCTACTTGTGCGACTTCACCACATGTAGAAACAACTTTATACACTCTTCTCTGAACTTGTGAAGCTATATACACTTGTCTTCCAACTGTTTTACAGTTGAATACTACTTTTCAGTGAATTCTGGTGGTTTCAAACACTGGTTTCATGTGAACTAACTCTATTTCAAGGATTTGTGCAGTGTACAACATCCTTTCTAGACTAAAGACTTACATTTGATGTCTTTTACACTTGTTCTCTCACTATTCTGTGATGTTCATTGGTATTTACTCTGAATGACTACTGATTTCTAGCTGTTTCCTATAATTGGCCTTCTTTTCTACTTGTGGGACTTCAACACATGTAGAAACAACTTTATACACTCTTCTCTGGACTTGCGAAGCTATATAAACTTGTCTTTCAACCGTTTTACAGTTAAATACTACTTTTCAGTGAATTCTGGTGGTTTGAAACACTGGTTTCTTGTGAAGTAACTCTATTTCAAGGATTTCGGTAGTGTATAACATCCTTTCTAGACTAGAGACTTACATTTTGTTGTCTTTTACCCGAGTTCTCTCACTATTCTGTGATATTCATTAGTATTTGCTCTGAATGACTACTGATTTCTAGCTGTTTCCCATAATGGGCCTTCTTTTCTACTTGTGGGTCTTCACCACATGTAGAAACAACTTTATACACTCTTCTCTGAACTTGTGAAGCTATATACACTTGTCTTCCAACTGTTTTACAGTTGAATACTACTTTTCAGTGAATTCTGGTGGTTTCAAACACTGGTTTCATGTGAACTAACTCTATTTCAAGGATTTCTGTAGTGTATAACATCCTTTCTAGACTAGAAACTTACATTTTGATGTCTTCTACACTTGTTCTCACACAATTCTATGATATTCATTAGTATTTGCAATGAATGACTACTGATTTCTAGCTGTTTCCTATAATGGGCCTTCTTTTCTACTTGTGCGACATCACCACATGTAGCATCAACTTTATACACTCTTCTCTGGACTTGCGAAGCTATATAAACTTGTCTTTCAACTGTTTTACAGTTAAATACTACTTTTCAGTGAATTCTGGTGGTTTGAAACACTGGTTTCTTGTGAAGTAACTCTATTTCAAGGATTTCGGTAGTGTATAACATCCTTTCTAGACTAGAGACTTACATTTTGTTGTCTTTTACCCGAGTTCTCTCACTATTCTGTGATATTCATTAGTATTTGCTCTGAATGACTACTGATTTCTAGCTGTTTCCCATAATGGGCCTTCTTTTCTACTTGTGGGTCTTCACCACATGTAGAAACAACTTTATACACTCTTCTCTGAACTTGTGAAGCTATATACACTTGTCTTCCAACTGTTTTACAGTTGAATACTACTTTTCAGTGAATTCTGGTGGTTTCAAACACTGGTTTCATGTGAACTAACTCTATTTCAAGGATTTGTGCAGTGTACAACATCCTTTCTAGACTAAAGACTTACATTTGATGTCTTTTACACTTGTTCTCTCACTATTCTGTGATATTCATTAGTATTTGCGCTGAATGACTACTGATTTCTAGCTGTTTCCCATAATGGGCCTTCTTTTCTACTTGTGGGTCTTCACCACATGTAGAAACAACTTTATACACTCTTCTCTGAACTTGAGAAGCTATATACACTTGTCTTTCAACTGTTTTACAGTTGAATACTACTATTCAGTGAATTCTAGTGGGTTGAAACACTGTTTTCTTGTGAAGTAACTCTATTTCAAGGATTTCTGTAGTGTATAACATCCTTTCTAGAATAGAAACTTACATTTTGATGTCTTCTACACTTGTTCTCACACAATTCTATGATATTCATTAGTATTTGCAATGAATGACTACTGATTTCTAGCTGTTTCCTATAATGGGCCTTCTTTTCTACTTGTGCGACTTCAACACATGTAGAAACAACTTTATACATTCTTCTCTGGACTTGCGAAGCTATATAAACTTGTCTTTCAACTGTTTTACAGTTAAATACTACTTTTCAGTGAATTCTGGTGGTTTGAAACACTGGTTTCGTGTGAAGTAACTCTATTTCAAGGATTTCGGTAGTGTATAACATCCTTTCTAGACTAGAGACTTACATTTTGTTGTCTTTTACCCTAGTTCTCTCACTATTCTGTGATATTCATTAGTATTTGCTCTGAATGACTACTGATTTCTAGCTGTTTCCCATAATGGGCCTTCTTTTCTACTTGTGGGTCTTCACCACATGTAGAAACAACTTTATACACTCTTCTCTGAACTTGTGAAGCTATATACACTTGTCTTCCAACTGTTTTACAGTTGAATACTACTTTTCAGTGAATTCTGGTGGTTTCAAACACTGGTTTCATGTGAACTAACTCTATTTCAAGGATTTGTGCAGTGTACAACATCCTTTCTAGACTAAAGACTTACATTTGATGTCTTTTACACTTGTTCTCTCACTATTCTGTGATGTTCATTGGTATTTACTCTGAATGACTACTGATTTCTAGCTGTTTCCTATAATTGGCCTTCTTTTCTACTTGTGGGACTTCAACACATGTAGAAACAACTTTATACAATCTTCTCTGGACTTGCGAAGCTATATAAACTTGTCTTTCAACCGTTTTACACTTAAATTATACTTTTCAGTGAATTCTGGTGGTTTGAAACACTGGTTTCTTGTGAAGTAACTCTATTTCAAGGATTTCGGTAGTGTATAACATCCTTTCTAGACTAGAGACTTACATTTTGATGTCTTTTACACTTGTTCTCTCACTATTCTGTGATATTCATTAGTATTTGCGCTGAATGACTACTGATTTCTAGCTGTTTCCCATAATGGGCCTTCTTTTCTACTTGTGGGTCTTCACCACATGTAGAAACAACTTTATACACTCTTCTCTGAACTTGAGAAGCTATATACACTTGTCTTTCAACTGTTTTACAGTTGAATACTACTATTCAGTGAATTCTAGTGGGTTGAAACACTGTTTTCTTGTGAAGTAACTCTATTTCAAGGATTTCTGTAGTGTATAACATCCTTTCTAGAATAGAAACTTACATTTTGATGTCTTCTACACTTGTTCTCACACATTTCTATGATATTCATTAGTATTTGCAATGAATGACTACTGATTTCTAGCTGTTTCCTATAATGGGCCTTCTTTTCTACTTGTGCGACTTCACCACATGTAGCATCAACTTTATACACTCTTCTCTGGAATTGCGAAGCTATATAAACTTGTCTTTCAACTGTTTTACAGTTAAATACTACTTTTCAGTGAATTCTGGTGGTTTGAAACACTGGTTTCTTGTGAAGTAACTCTATTTCAAGGATTTCGGTAGTGTATAACATCCTTTCTAGACTAGAGACTTACATTTTGTTGTCTTTTACCCTAGTTCTCTCACTATTCTGTGATATTCATTAGTATTTGCTCTGAATGACTACTGATTTCTAGCTGTTTCCCATAATGGGCCTTCTTTTCTACTTGTGGGTCTTCACCACATGTAGAAACAACTTTATACACTCTTCTCTGAACTTGTGAAGCTATATACACTTGTCTTCCAACTGCTTTACAGTTGAATACTACTTTTCAGTAAATTCTGGTGGTTTGAAACACTGGTTTCATGTGAAGTAACTCTATTTCAAGGATTTCGGTAGTGTATAACATCCTTTCTAGACTAGAGACTTACATTTTGTTGTCTTTTACCCTAGTTCTCTCACTATTCTGTGATATTCATTAGTATTTGCTCTGAATGACTACTGATTTCTAGCTGTTTCCTATAATGGGCCTTCTTTTCTACTTGTGCGACTTCACCACATGTAGAAACAACTTTATACACTCTTCTCTGAACTTGTGAAGCTATATACACTTGTCTTCCAACTGTTTTACAGTTGAATACTACTTTTCAGTGAATTCTGGTGGTTTCAAACACTGGTTTCATGTGAACTAACTCTATTTCAAGGATTTGTGCAGTGTACAACATCCTTTCTAGACTAAAGACTTACATTTGATGTCTTTTACACTTGTTCTCTCACTATTCTGTGATGTTCATTGGTATTTACTCTGAATGACTACTGATTTCTAGCTGTTTCCTATAATTGGCCTTCTTTTCTACTTGTGGGACTTCAACACATGTAGAAACAACTTTATACACTCTTCTCTGGACTTGCGAAGCTATATAAACTTGTCTTTCAACCGTTTTACACTTAAATACTACTTTTCAGTGAATTCTGGTGGTTTGAAACACTGGTTTCTTGTGAAGTAACTCTATTTCAAGGATTTCGGTAGTGTATAACATCCTTTCTAGACTAGAGACTTACATTTTGTTGTCTTTTACCCGAGTTCTCTCACTATTCTGTGATATTCATTAGTATTTGCTCTGAATGACTACTGATTTCTAGCTGTTTCCCATAATGGGCCTTCTTTTCTACTTGTGGGTCTTCACCACATGGAGAAACAACTTTATACACTCTTCTCTGAACTTGAGAAGCTATATACACTTGTCTTTCAACTGTTTTACAGTTGAATACTACTATTCAGTGAATTCTAGTGGGTTGAAACACTGTTTTCTTGTGAAGTAACTCTATTTCAAGGATTTCTGTAGTGTATAACATCCTTTCTAGACTAGAAACTTACATTTTGATGTCTTCTACACTTGTTCTCACACAATTCTATGATATTCATTAGTATTTGCAATGAATGACTACTGATTTCTAGCTGTTTCCTATAATGGGCCTTCTTTTCTACTTGTGCGACTTCACCACATGTAGAAACAACTTTATACACTCTTCTCTGAACTTGTGAAGCTATATACACTTGTCTTCCAACTGTTTTACAGTTGAATACTACTTTTCAGTGAATTCTGGTGGTTTCAAACACTGGTTTCATGTGAACTAACTCTATTTCAAGGATTTGTGCAGTGTACAACATCCTTTCTAGACTAAAGACTTACATTTGATGTCTTTTACACTTGTTCTCTCACTATTCTGTGATGTTCATTGGTATTTACTCTGAATGACTACTGATTTCTAGCTGTTTCCTATAATTGGCCTTCTTTTCTACTTGTGGGACTTCAACACATGTAGAAACAACTTTATACACTCTTCTCTGGACTTGCGAAGCTATATAAACTTGTCTTTCAACCGTTTTATACTTAAATTATACTTTTCAGTGAATTCTGGTGGTTTGAAACACTGGTTTCTTGTGAAGTAACTCTATTTCAAGGATTTCGGTAGTGTATAACATCCTTTCTAGACTAGAGACTTACATTTTGATGTCTTTTACACTTGTTCTCTCACTATTCTGTGATATTCATTAGTATTTGCGCTGAATGACTACTGATTTCTAGCTGTTTCCCATAATGGGCCTTCTTTTCTACTTGTGGGTCTTCACCACATGTAGAAACAACTTTATACACTCTTCTCTGAACTTGAGAAGCTATATACACTTGTCTTTCAACTGTTTTACAGTTGAATACTACTATTCAGTGAATTCTAGTGGGTTGAAACACTGTTTTCTTGTGAAGTAACTCTATTTCAAGGATTTCTGTAGTGTATAACATCCTTTCTAGAATAGAAACTTACATTTTGATGTCTTCTACACTTGTTCTCACACAATTCTATGAAATTCATTAGTATTTGCAATGAATGACTACTGATTTCTAGCTGTTTCCTATAATGGGCCTTCTTTTCTACTTGTGCGACTTCAACACATGTAGAAACAACTTTATACATTCTTCTCTGGACTTGCGAAGCTATATAAACTTGTCTTTCAACTGTTTTACAGTTAAATACTACTTTTCAGTGAATTCTGGTGGTTTGAAACACTGGTTTCGTGTGAAGTAACTCTATTTCAAGGATTTCGGTAGTGTATAACATCCTTTCTAGACTAGAGACTTACATTTTGTTGTCTTTTACCCTAGTTCTCTCACTATTCTGTGATATTCATTAGTATTTGCTCTGAATGACTACTGATTTCTAGCTGTTTCCCATAATGGGCCTTCTTTTCTACTTGTGGGTCTTCACCACATGTAGAAACAACTTTATACACTCTTCTCTGAACTTGTGAAGCTATATACACTTGTCTTCCAACTGTTTTACAGTTGAATACTACTTTTCAGTGAATTCTGGTGGTTTCAAACACTGGTTTCATGTGAACTAACTCTATTTCAAGGATTTGTGCAGTGTACAACATCCTTTCTAGACTAAAGACTTACATTTGATGTCTTTTACACTTGTTCTCTCACTATTCTGTGATGTTCATTGGTATTTACTCTGAATGACTACTGATTTCTAGCTGTTTCCTATAATTGGCCTTCTTTTCTACTTGTGGGACTTCAACACATGTAGAAACAACTTTATACAATCTTCTCTGGACTTGCGAACTATATAAACTTGTCTTTCAACCGTTTTACACTTAAATTATACTTTTCAGTGAATTCTGGTGGTTTGAAACACTGGTTTCTTGTGAAGTAACTCTATTTCAAGGATTTCGGTAGTGTATAACATCCTTTCTAGACTAGAGACTTACATTTTGATGTCTTTTACACTTGTTCTCTCACTATTCTGTGATATTCATTAGTATTTGCGCTGAATGACTACTGATTTCTAGCTGTTTCCCATAATGGGCCTTCTTTTCTACTTGTGGGTCTTCACCACATGTAGAAACAACTTTATACACTCTTCTCTGAACTTGAGAAGCTATATACACTTGTCTTTCAACTGTTTTACAGTTGAATACTACTATTCAGTGAATTCTAGTGGGTTGAAACACTGTTTTCTTGTGAAGTAACTCTATTTCAAGGATTTCTGTAGTGTATAACATCCTTTCTAGAATAGAAACTTACATTTTGATGTCTTCTACACTTGTTCTCACACAATTCTATGATATTCATTAGTATTTGCAATGAATGACTACTGATTTCTAGCTGTTTCCTATAATGGGCCTTCTTTTCTACTTGTGCGACTTCACCACATGTAGCATCAACTTTATACACTCTTCTCTGGAATTGCGAAGCTATATAAACTAGTCTTTCAACTGTTTTACAGTTAAATACTACTTTTCAGTGAATTCTGGTGGTTTGAAACACTGGTTTCTTGTGAAGTAACTCTATTTCAAGGATTTCGGTAGTGTATAACATCCTTTCTAGACTAGAGACTTACATTTTGTTGTCTTTTACCCTAGTTCTCTCACTATTCTGTGATATTCATTAGTATTTGCTCTGAATGACTACTGATTTCTAGCTGTTTCCCATAATGGGCCTTCTTTTCTACTTGTGGGTCTTCACCACATGTAGAAACAACTTTATACACTCTTCTGTGAACTTGAGAAGCTATATACACTTGTCTTTCAACTGTTTTACAGTTGAATACTACTATTCAGTGAATTCTAGTGGGTTGAAACACTGTTTTCTTGTGAAGTAACTCTATTTCAAGGATTTCTGTAGTGTATAACATCCTTTCTAGACTAGAAACTTACATTTTGATGTCTTCTACACTTGTTCTCACACAATTCTATGATATTCATTAGTATTTGCAATGAATGACTACTGATTTCTAGCTGTTTCCTATAATGGGCCTTCTTTTCTACTTGTGGGTCTTCACCACATGTAGAAACAACTTTATACACTCTTCTCTGAACTTGTGAAGCTATATACACTTGTCTTCCAACTGTTTTACAGTTGAATACTACTTTTCAGTGAATTCTGGTGGTTTCAAACACTGGTTTCATGTGAACTAACTCTATTTCAAGGATTTGTGCAGTGTACAACATCCTTTCTAGACTAAAGACTTACATTTGATGTCTTTTACACTTGTTCTCTCACTATTCTGTGATGTTCATTGGTATTTACTCTGAATGACTACTGATTTCTAGCTGTTTCCTATAATTGGCCTTCTTTTATACTTGTGGGACTTCAACACATGTAGAAACAACTTTATACACTCTTCTCTGGACTTGCGAAGCTATATAAACTTGTCTTTCAACCGTTTTACACTTAAATTATACTTTTCAGTGAATTCTGGTGGTTTGAAACACTGGTTTCTTGTGAAGTAACTCTATTTCAAGGATTTTGGTAGTGTATAACATCCTTTCTAGACTAGAGACTTACATTTTGATGTCTTTTACACTTGTTCTCTCACTATTCTGTGATATTCATTAGTATTTGCGCTGAATGACTACTGATTTCTAGCTGTTTCCCATAATGGGCCTTCTTTTCTACTTGTGGGTCTTCACCACATGTAGAAACAACTTTATACACTCTTCTCTGAACTTGAGAAGCTATATACACTTGTCTTTCAACTGTTTTACAGTTGAATACTACTATTCAGTGAATTCTAGTGGGTTGAAACACTGTTTTCTTGTGAAGTAACTCTATTTCAAGGATTTCTGTAGTGTATAACATCCTTTCTAGAATAGAAACTTACATTTTGATGTCTTCTACACTTGTTCTCACACAATTCTATGATATTCATTAGTATTTGCAATGAATGACTACTGATTTCTAGCTGTTTCCTATAATGGGCCTTCTTTTCTACTTGTGCGACTTCAACACATGTAGAAACAACTTTATACATTCTTCTCTGGACTTGCGAAGCTATATAAACTTGTCTTTCAACTGTTTTACAGTTAAATACTACTTTTCAGTGAATTCTGGTGGTTTGAAACACTGGTTTCGTGTGAAGTAACTCTATTTCAAGGATTTCGGTAGTGTATAACATCCTTTCTAGACTAGAGACTTACATTTTGTTGTCTTTTACCATAGTTCTCTCACTATTCTGTGATATTCATTAGTATTTGCTCTGAATGACTACTGATTTCTAGCTGTTTCCCATAATGGGCCTTCTTTTCTACTTGTGGGTCTTCACCACATGTAGAAACAACTTTATACACTCTTCTCTGAACTTGTGAAGCTATATACACTTGTCTTCCAACTGTTTTACAGTTGAATACTACTTTTCAGTGAATTCTGGTGGTTTCAAACACTGGTTTCATGTGAACTAACTCTATTTCAAGGATTTGTGCAGTGTACAACATCCTTTCTAGACTAAAGACTTACATTTGATGTCTTTTACACTTGTTCTCTCACTATTCTGTGATGTTCATTGGTATTTACTCTGAATGACTACTGATTTCTAGCTGTTTCCTATAATTGGCCTTCTTTTCTACTTGTGGGACTTCAACACATGTAGAAACAACTTTATACAATCTTCTCTGGACTTGCGAAGCTATATAAACTTGTCTTTCAACCGTTTTACACTTAAATTATACTTTTCAGTGAATTCTGGTGGTTTGAAACACTGGTTTCTTGTGAAGTAACTCTATTTCAAGGATTTCGGTAGTGTATAACATCCTTTCTAGACTAGAGACTTACATTTTGATGTCTTTTACACTTGTTCTCTCACTATTCTGTGATATTCATTAGTATTTGCGCTGAATGACTACTGATTTCTAGCTGTTTCCCATAATGGGCCTTCTTTTCTACTTGTGGGTCTTCACCACATGTAGAAACAACTTTATACACTCTTCTCTGAACTTGAGAAGCTATATACACTTGTCTTTCAACTGTTTTACAGTTGAATACTACTATTCAGTGAATTCTAGTGGGTTGAAACACTGTTTTCTTGTGAAGTAACTCTATTTCAAGGATTTCTGTAGTGTATAACATCCTTTCTAGACTAGAAACTTACATTTTGATGTCTTCTACACTTGTTCTCACACAATTCTATGATATTCATTAGTATTTGCAATGAATGACTACTGATTTCTAGCTGTTTCCTATAATGGGCCTTCTTTTCTACTTGTGCGACTTCACCACATGTAGAAACAACTTTATACACTCTTCTCTGAACTTGTGAAGCTATATACACTTGTCTTCCAACTGTTTTACAGTTGAATACTACTTTTCAGTGAATTCTGGTGGTTTCAAACACTGGTTTCATGTGAACTAACTCTATTTCAAGGATTTGTGCAGTGTACAACATCCTTTCTAGACTAAAGACTTACATTTGATGTCTTTTACACTTGTTCTCTCACTATTCTGTGATGTTCATTGGTATTTACTCTGAATGACTACTGATTTCTAGCTGTTTCCTATAATTGGCCTTCTTTTCTACTTGTGGGACTTCAACACATGTAGAAACAACTTTATACAATCTTCTCTGGACTTGCGAAGCTATATAAACTTGTCTTTCAACCGTTTTATACTTAAATTATACTTTTCAGTGAATTCTGGTGGTTTGAAACACTGGTTTCTTGTGAAGTAACTCTATTTCAAGGATTTCGGTAGTGTATAACATCCTTTCTAGACTAGAGACTTACATTTTGATGTCTTTTACACTTGTTCTCTCACTATTCTGTGATATTCATTAGTATTTGCGCTGAATGACTACTGATTTCTAGCTGTTTCCCATAATGGGCCTTCTTTTCTACTTGTGGGTCTTCACCACATGTAGAAACAACTTTATACACTCTTCTCTGAACTTGAGAAGCTATATACACTTGTCTTTCAACTGTTTTACAGTTGAATACTACTATTCAGTGAATTCTAGTGGGTTGAAACACTGTTTTCTTGTGAAGTAACTCTATTTCAAGGATTTCTGTAGTGTATAACATCCTTTCTAGAATAGAAACTTACATTTTGATGTCTTCTACACTTGTTCTCACACAATTCTATGAAATTCATTAGTATTTGCAATGAATGACTACTGATTTCTAGCTGTTTCCTATAATGGGCCTTCTTTTCTACTTGTGCGACTTCAACACATGTAGAAACAACTTTATACATTCTTCTCTGGACTTGCGAAGCTATATAAACTTGTCTTTCAACTGTTTTACAGTTAAATACTACTTTTCAGTGAATTCTGGTGGTTTGAAACACTGGTTTCGTGTGAAGTAACTCTATTTCAAGGATTTCGGTAGTGTATAACATCCTTTCTAGACTAGAGACTTACATTTTGTTGTCTTTTACCCTAGTTCTCTCACTATTCTGTGATATTCATTAGTATTTGCTCTGAATGACTACTGATTTCTAGCTGTTTCCCATAATGGGCCTTCTTTTCTACTTGTGGGTCTTCACCACATGTAGAAACAACTTTATACACTCTTCTCTGAACTTGTGAAGCTATATACACTTGTCTTCCAACTGTTTTACAGTTGAATACTACTTTTCAGTGAATTCTGGTGGTTTCAAACACTGGTTTCATGTGAACTAACTCTATTTCAAGGATTTGTGCAGTGTACAACATCCTTTCTAGACTAAAGACTTACATTTGATGTCTTTTACACTTGTTCTCTCACTATTCTGTGATGTTCATTGGTATTTACTCTGAATGACTACTGATTTCTAGCTGTTTCCTATAATTGGCCTTCTTTTCTACTTGTGGGACTTCAACACATGTAGAAACAACTTTATACAATCTTCTCTGGACTTGCGAAGCTATATAAACTTGTCTTTCAACCGTTTTACACTTAAATTATACTTTTCAGTGAATTCTGGTGGTTTGAAACACTGGTTTCTTGTGAAGTAACTCTATTTCAAGGATTTCGGTAGTGTATAACATCCTTTCTAGACTAGAGACTTACATTTTGATGTCTTTTACACTTGTTCTCTCACTATTCTGTGATATTCATTAGTATTTGCGCTGAATGACTACTGATTTCTAGCTGTTTCCCATAATGGGCCTTCTTTTCTACTTGTGGGTCTTCACCACATGTAGAAACAACTTTATACACTCTTCTCTGAACTTGAGAAGCTATATACACTTGTCTTTCAACTGTTTTACAGTTGAATACTACTATTCAGTGAATTCTAGTGGGTTGAAACACTGTTTTCTTGTGAAGTAACTCTATTTCAAGGATTTCTGTAGTGTATAACATCCTTTCTAGAATAGAAACTTACATTTTGATGTCTTCTACACTTGTTCTCACACAATTCTATGATATTCATTAGTATTTGCAATGAATGACTACTGATTTCTAGCTGTTTCCTATAATGGGCCTTCTTTTCTACTTGTGCGACTTCACCACATGTAGCATCAACTTTATACACTCTTCTCTGGAATTGCGAAGCTATATAAACTAGTCTTTCAACTGTTTTACAGTTAAATACTACTTTTCAGTGAATTCTGGTGGTTTGAAACACTGGTTTCTTGTGAAGTAACTCTATTTCAAGGATTTCGGTAGTGTATAACATCCTTTCTAGACTAGAGACTTACATTTTGTTGTCTTTTACCCTAGTTCTCTCACTATTCTGTGATATTCATTAGTATTTGCTCTGAATGACTACTGATTTCTAGCTATTTCCCATAATGGGCCTTCTTTTCTACTTGTGGGTCTTCACCACATGTAGAAACAACTTTATACACTCTTCTCTGAACTTGTGAAGCTATATACACTTGTCTTCCAACTGCTTTACAGTTGAATACTACTTTTCAGTAAATTCTGGTGGTTTGAAACACTGGTTTCATGTGAAGTAACTCTATTTCAAGGATTTCGGTAGTGTATAACATCCTTTCTAGACTAGAGACTTACATTTTGTTGTCTTTTACCCTAGTTCTCTCACTACTCTGTGATATTCATTAGTATTTGCTCTGAATGACTACTGATTTCTAGCTGTTTCCTATAATGGGCCTTCTTTTCTACTTGTGCGACTTCACCACATGTAGAAACAACTTTATACACTTTTCTCTGAACTTGTGAAGCTATATACACTTGTCTTCCAACTGTTTTACAGTTGAATACTACTTTTCAGTGAATTCTGGTGGTTTCAAACACTGGTTTCATGTGAACTAACTCTATTTCAAGGATTTGTGCAGTGTACAACATCCTTTCTAGACTAAAGACTTACATTTGATGTCTTTTACACTTGTTCTCTCACTATTCTGTGATGTTCATTGGTATTTACTCTGAATGACTACTGATTTCTAGCTGTTTCCTATAATTGGCCTTCTTTTCTACTTGTGGGACTTCAACACATGTAGAAACAACTTTATACACTCTTCTCTGGACTTGCGAAGCTATATAAACTTGTCTTTCAACCGTTTTACAGTTAAATACTACTTTTCAGTGAATTCTGGTGGTTTGAAACACTGGTTTCTTGTGAAGTAACTCTATTTCAAGGATTTCGGTAGTGTATAACATCCTTTCTAGACTAGAGACTTACATTTTGTTGTCTTTTACCCGAGTTCTCTCACTATTCTGTGATATTCATTAGTATTTGCTCTGAATGACTACTGATTTCTAGCTGTTTCCCATAATGGGCCTTCTTTTCTACTTGTGGGTCTTCACCACATGGAGAAACAACTTTATACACTCTTCTCTGAACTTGAGAAGCTATATACACTTGTCTTTCAACTGTTTTACAGTTGAATACTACTATTCAGTGAATTCTAGTGGGTTGAAACACTGTTTTCTTGTGAAGTAACTCTATTTCAAGGATTTCTGTAGTGTATAACATCCTTTCTAGACTAGAAACTTACATTTTGATGTCTTCTACACTTGTTCTCACACAATTCTATGATATTCATTAGTATTTGCAATGAATGACTACTGATTTCTAGCTGTTTCCTATAATGGGCCTTCTTTTCTACTTGTGCGACTTCACCACATGTAGAAACAACTTTATACACTCTTCTCTGAACTTGTGAAGCTATATACACTTGTCTTTCAACTGTTTTACAGTTGAATACTACTATTCAGTGAATTCTAGTGGGTTGAAACACTGTTTTCTTGTGAAGTAACTCTATTTCAAGGATTTCTGTAGTGTATAACATCCTTTCTAGACTAGAAACTTACATTTTGATGTCTTCTACACTTGTTCTCACACAATTCTATGATATTCATTAGTATTTGCAATGAATGACTACTGATTTCTAGCTGTTTCCTATAATGGGCCTTCTTTTCTACTTGTGCGACTTCACCACATGTAGAAACAACTTTATACACTCTTCTCTGAACTTGTGAAGCTATATACACTTGTCTTCCAACTGTTTTACAGTTGAATACTACTTTTCAGTGAATTCTGGTGGTTTCAAACACTGGTTTCATGTGAACTAACTCTATTTCAAGGATTTGTGCAGTGTACAACATCCTTTCTAGACTAAAGACTTACATTTGATGTCTTTTACACTTGTTCTCTCACTATTCTGTGATGTTCATTGGTATTTACTCTGAATGACTACTGATTTCTAGCTGTTTCCTATAATTGGCCTTCTTTTCTACTTGTGGGACTTCAACACATGTAGAAACAACTTTATACACTCTTCTCTGGACTTGCGAAGCTATATAAACTTGTCTTTCAACCGTTTTATACTTAAATTATACTTTTCAGTGAATTCTGGTGGTTTGAAACACTGGTTTCTTGTGAAGTAACTCTATTTCAAGGATTTCGGTAGTGTATAACATCCTTTCTAGACTAGAGACTTACATTTTGATGTCTTTTACACTTGTTCTCTCACTATTCTGTGATATTCATTAGTATTTGCGCTGAATGACTACTGATTTCTAGCTGTTTCCCATAATGGGCCTTCTTTTCTACTTGTGGGTCTTCACCACATGTAGAAACAACTTTATACACTCTTCTCTGAACTTGAGAAGCTATATACACTTGTCTTTCAACTGTTTTACAGTTGAATACTACTATTCAGTGAATTCTAGTGGGTTGAAACACTGTTTTCTTGTGAAGTAACTCTATTTCAAGGATTTCTGTAGTGTATAACATCCTTTCTAGAATAGAAACTTACATTTTGATGTCTTCTACACTTGTTCTCACACAATTCTATGAAATTCATTAGTATTTGCAATGAATGACTACTGATTTCTAGCTGTTTCCTATAATGGGCCTTCTTTTCTACTTGTGCGACTTCAACACATGTAGAAACAACTTTATACATTCTTCTCTGGATTTGCGAAGCTATATAAACTTGTCTTTCAACTGTTTTACAGTTAAATACTACTTTTCAGTGAATTCTGGTGGTTTGAAACACTGGTTTCGTGTGAAGTAACTCTATTTCAAGGATTTCGGTAGTGTATAACATCCTTTCTAGACTAGAGACTTACATTTTGTTGTCTTTTACCCTAGTTCTCTCACTATTCTGTGATATTCATTAGTATTTGCTCTGAATGACTACTGATTTCTAGCTGTTTCCCATAATGGGCCTTCTTTTCTACTTGTGGGTCTTCACCACATGTAGAAACAACTTTATACACTCTTCTCTGAACTTGTGAAGCTATATACACTTGTCTTCCAACTGTTTTACAGTTGAATACTACTTTTCAGTGAATTCTGGTGGTTTCAAACACTGGTTTCATGTGAACTAACTCTATTTCAAGGATTTGTGCAGTGTACAACATCCTTTCTAGACTAAAGACTTACATTTGATGTCTTTTACACTTGTTCTCTCACTATTCTGTGATGTTCATTGGTATTTACTCTGAATGACTACTGATTTCTAGCTGTTTCCTATAATTGGCCTTCTTTTCTACTTGTGGGACTTCAACACATGTAGAAACAACTTTATACAATCTTCTCTGGACTTGCGAAGCTATATAAACTTGTCTTTCAACCGTTTTACACTTAAATTATACTTTTCAGTGAATTCTGGTGGTTTGAAACACTGGTTTCTTGTGAAGTAACTCTATTTCAAGGATTTCGGTAGTGTATAACATCCTTTCTAGACTAGAGACTTACATTTTGATGTCTTTTACACTTGTTCTCTCACTATTCTGTGATATTCATTAGTATTTGCGCTGAATGACTACTGATTTCTAGCTGTTTCCCATAATGGGCCTTCTTTTCTACTTGTGGGTCTTCACCACATGTAGAAACAACTTTATACACTCTTCTCTGAACTTGAGAAGCTATATACACTTGTCTTTCAACTGTTTTACAGTTGAATACTACTATTCAGTGAATTCTAGTGGGTTGAAACACTGTTTTCTTGTGAAGTAACTCTATTTCAAGGATTTCTGTAGTGTATAACATCCTTTCTAGAATAGAAACTTACATTTTGATGTCTTCTACACTTGTTCTCACACAATTCTATGATATTCATTAGTATTTGCAATGAATGACTACTGATTTCTAGCTGTTTCCTATAATGGGCCTTCTTTTCTACTTGTGCGACTTCACCACATGTAGCATCAACTTTATACACTCTTCTCTGGAATTGCGAAGCTATATAAACTAGTCTTTCAACTGTTTTACAGTTAAATACTACTTTTCAGTGAATTCTGGTGGTTTGAAACACTGGTTTCTTGTGAAGTAACTCTATTTCAAGGATTTCGGTAGTGTATAACATCCTTTCTAGACTAGAGACTTACATTTTGTTGTCTTTTACCCTAGTTCTCTCACTATTCTGTGATATTCATTAGTATTTGCTCTGAATGACTACTGATTTCTAGCTATTTCCCATAATGGGCCTTCTTTTCTACTTGTGGGTCTTCACCACATGTAGAAACAACTTTATACACTCTTCTCTGAACTTGTGAAGCTATATACACTTGTCTTCCAACTGCTTTACAGTTGAATACTACTTTTCAGTAAATTCTGGTGGTTTGAAACACTGGTTTCATGTGAAGTAACTCTATTTCAAGGATTTCGGTAGTGTATAACATCCTTTCTAGACTAGAGACTTACATTTTGTTGTCTTTTACCCTAGTTCTCTCACTACTCTGTGATATTCATTAGTATTTGCTCTGAATGACTACTGATTTCTAGCTGTTTCCTATAATGGGCCTTCTTTTCTACTTGTGCGACTTCACCACATGTAGAAACAACTTTATACACTTTTCTCTGAACTTGTGAAGCTATATACACTTGTCTTCCAACTGTTTTACAGTTGAATACTACTTTTCAGTGAATTCTGGTGGTTTCAAACACTGGTTTCATGTGAACTAACTCTATTTCAAGGATTTGTGCAGTGTACAACATCCTTTCTAGACTAAAGACTTACATTTGATGTCTTTTACACTTGTTCTCTCACTATTCTGTGATGTTCATTGGTATTTACTCTGAATGACTACTGATTTCTAGCTGTTTCCTATAATTGGCCTTCTTTTCTACTTGTGGGACTTCAACACATGTAGAAACAACTTTATACACTCTTCTCTGGACTTGCGAAGCTATATAAACTTGTCTTTCAACCGTTTTACAGTTAAATACTACTTTTCAGTGAATTCTGGTGGTTTGAAACACTGGTTTCTTGTGAAGTAACTCTATTTCAAGGATTTCGGTAGTGTATAACATCCTTTCTAGACTAGAGACTTACATTTTGTTGTCTTTTACCCGAGTTCTCTCACTATTCTGTGATATTCATTAGTATTTGCTCTGAATGACTACTGATTTCTAGCTGTTTCCCATAATGGGCCTTCTTTTCTACTTGTGGGTCTTCACCACATGGAGAAACAACTTTATACACTCTTCTCTGAACTTGAGAAGCTATATACACTTGTCTTTCAACTGTTTTACAGTTGAATACTACTATTCAGTGAATTCTAGTGGGTTGAAACACTGTTTTCTTGTGAAGTAACTCTATTTCAAGGATTTCTGTAGTGTATAACATCCTTTCTAGAATAGAAACTTACATTTTGATGTCTTCTACACTTGTTCTCACACAATTCTATGATATTCATTAGTATTTGCTCTGAATGACTACTGATTTCTAGCTGTTTCCCATAATGGGCCTTCTTTTCTACTTGTGGGTCTTCACCACATGTAGAAACAACTTTATACACTCTTCTCTGAACTTGTGAAGCTATATACACTTGTCTTCGAACTGTTTTACAGTTGAATACTACTTTTCAGTGAATTCTGGTGGTTTCAAACACTGGTTTCATGTGAACTAACTCTATTTCAAGGATTTGTGCAGTGTACAACATCCTTTCTAGACTAAAGACTTACATTTGATGTCTTTTACACTTGTTCTCTCACTATTCTGTGATGTTCATTGGTATTTACTCTGAATGACTACTGATTTCTAGCTGTTTCCTATAATTGGCCTTCTTTTCTACTTGTGGGACTTCAACACATGTAGAAACAACTTTATACACTCTTCTCTGGACTTGCGAAGCTATATAAACTTGTCTTTCAACCGTTTTACACTTAAATTATACTTTTCAGTGAATTCTGGTGGTTTGAAACACTGGTTTCTTGTGAAGTAACTCTATTTCAAGGATTTTGGTAGTGTATAACATCCTTTCTAGACTAGAGACTTACATTTTGATGTCTTTTACACTTGTTCTCTCACTATTCTGTGATATTCATTAGTATTTGCGCTGAATGACTACTGATTTCTAGCTGTTTCCCATAATGGGCCTTCTTTTCTACTTGTGGGTCTTCACCACATGTAGAAACAACTTTATACACTCTTCTCTGAACTTGAGAAGCTATATACACTTGTCTTTCAACTGTTTTACAGTTGAATACTACTATTCAGTGAATTCTAGTGGGTTGAAACACTGTTTTCTTGTGAAGTAACTCTATTTCAAGGATTTCTGTAGTGTATAACATCCTTTCTAGAATAGAAACTTACATTTTGATGTCTTCTACACTTGTTCTCACACAATTCTATGATATTCATTAGTATTTGCAATGAATGACTACTGATTTCTAGCTGTTTCCTATAATGGGCCTTCTTTTCTACTTGTGCGACTTCAACACATGTAGAAACAACTTTATACATTCTTCTCTGGACTTGCGAAGCTATATAAACTTGTCTTTCAACTGTTTTACAGTTAAATACTACTTTTCAGTGAATTCTGGTGGTTTGAAACACTGGTTTCGTGTGAAGTAACTCTATTTCAAGGATTTCGGTAGTGTATAACATCCTTTCTAGACTAGAGACTTACATTTTGTTGTCTTTTACCCTAGTTCTCTCACTATTCTGTGATATTCATTAGTATTTGCTCTGAATGACTACTGATTTCTAGCTGTTTCCCATAATGGGCCTTCTTTTCTACTTGTGGGTCTTCACCACATGTAGAAACAACTTTATACACTCTTCTCTGAACTTGAGAAGCTATATACACTTGTCTTTCAACTGTTTTACAGTTGAATACTACTATTCAGTGAATTCTAGTGGGTTGAAACACTGTTTTCTTGTGAAGTAACTCTATTTCAAGGATTTCTGTAGTGTATAACATCCTTTCTAGAATAGAAACTTACATTTTGATGTCTTCTACACTTGTTCTCACACATTTCTATGATATTCATTAGTATTTGCAATGAATGACTACTGATTTCTAGCTGTTTCCTATAATGGGCCTTCTTTTCTACTTGTGCGACTTCACCACATGTAGCATCAACTTTATACACTCTTCTCTGGAATTGCGAAGCTATATAAACTTGTCTTTCAACTGTTTTACAGTTAAATACTACTTTTCAGTGAATTCTGGTGGTTTGAAACACTGGTTTCTTGTGAAGTAACTCTATTTCAAGGATTTCGGTAGTGTATAACATCCTTTCTAGACTAGAGACTTACATTTTGTTGTCTTTTACCCTAGTTCTCTCACTATTCTGTGATATTCATTAGTATTTGCTCTGAATGACTACTGATTTCTAGCTGTTTCCCATAATGGGCCTTCTTTTCTACTTGTGGGTCTTCACCACATGTAGAAACAACTTTATACACTCTTCTCTGAACTTGTGAAGCTATATACACTTGTCTTCCAACTGCTTTACAGTTGAATACTACTTTTCAGTAAATTCTGGTGGTTTGAAACACTGGTTTCATGTGAAGTAACTCTATTTCAAGGATTTCGGTAGTGTATAACATCCTTTCTAGACTAGAGACTTACATTTTGTTGTCTTTTACCCTAGTTCTCTCACTATTCTGTGATATTCATTAGTATTTGCTCTGAATGACTACTGATTTCTAGCTGTTTCCTATAATGGGCCTTCTTTTCTACTTGTGCGACTTCACCACATGTAGAAACAACTTTATACACTCTTCTCTGAACTTGTGAAGCTATATACACTTGTCTTTCAACTGTTTTACAGTTGAATACTACTATTCAGTGAATTCTAGTGGGTTGAAACACTGTTTTCTTGTGAAGTAACTCTATTTCAAGGATTTCTGTAGTGTATAACATCCTTTCTAGACTAGAAACTTACATTTTGATGTCTTCTACACTTGTTCTCACACAATTCTATGATATTCATTAGTATTTGCAATGAATGACTACTGATTTCTAGCTGTTTCCTATAATGGGCCTTCTTTTCTACTTGTGCGACTTCACCACATGTAGAAACAACTTTATACACTCTTCTCTGAACTTGTGAAGCTATATACACTTGTCTTCCAACTGTTTTACAGTTGAATACTACTTTTCAGTGAATTCTGGTGGTTTCAAACACTGGTTTCATGTGAACTAACTCTATTTCAAGGATTTGTGCAGTGTACAACATCCTTTCTAGACTAAAGACTTACATTTGATGTCTTTTACACTTGTTCTCTCACTATTCTGTGATGTTCATTGGTATTTACTCTGAATGACTACTGATTTCTAGCTGTTTCCTATAATTGGCCTTCTTTTCTACTTGTGGGACTTCAACACATGTAGAAACAACTTTATACACTCTTCTCTGGACTTGCGAAGCTATATAAACTTGTCTTTCAACCGTTTTATACTTAAATTATACTTTTCAGTGAATTCTGGTGGTTTGAAACACTGGTTTCTTGTGAAGTAACTCTATTTCAAGGATTTCGGTAGTGTATAACATCCTTTCTAGACTAGAGACTTACATTTTGATGTCTTTTACACTTGTTCTCTCACTATTCTGTGATATTCATTAGTATTTGCGCTGAATGACTACTGATTTCTAGCTGTTTCCCATAATGGGCCTTCTTTTCTACTTGTGGGTCTTCACCACATGTAGAAACAACTTTATACACTCTTCTCTGAACTTGAGAAGCTATATACACTTGTCTTTCAACTGTTTTACAGTTGAATACTACTATTCAGTGAATTCTAGTGGGTTGAAACACTGTTTTCTTGTGAAGTAACTCTATTTCAAGGATTTCTGTAGTGTATAACATCCTTTCTAGAATAGAAACTTACATTTTGATGTCTTCTACACTTGTTCTCACACAATTCTATGAAATTCATTAGTATTTGCAATGAATGACTACTGATTTCTAGCTGTTTCCTATAATGGGCCTTCTTTTCTACTTGTGCGACTTCAACACATGTAGAAACAACTTTATACATTCTTCTCTGGACTTGCGAAGCTATATAAACTTGTCTTTCAACTGTTTTACAGTTAAATACTACTTTTCAGTGAATTCTGGTGGTTTGAAACACTGGTTTCGTGTGAAGTAACTCTATTTCAAGGATTTCGGTAGTGTATAACATCCTTTCTAGACTAGAGACTTACATTTTGTTGTCTTTTACCCTAGTTCTCTCACTATTCTGTGATATTCATTAGTATTTGCTCTGAATGACTACTGATTTCTAGCTGTTTCCCATAATGGGCCTTCTTTTCTACTTGTGGGTCTTCACCACATGTAGAAACAACTTTATACACTCTTCTCTGAACTTGTGAAGCTATATACACTTGTCTTCCAACTGTTTTACAGTTGAATACTACTTTTCAGTGAATTCTGGTGGTTTCAAACACTGGTTTCATGTGAACTAACTCTATTTCAAGGATTTGTGCAGTGTACAACATCCTTTCTAGACTAAAGACTTACATTTGATGTCTTTTACACTTGTTCTCTCACTATTCTGTGATGTTCATTGGTATTTACTCTGAATGACTACTGATTTCTAGCTGTTTCCTATAATTGGCCTTCTTTTCTACTTGTGGGACTTCAACACATGTAGAAACAACTTTATACAATCTTCTCTGGACTTGCGAAGCTATATAAACTTGTCTTTCAACCGTTTTACACTTAAATTATACTTTTCAGTGAATTCTGGTGGTTTGAAACACTGGTTTCTTGTGAAGTAACTCTATTTCAAGGATTTCGGTAGTGTATAACATCCTTTCTAGACTAGAGACTTACATTTTGATGTCTTTTACACTTGTTCTCTCACTATTCTGTGATATTCATTAGTATTTGCTCTGAATGACTACTGATTTCTAGCTGTTTCCTATAATGGGCCTTCTTTTCTACTTGTGCGACTTCACCACATGTAGAAACAACTTTATACACTCTTCTCTGAACTTGTGAAGCTATATACACTTGTCTTTCAACTGTTTTACAGTTGAATACTACTATTCAGTGAATTCTAGTGGGTTGAAACACTGTTTTCTTGTGAAGTAACTCTATTTCAAGGATTTCTGTAGTGTATAACATCCTTTCTAGACTAGAAACTTACATTTTGATGTCTTCTACACTTGTTCTCACACAATTCTATGATATTCATTAGTATTTGCAATGAATGACTACTGATTTCTAGCTGTTTCCTATAATGGGCCTTCTTTTCTACTTGTGCGACTTCACCACATGTAGAAACAACTTTATACACTCTTCTCTGAACTTGTGAAGCTATATACACTTGTCTTCCAACTGTTTTACAGTTGAATACTACTTTTCAGTGAATTCTGGTGGTTTCAAACACTGGTTTCATGTGAACTAACTCTATTTCAAGGATTTGTGCAGTGTACAACATCCTTTCTAGACTAAAGACTTACATTTGATGTCTTTTACACTTGTTCTCTCACTATTCTGTGATGTTCATTGGTATTTACTCTGAATGACTACTGATTTCTAGCTGTTTCCTATAATTGGCCTTCTTTTCTACTTGTGGGACTTCAACACATGTAGAAACAACTTTATACACTCTTCTCTGGACTTGCGAAGCTATATAAACTTGTCTTTCAACCGTTTTATACTTAAATTATACTTTTCAGTGAATTCTGGTGGTTTGAAACACTGGTTTCTTGTGAAGTAACTCTATTTCAAGGATTTCGGTAGTGTATAACATCCTTTCTAGACTAGAGACTTACATTTTGATGTCTTTTACACTTGTTCTCTCACTATTCTGTGATATTCATTAGTATTTGCGCTGAATGACTACTGATTTCTAGCTGTTTCCCATAATGGGCCTTCTTTTCTACTTGTGGGTCTTCACCACATGTAGAAACAACTTTATACACTCTTCTCTGAACTTGAGAAGCTATATACACTTGTCTTTCAACTGTTTTACAGTTGAATACTACTATTCAGTGAATTCTAGTGGGTTGAAACACTGTTTTCTTGTGAAGTAACTCTATTTCAAGGATTTCTGTAGTGTATAACATCCTTTCTAGAATAGAAACTTACATTTTGATGTCTTCTACACTTGTTCTCACACAATTCTATGAAATTCATTAGTATTTGCAATGAATGACTACTGATTTCTAGCTGTTTCCTATAATGGGCCTTCTTTTCTACTTGTGCGACTTCAACACATGTAGAAACAACTTTATACATTCTTCTCTGGACTTGCGAAGCTATATAAACTTGTCTTTCAACTGTTTTACAGTTAAATACTACTTTTCAGTGAATTCTGGTGGTTTGAAACACTGGTTTCGTGTGAAGTAACTCTATTTCAAGGATTTCGGTAGTGTATAACATCCTTTCTAGACTAGAGACTTACATTTTGTTGTCTTTTACCCTAGTTCTCTCACTATTCTGTGATATTCATTAGTATTTGCTCTGAATGACTACTGATTTCTAGCTGTTTCCCATAATGGGCCTTCTTTTCTACTTGTGGGTCTTCACCACATGTAGAAACAACTTTATACACTCTTCTCTGAACTTGTGAAGCTATATACACTTGTCTTCCAACTGTTTTACAGTTGAATACTACTTTTCAGTGAATTCTGGTGGTTTCAAACACTGGTTTCATGTGAACTAACTCTATTTCAAGGATTTGTGCAGTGTACAACATCCTTTCTAGACTAAAGACTTACATTTGATGTCTTTTACACTTGTTCTCTCACTATTCTGTGATGTTCATTGGTATTTACTCTGAATGACTACTGATTTCTAGCTGTTTCCTATAATTGGCCTTCTTTTCTACTTGTGGGACTTCAACACATGTAGAAACAACTTTATACAATCTTCTCTGGACTTGCGAAGCTATATAAACTTGTCTTTCAACCGTTTTACACTTAAATTATACTTTTCAGTGAATTCTGGTGGTTTGAAACACTGGTTTCTTGTGAAGTAACTCTATTTCAAGGATTTCGGTAGTGTATAACATCCTTTCTAGACTAGAGACTTACATTTTGATGTCTTTTACACTTGTTCTCTCACTATTCTGTGATATTCATTAGTATTTGCGCTGAATGACTACTGATTTCTAGCTGTTTCCCATAATGGGCCTTCTTTTCTACTTGTGGGTCTTCACCACATGTAGAAACAACTTTATACACTCTTCTCTGAACTTGAGAAGCTATATACACTTGTCTTTCAACTGTTTTACAGTTGAATACTACTATTCAGTGAATTCTAGTGGGTTGAAACACTGTTTTCTTGTGAAGTAACTCTATTTCAAGGATTTCTGTAGTGTATAACATCCTTTCTAGAATAGAAACTTACATTTTGATGTCTTCTACACTTGTTCTCACACAATTCTATGATATTCATTAGTATTTGCAATGAATGACTACTGATTTCTAGCTGTTTCCTATAATGGGCCTTCTTTTCTACTTGTGCGACTTCACCACATGTAGCATCAACTTTATACACTCTTCTCTGGAATTGCGAAGCTATATAAACTAGTCTTTCAACTGTTTTACAGTTAAATACTACTTTTCAGTGAATTCTGGTGGTTTGAAACACTGGTTTCTTGTGAAGTAACTCTATTTCAAGGATTTCGGTAGTGTATAACATCCTTTCTAGACTAGAGACTTACATTTTGTTGTCTTTTACCCTAGTTCTCTCACTATTCTGTGATATTCATTAGTATTTGCTCTGAATGACTACTGATTTCTAGCTGTTTCCCATAATGGGCCTTCTTTTCTACTTGTGGGTCTTCACCACATGTAGAAACAACTTTATACACTCTTCTCTGAACTTGTGAAGCTATATACACTTGTCTTCCAACTGCTTTACAGTTGAATACTACTTTTCAGTAAATTCTGGTGGTTTGAAACACTGGTTTCATGTGAAGTAACTCTATTTCAAGGATTTCGGTAGTGTATAACATCCTTTCTAGACTAGAGACTTACATTTTGTTGTCTTTTACCCTAGTTCTCTCACTACTCTGTGATATTCATTAGTATTTGCTCTGAATGACTACTGATTTCTAGCTGTTTCCTATAATGGGCCTTCTTTTCTACTTGTGCGACTTCACCACATGTAGAAACAACTTTATACACTTTTCTCTGAACTTGTGAAGCTATATACACTTGTCTTCCAACTGTTTTACAGTTGAATACTACTTTTCAGTGAATTCTAGTGGGTTGAAACACTGTTTTCTTGTGAAGTAACTCTATTTCAAGGATTTCTGTAGTGTATAACATCCTTTCTAGAATAGAAACTTACATTTTGATGTCTTCTACACTTGTTCTCACACAATTCTATGATATTCATTAGTATTTGCAATGAATGACTACTGATTTCTAGCTGTTTCCTATAATGGGCCTTCTTTTCTACTTGTTCGACTTCACCACATGTAGAAACAACTTTATACACTCTTCTCTGAACTTGTGAAGCTATATACACTTGTCTTCCAACTGTTTTACAGTTGAATACTACTTTTCAGTGAATTCTGGTGGTTTCAAACACTGGTTTCATGTGAACTAACTCTATTTCAAGGATTTGTGCAGTGTACAACATCCTTTCTAGACTAAAGACTTACATTTGATGTCTTTTACACTTGTTCTCTCACTATTCTGTGATGTTCATTGGTATTTACTCTGAATGACTACTGATTTCTAGCTGTTTCCTATAATTGGCCTTCTTTTCTACTTGTGGGACTTCAACACATGTAGAAACAACTTTATACACTCTTCTCTGGACTTGCGAAGCTATATAAACTTGTCTTTCAACCGTTTTACAGTTAAATACTACTTTTCAGTGAATTCTGGTGGTTTGAAACACTGGTTTCTTGTGAAGTAACTCTATTTCAAGGATTTCGGTAGTGTATAACATCCTTTCTAGACTAGAGACTTACATTTTGTTGTCTTTTACCCGAGTTCTCTCACTATTCTGTGATATTCATTAGTATTTGCTCTGAATGACT